>NC_056743.1:639634467-639939467 GCF_019279795.1 Protopterus annectens
GTTTTCCAGGATAGAAACTGTGGATCTGCCGATGCTGCTGGTTCAAATGGAGGAAGTTAGTTTTTCCAGTAAAAGTTGAGGTCCCAAGTAGGTAAAGGTGGTCTCCTTGGAGGATTGATGTTTTTGATTCCTCTGAGAAATTGTCTTAAGAGAGGATGCGAGTAGACAGGAGGATTTACATTGTATTCTGCTGAAATTGCTGAGGCATGTATTTTAATGGAAGAATAAGACAGGCCATTGTGGAACAATTCTGCTAAGTATTCCAGTATATGTGACATGTTCATCACTGTCACATCAAGGCCTTTTGTTGTGTTCCAAATGAGAAATCTTTTCCATTTTGCTGAGTATGCCTTCCTTGTGGAAGGGCAGCGAGCTTCCATAATAATGTCCTTTACCCTCTGGGATAAGCTGTCCTGGGAAGGAGTCATGGTATTCTCCAGGCAGTTAGCTGCAAGGTCTTTAGGTTGGGATGCAGGATCTTGTAATTGTTCTGCATCAGAAGAAGAGGCCATAATGGGAGAGGCCACGGCTTCGTCTGTGACAAGCTCTTCAACAGTGGGTACCAATGCTGCCTTGGCCAGTCTGGAGCTATCAGGATCACTTTTGGCTGTTCTGCTCTGATCTTCAGTAAAACCTTGGACATTAATGGGATTGGTGGGAAAGCATAGACTTTTCGGGCTTTCCAGCTGAAAGAGAGAGAGTCCACCTTCCATGCTTGTGGATGGTATGTCCTGGTGCAAAAAATTTTCAGTTGATGATTGTGGGGTGAGGCGAACAGATCTATCTCGGGCCTTCCCCAGGTCTGTGTTATGAGTAAGAAGATGTCTGGGTGCAGCATCTATTCGTGTGCATCCATGGTAGTTCTGCTTAAGCTGTCTGCCAGTGTATTGTCTTTCCCTGGCACGAACTGGGCCTGTAGTTGTATATTGTGTTTCAAACAAAGATCCCATAGATTCATAGCCAGTCTGCATAGAGGGTAGGAGTGCGTGCCTCCTTGCTTGTTTATGTACCACATAACTGTGGTGTTGTCTGTCCTTATTAGCAGGTGGCCTTGTTGAAGGAAAGGTTTGAAAGCCTCGATTGCATGTATCACTGCGAGCATTTCCTTTTGGTTTATGTGCATTTGCAGCTGCCCTTGAGACCATAGTCCTTGGATACATTTGTCCTCCATGTGTGCTCCCCAACCTCGGTCTGAAGCGTCTGTGGTGATGGTTTGGTTTGCTTTTGGTTTGACGGGCAACCCTCTGTTGGTCTGTCAGGCTTGAGCCCACCACAGGAAATCCTTCTGAAGGCAAGGTATGATTGGAATCAGAGTTTCTAAGCTGTGACTGTGCTGAGTCCATACACTCCTCAGGTACCATTGCAATCTTCTCATATGCAGCCTGGCTTGTGGAATTATTATTATGCAGGATGCCATGAAACCCAGGGCCTGCAGGATTTTCCTTGCAGTTAGCTGAGTTTGTCTTGTCAGATTCTTGAAGTAATCTGGAAGTTGTTTCTGCTTTTCTTCTGTGAGAAAGGCCATTTGGGTGGTTGTATCTAGATCTGCACCCAAAAAGGTTATCCTTTGGGATGGTACAAGTCTTGATTTTTGGATGTTGACTGTGTATCCCAAGGCCTGTAATAGCTGGATGGCATAGTCCAAGTCCTTTAACAAATATGTCTTGCTGTCCGCTTGTATCAGGCAGATTTGAATCCCCTGAAGTCTGCAGTGTGCAATTACTGATGCCAGGCATTTCGTGAATACTCTGGGCGCAGTAGATAAGCCAAAGGGCAATGCTGAGAATTGATAATGTCTGATCCTGCAAGAAATCTGAGGTGTCTTCTGCAACTTTGTGGAATGGGGACATGCAGGTATGCCTCCTTGAGATCTAGAGTCACCAGCCAAGACTCCTTGCCCAGCATGGGAAAAAGCTGCTGTAGGGTCAGCATCTTGAATTTCGGCACAATGAGGTAAGTGTTCAGTGCGGACAGATCGAGAATAGGCCTCCATTGATTTTCTTTCCTTGGAACAAGGAATAGCCTTGAATAAAAACCTTGGCCTTGTTCTGACAGAGGAACCTTCTCTATGGCTTTAATTTGTAGTAATTTGGTGATTTGCTTCAAAGCCTCCGCCCTCTGATTTGGTGGCAGGTCTGGCATTCCTTTTCTTTTTGGCAATGTGTGGAAATGGAACCTGTAGCCTTTGTCTATTATTTGCAGTGTCCATGAGTCCCTTGTAATGTAATGCCAATTTTCTGAAAATAAAGAAAGCTTTCTGCCCAATGGTGCTTCTAATTGAGCCCTGGTTGGCGGAGTCAAAAATAAGTCATTGTGTTTGTCCTGGTGTAGCAGATGTTGTTGCTGTTCCTGCACTACCTCTCTGGTTTGGTGGCTGCCACTGACGGCCTCTGTAGTGGCCTCTAGCTTGCCCTCTACCTCTGGTACGCCTGTTCCTGTCTCTCTGTGATCTTTCTGAGTCCGGAAAGGACCAATTCTTAGTAGGCCAATTTCTGCTGAATCTCGGTGGTTGTACCTGCAGAAAGTCCTTGACTGTTTGCACAGATTTTGCCTTTTCTTCAAACTTCTTTAAGACCTCCTGGGCCGTGGAACCAAATAATTTTTGTTTTTCCATTGGAGCATCCAGGAGCTTAGCTTTAACATGGTCCGGTAGAGATTGTTCCTTCAACCAGGCATGCATTCGTATAACTGCCCCTGTCATTGCTGACCTACATGAAGCTTCCAGTGCATCATAACCGCATCATAACCACATTGCAAAAAATGGCTGCTAACCTGCTGTGAGTTATGTACCAAATCCTGAAGTGATTAAGGTCAAGGGGCTCAGAGGAGGAAAGTTTCTTATACAATTCATCTAACAAATACTCTTGGTACTGAATCATATGGAATTGACAATTCAATGCCCTCATAGAAAGTTGCAGAAGTATAAACTTTCTTTCCCCATCGCTCTAAAGCTCTAGATTCCCTTTCAGAAGGTAAAGGATTTTTAGCAGTGGCAGCTGCCACCCCTTTTGGGCCCTGTGAAATGGTTTCTGGGTCTGCAGTGTGGGCCTTGTACAGGTGAAAATGAGAATCCGGGACCATGTAGTACCTATCAGGTTTGGCAGGAGCTGGAGGGAGAGAATCAGGGGCTGTACTAGCATCAGAGTACACATCATCAATAACATTCAAAACAGGAGGTATAGCCAAAGGCCTATGCTGAGGTAAATGCAAAAAGGTCCTTAATCTTTTTCTGGAATCAGAAAATTCCTGGCCCTGCCATTGGAAATGTTCTCTCATAGAATGCAGTGTCTCACCAAAAGAAAACTCTTCAGGAGGGAGGCCAAGGAATAGATTCTTCAGCATCAGAATCCTCGTAGGCTGAATAAGCCTCCTGCTGGTGCTCTGACAACACAGATTCATCCGTAGACTCATCTGAAGAGTGGGGGTCAGAGGGCTCAACCCTGGGCCTTTTGTCTGGAGGTGGGAGAGAGCCCCTGTCCGGGTGAGGTTGAGAACCTCTAATTAAGGAGATAAGATCCTCTGCTAGGCTGAGAATTTGAGTGCTGGTAGAAGGCCTCTAAGAGGTAGACTTGGGAGGCAAAGCTTTGGCAAGTTTGGCAGCTTTAGCCCTAGAGAAGGCCTTAATGGACATGGATGCAGGGGGTCTGGCTGCACCACGTGCAGGGGTGGACTTGTCTAAAGGAATGGTGTCTGACATTTCCTGGACACCGGTTTCCGAAGGTATGGGTATATTTGAATATTTCCTTGCCTGCAAAATGCAATGACTGGAGCTAGGCACTTTGTGAATACCCCAGGCGCAGCAGATAAGCGAAAGGGCAGTGCAGAAAAATGTTTTGAAGCGTAGGTATCTTCTGCAAGATTCCGTGATTGGGATGTGCAGGTAAGCTTCCTTTAAATCCAGTGTTGCCAACCAGGCATCCTTGCCTAGCGTAGGAAACAATTGGTGAAGAGTTAGAATCTTGAATTTTACAATCACCAAAAAAGTGTGTAGGATAGAGAGATCCAGGATTGGACGCTAGGAGTCGTCTTTTCTGGGCACCAGAAAAAATCTTGAGTAGAAACCTTGCCCCCTTTCCTCTTCTGGGACAGTTTGAATAGCCCGTATACTCAGAGAGAGAACTTGCTTTTGAGCCTCTGCCCACTGATTTAGGGGTATAACTGGACAACCGTTTTGGGTTGTTAAAGTGCAGGAGTGGAATCTGAATCCCTGGGAAACTATATTTAAAACCCTTTTGTCCGGGGTAATGAGTTCCCAGTTTTTTGCCTGCAGAGCAATCTTTACCCCTACAGGAGCAGTCAGTTGAGAAGGGCTTGGAAGTTTTAAGGTTAAATCATTGAGACAGTTTACCATAAGGGGGAGAGGTCTTACTACTCCCTGCTTTAGAAGTGGGAGCCCCCACTGCTTAGTCCTGTGAGTATCTTGGGACCGAAGCATGAGAGTTCTGCTGGGTCTGGGTTTGGACTGAGAAGGCCTGGAAGAGGAGGGAAAGGACCAATTCTTAGAGGGTCAATGCCTACTACATCTTGGAGGCTGCACTTGCAGGAAATCTTTAACTGTTTGCATGGACTTAGCCTTTTCCTCCATCTTTTTAAGTACTTCTGCTTTGTTGCCAAACAGGTGGTCCTGGTTTAAGGGAACATCCAACAATTTAGCTTTAACATGATCTGGCAAACACTCTCCTTAAGCCAAGCATGCCTTCTAAGTACAAACCCAGTAACAGCAGCTCTCCAAGATGCCTCTAGTGAATCAAAACAACACTGGAAAGTAGGTTTTCCAACTTTTTCAGCAGAATGCATTAAATTCTGTAAATCCTTAATTTCAGCAGTCAGGAATCAACATAATTTTCTGTACAAGCAATCCAATAATGAGCTGCTGATACTTCAACATATGAAGCTGGCAAATTAAGGCCCTAATGGCTAAGGTTGCCGAAGTGTAATACCTTCTTACCCCATCTATCCAGCGCCCTGGAATCTTTATCACAGGGGCTCGGATTTTTGGCAGTAGTAGCCTTTATGTCCTTGGGTCCCTGTGAAATGGTCTCAAGATCCACAGTAGGATTTCTAAAAAGGAACTTGCGAGAGTCAGGAACTCTGTAATATCTATCCAGATTTCTGGGAGCAGGAGGTAAGGAGTCAGGGGCCAAACTAGACTCCATGAAGGCATCAACAATGTCCAGTACAGGGGGGATAGCTGGCCTGTGTTGGGGCAGGAGTAAAAAAAATCCCTAAGCCTCTTTTTAGAATCAAAGTAATCCTGGCTTTCCCAGTGGAAATGCTCCCTAAGAGTATGCAAGGTTTCACCAAAAGAGAAATCCTCTGTAAGAGAAGCAGACGGAATGGAGTCCTCTGCATCAGAATCCTCATAGGCAGAAAAGGGAAAATCCTGGTGATCAGAAGAAACAGAAATTTCAGAATCCTAATCAGAAGAATCATAGCCAAATTCAGTCCTAGGTCTCTTAGAGGGGGAAGGTTGACTTCCCCTGATTAAAGTAATAAGGTCTTCAGCCATTCTTATCAGTTGTTTTTTAGGCATAGAGGCCTGACCATGAGGGTCTGGGCATCAGTTTTCTTGGCATGGATCGAATTTTAGGCCTTGAAGAAGATGGCATCGGTTTAATATGCAAGTCAGTAGGCCTGAATACACCCTCAGATGCCGGTGCCTGCACAGCGGCTCCGGACACATCCAAGGTAGAGACATCCGCAAGTCCCACAGTTGAAAGGGTCTCAGTAGAGGCCTGCGAATCTGAAGTAGTAGGTATCAGGGGCTGCGAAAGCACCTCACTGAGTACCAGCGAACTGGCAACTAGCTTAGGAGAAGCATCGTCAGCAGCTTTGGACCTAGGCGGCCTGTCTCTGTCTTTATCTTTGCATTTTTTCAGAATGTCGGTAGTCGGGTGGCTTAGCGAAGCCATATTTGGATAATTGAACAGAGTACCGAAATATTTAGAAGCGTAAATATAAAGACGTCGAATAGTTTGTGGTTTAAATAAGGCACAAAACCGACAGCAAGGTACGTCGTTCGTCAGGGCCTAGGCAAGGAATACAGTATGAATGAAAATCTAAATAAGGTATTTGCTTTCCACAAGAAATACTATTATTGACCTTTACTGACATCGGTTAAGAGCATGAAAAAGATTCCCCAATGGGGTACTTAGCTTTAGTGAAGACTTCGGTTCTGAAACTCAAAAATAAAGATTTCAGGAGTCGGCCGACTGGCACTTGCGACCTGCTTCTGCTTTGGGCACCGCAAGGCAAGAAAGACTGATAAAATGGCGTCAGCTGCATGCTTTATACCCCTGACTACCTGATGTCATGAAAGATGAGACAGCAACCGACGCAGGATCCAAGACTGTGTTAATCAGGCCGACTGTGGGCTACTGCAAGCTGATAACCCAAATGTGATGACTGCAACAGTGAAAGACGAAGAACATCAAAAAAATCATAAACAGACAGAATTTTGTGCCCTCACTCATCTGATGACTAGAAAATTCTTGAAGGTGTGAATGGTGCCAAATGTATTAAGAAGCGAAGTCTAAACCCTAGATCCCCTTACCTCTTGCATTTATTCCCCTCAAACTGGCTTTCCCTAGAAAAATAACTCTACAAAATGTTCCTTGTAATGGTGCTCCTTCTAATGGACTTCAAACACTCAAGGTGACAAGCAGCAAGAAAAGTCTCAAGCTGTCATGCGTCTGTCACTAAGAAAACAGTGACTGCCTTGGCAAACTTAAAGACACCATGCAAAGGTATCCGGTAGAATCAGCACAGTCCATACCAATAATGATGCTGCTTCAGTACCTGTGAAACACATTGGCACTCAAATGAGCTCAGAAGATTTAAAACTTTTTTTCTTTTACTAGCAGACACACGGACTTTTCCCACAATGACTTAAGTTGAGGATATGACAGTGCAAGTAACAGAAAATCAGAACACTCTGTGAATGCATATGTTATAAACCCTTGTACAGAATTGCCAGTATGGATGTGACTCCATAAGCACAGCTGCCAACAGTGAGTTGTAAACAAAGAATGCCTCTGCAGTTGGACTCTTGGGGTAAAAGTCGTGGATTCTACTCTACTTTAAAGAACACTGGCAGTAAACAAAACCTGCAGTTCTTACTGATATGTGCTGAATTTATACTTCTCACTACATCAAAAATGGACAGCAACAATAGAAACTAGAAGTTAAACTTCTAATAATCCAAGCAATCAGATCAGGAAATGCAACGACAAAAAACAAATTTCATATAAGATTTGTTGCTCTAACTGCCCCTCGCACTTACCTCTCCATCAATGCTCTCGGTTGCCATGCATTTGTTGTTTGCTAGCTCGCTGATTCGATCAATCTTGGGTGCTTCCATTCTACAGCTGCACAGTGGTACTTCCTCAAAGCGATCAGTCTCCATGGAACTAGCATCATTCGATATCCCTACAAACATCAATACTTTTAAAAATATTTTCAATTTTTCCATTTCAAGTTAGTCTCCCATTTCATGAGCTGTTTTCCGTTTCAATCCCCATCTTCTTACCACTATTAACTACTTTAACACAATGGTGTGTTACCAAGAAAGCAACACTCCACAAATGCAAGTCAAACAAGAGGTAGTCAAGTATGCAGCTGTCAATAGTTATTCATGTGCAGGAAACAGCAAATCATGCAAGTCACCTTCCAAACTTCAGTTATAAAAAAAAAAACTACAATCTCCTATGCTTGGGACTGAAATTCCAAGCCTTCAGCCCACTCCTACTTCCATCCAAAAGCAGCATTCGCCCCTTCATAGGAATGGCATTAATGCTTACATACTGCAGTAACCAGACAATGCGTCTGTACATCTGGAAGACTATGAATCCCACAATCTCCAAATGAGAATTCTGTGATCTTGTACAAGTTAACATGTTCCCAAACTGCTACTCAACACAACTCAAAAAGAGTCTTCTTGTAAAAGCAGTGCAGCTTGCCTAGATAACAAGTAATACATAGGATATTAAAAAAACAAGGTAGGACTCAAAAATAAAAGGCAAAAAGATAACACACTCAAGCACCATCCCCAGCTGTCAGACAAATGCTTTCTACTACCAGTGGAAACATCCCATGACAGAACTCCTGACAAAAAACTCTGTCTACAGAGATGTGCTGAACCTCCTTCTACCCTGCTCAGGGTAAGTTACACAGTGGTCATGCACCTTACCTGCATTATTAGGTGACAGGTTCTCTTCACCCGGCAGCTCGAGCGACCCCAAAGGCACTTCTGTGTATTCACTGTGCATCTGATTTGTAGAACCTCCACTCATATTTACAGCCTCTATAATTATAACCACAAAATGCTACATTAATTTATAACAGAGGGGATACAATTTAAGAACTGTCTCCATAATATTGGATTCCTCTTGTACCAATAATTTTGGATTCAGCCCTTGTTTCTGGCATCCCAACTGAAAGTACCCCATTGCTAACCGCAGTTTAAAATTTTTAACTGGAAGAAACCCAACACACACATGTCGTGCGTTTCCACTGGTAATCTGGGAGCTTTAGTCAGGGCAAGTGACTTTATCAGAGTCTCACAGTATGAAAGTAGAAACTGAGGGAATGAAACTCTGGTCTACAGTTCAGTAAAAGTGGAATACAAAAAAGTAGACTTGTGCGAGTACACTTGCCATGATACTAGATGTCTAAATAGAAGGATTACTGCTGCAGTTGTACTCATTATGTAATGGAATTAGCCAAAAATGGATGCCTGCCCTCCTGATCTGTCCTTCAGAGCTTCTGGGTGCACTCAAAGCACAGTACAGCTAAAAGGCACAGAAGCCTATCCCATTTTCAGTTTTACTGTTTGCCAACACAATCACAATCAAGTGTACCTAGGATGAAGGCGGCAGCAGCAGCCTCTGATTCTCAAAACAGCTAGCCCTGGAAGTACATGAGGAGGTCACTCCATGACCTTGGTCAAGTAAAAGGCTGGAACGCTAGGGCCATGCTGAGAACCCAGAAAGGGGGATCAACAGGTATCAACTGACTACTAACATCTTCCATCTAGTAAAGGAAGAAATGTGAGAGGGAGGGAAGGGAAAATGAAGTGAGAGAAAAACAGACAAAACTAAACAGGCCTACGTTCCCTTCCTTGCAAAAAAGAACAGATGACCCTTTCAAGTTCCCCTTCCCACTTTTGTGCTAAAAAAACAAGTAACTTCCAAACAGAAAGACGAAAGAAGCTTACACTACCAGTAGTGATCCTTCTGTTTTTACATATACTGTTACAATGGGTGTACTTTATAAGGGTTTATATCATAACATCGAAGTAGTAAAATGTCAAATGTTATAATATCGAACACATAACAGCGAACTCTGAAAATAGCGAAGCTGCAGAACATCGAATTCTTTCCTAGGGAAAGAATTTGGTGGGCTGTTTCTGCTGCTTCGCTACTTTCTCCACTGTGGTGCGAAGGTTACGGACTGGGTTAAGGTAAGTGTGTGAACGGACCGGGTTAAGGCGAGTGTTGGAATGGGATAGTCAGGGACCTTAGGGTTAGGGAGCGGGTAAGGTGAGTGTGCAATAGTTAGGGGCCTTTGGGTTAGGGAGCAGGTAAGGTGAGTGTGTGATAGATACGGACCTTAGGGTTAGGGTTTGGGCTTGGGTGAAGGTAAGTGGATAGATAGCAGTGTATGTACAAGTTTAGTGTAGGGTTAGATGTAAAATTTGAAGTGTATATGTGTGGATTACTTTTTCTTTGGTGCGCTTGTGTTGTGTGAGTTTTTCTTGGAACAGCAAATTTTTTCCCTGGGAAAAAATTTGCTGTTCTGAGCTTTCAGTTATATCACATTTCGACATTCCAAGAGCTTATGGTGTTCGATATTTTGGGATTTTGATTGTGTGACATACACCCCTTTATAAGGATAATTGCTGGAGTAGTACTGATTATCTATGGGAACAATAATGATGTAGTTTCTTATTCAAAAAGGGTGGGGGAGTTTAGTCAAGGTATTCCCCGCAGATCATCAATGACAAAAGCCTACCCCTGCTCTTATACCAATGACCAAATAGTAAAGTATAGAAAAAGGTAAACAACATTCCAAAATGTTCTCTCACAAACACTCTGGGATAAGATACTCAAAAAGAGGCTCCTGCCATATGCAATGCCCTAGCAGAGTGAGCCCTCAGATGCCCATGAACAGTTTTTCTGCAATTCAAACTTCAACTCAATTAGCTGGATGTTAGTTTTTTTTGGACAAAGACCTGCCCTGCTTGCCTATCGTGAAAGATACAAAGACTTGATCATATTGCCCAAAATTCATTATTCTTTAAACATAGCAACTAAATAAATTATACAGAACCATCAAATGCAATATCCTTTCCCCCTTCATTTGGGAACTGTGACACAAGGGCAGCTGTGCAACTTGATTTAATGCCAACTTAGCATCTTCAGCATGAATGACAGATTAGTTGTTAAGGTCTTCCACATTCTTATGAAACAACAGTGACAGACTTCTGCACGTAACTGCATGCAGTTCAAAGACTCTTCTGGCAAATGTCATGTTCTCAAGAACAGTTTTCCAAGATCAATAACTTAAGGGCAACTGTGGTAATGGGTGTGAAAAAGAGTAAAGTTTAGCTTTTTCACCACAAAGATGAATGCCTGGGCAGGTAGCACAGGCTTATTTGGGGATATGACCTACAAAACTTTTCAACAACTGATTAACTGTACAGTAGATCACAAATGAAGGGGGTATAAAGGCAGACAGGCTGCAACAGCTGAAAGGTGCACTTTAACAGATGCAAAGTATCCCACAGTCATACTAGATTAACTGTGCAGGAACTTACCATAATAGCAGATGCCCAAGTAGATCACTACAGTACACTCCTTACTACTGGGACTTTGCCATTTGGTGTTCCTGACGTCCTGTTTGACTTTTAAATCCCATGATCCTTCACCCTTGACAAAGCATACACCCTGCTCCTGGAATGTCCATTCAAGAAGTATAAAGCAGGTGCCTGCCAAAATCACCTCAAAGCTTTCCTGCCCAAGAAATAAGGGCAATTGCCCTAGGCATGTACATACAGAGGTAGCCAAGTAGATACAAACATAGAGAACTACTCGAGACATAAAAGGAGAAAATATAAGAGAAAGTGGTGTAAAAGAAGCACATTTGCCCACTAGCCTGACCTGAGCAAACCCTTACTTGTAAAAATGGGGGAAGGACTGAAAGTATTGATACCCTGCCCCAGTTAAGATGTTCATAAGAACAAACAGTACAGGGGAAGTCAGCAATGACAGTATTACAACAGTAATATTCAAGCATAAATTCCTACACAACTGTACCGTGTTCTTTGTTTAAAACACTTTGGCAGTTTTTACCACTGGGACAATTCCAAGAGTTCCAGGAAGGTAGTTTGGTGGCAACAGTGCAGCAAGCATTGTAAGATAAATGTAGCAAAATCTGCTCTAGCCTGTAATGCTTTGAAAAGTTGTGAACCAAAGTCGATGTGACTTTTTCCATAATGTCTTTTGAGTACTAACTCTACATACAAAAGCCACCACAGTAATAGTAATAGTAGGAAAAGGAGTAGTACTACCCCAGAACTCAAAGCCTTGTCTGGGCCTAGAAAACTTTTGCCCTGAGAGGCAAAACAAAACTGAATACAGTTTGCTTGTAAACAGACTCACCCCATTTTCTTTTTGGCAAATGAGATAAGTGGCTAAGTTTTCCTAACATCTCTGGTTCTGTGCAGGTAAAATGAATGCTGCCTGGGTATAACCAGGTTATATAACATTTTTTCTCCCTAGTTTTGAGATTATGGTCTGGATGAAGGAAAATTCTGTCACTACTTCAGGCCTCATTTACAGGCTTCATTTTCAGACTCATCCTAACTCTAAGAAAAAACAAGAATGGCTCTTTGTCCATCAGGACTTGCAATCCACATACCTGCCTACAATACTTTTTTCAGATTAAGTACTTAATACAGAATTATACTTTTGGCTCAAGGGGGCTGTAAGAACTTTTCAAGTTCCACGATGGAGCAGACCTTTTCCTGGGCATTCTTACATGCAAAATTCCTTTCAGAAACTCTCAGTCTCATGTTTGCTGGAGACCCTATGATAGACGTGCTGAAATGACCAAGCAGCAATGGTTAAGACTATAATATTCAGGATGGCCATGGGCTCCTGCACAGCAAGAAGACCCAATAATTAATACTGCAACGCTGACTACAACGAAGAACAAATACTTGTTAGTCTGAGTAACTTTATAAAGTTTGCCTTTTGGGGAACTAAATGTTGAAAATGAAGATTACAGGCAGCATTAACTATATCCTCCAAGGCTGGCATAACAGGAGGCATGGGAGTGAAACGAGGTGCATCTGATTGCAACATATCACAACATCTTCTCAGTTCAAGAGGAACATCCACTTGTTTCCAAACTACACCCAAGTCATCCTGGCTATTGTCTGAAAAAAGGAAAATTCCTCAAAAAAGGTAAGAAGGACCATGTTTCTGCAAAATCAGAGAACTTGGCTTGGGAATCTGCAGAAGCAACTCTCTGTCAGAATCCTCTCACAAACTCCTTCAGATAAGGATTCCTGAACACCAGGATTAACAGCCTATAATACCTGACAGCCTAAGATAAGAAAAGAAAATCATCTTTTTAACAGAGACCATGTCTCCAGATCCTCTTTGCAGTCAAACCCTTAGCTGAGGACAAACTCTGAGAAGGCATTTTCTTGCCCCACCATGAGGTCTCATTCCCTGGTTAAACTGTGAAGCATCTCCCAGAGCTTCTCCCTCGCCCACAGAAGATGGTCAGATCAGACAATGGAACAACCAGTGAAGATGTGGCTGATGCCCGGTTCATGGTGACTAAAAGGAATACATCAGAAGATGTTGGAGATGTGAGCGAGTCATCTGAGGAATGACAAATGGCCACTACAGTTTCATCCACTATCAGCTGAGACATTGAATGAGCCAGAGGTGTCAGCAAGGGCTCTTTGGTGAGTTGCTTTTTCTTCTTTCTAGGTACAGCTGGAGATAAAACAGCAGATGCAGGGTAATCATCCACGCTATAACAGAGGCCATCTCAAAGCTGGTAAGCACTGCTGGAATAAATTGGTCGAGAAAGCTGTCAAAAAGTATTCGGAAGCAGTAACCACACTTAAATGCACAGTCCCCTATTCAAAGCAATGCACAAGCAGCACACTAAATTCCTATAAGAAACCCTTCAATCAGTGACAAAAAAACAAGTATGCTGTCACGAAGTGTACTCAAGCACTGGCATACCCTGTAATGACTCCTGCCCATTCAAAACACTTCCCCACACTAAACTTTCTTAATAATGAGGTTTACACAAGCAGTCCCTATGCACACAAAAAGCCCCCAGATTTATATTCATTAAGAAACCCAAAATAAGAAATATTTGTGTTTTTTTAAAGGGCAACAAATCTTTGTGGAAGGACTCCCCCACAGGGACTTGCCTGCCAGAAACATAGCCAGATGCCAGCTACTGTTACTGTGAAGCCTTTGAACTGCTTCTTAAGGCAGCAAGTACTGAAGAAAGCTTCAATTTGACTGCTGATTTCCCTCCACAGGTTTGTTAAATCAGCAGTCACAGTGAAGGCGTGGGAGGGAGCCAGAGTTTTTTTAAAGCTGGCTGTTTGTTCTGTCCTGGGCAGTACACAACCCATACGGCTCATTACTGCAGAAGTGAGAATTATAAACATCAAGGAGATTTAAAGGGATACTTTACAGCTACATAGTTAAGTCTCATATACATAACACAAGCAAAAAGTTATGAATTAAAGGGAAGGGATGATGAAACTGGAAATAAGGATAGACTATTTCGAATGCAAGTCCTCAGAGAAATCTTCACTACATATATAGCAAACACTGGACGTAAGATGGGAGAGAGAGAACTGGCTGAGAACATTTTCTGGAATTATGAACTGGCAGTTCTTAAAAATTCCTTATAGAGTACTTTATCAGAAATGTTGAGGAGTAAATGAACTAACAAAGTGTTATTTCGGATCTAAGCCTTTCACAGCTTTCATGTCAACAGAAAGAGGGAGGCTAACTCCTTGAAAAGGTAAACACTAAGGAAAAATACACACACACGGACAGACGGATGTACACACACACACACACACACACACACACACACACACACACACACACACACACACACACACACACCCCCGGACGTACACACACACACACCCCGTCCCCTCAGCAACAAAAACATATAATAAGAGGAATGAAGGGAGGGAGTGGCTACTGCAGCAGTGATTACTGGACATCTAATGTTATGGCAAGTTTACTTACACAACTGTTAATATGTTCATCAATGGGATCACTGCTGCAGTAGCTTAGCTTTATGGGTGTATTACCCACAGCTTAGACTGACTAGGAGAAGGAAAGATGAGGGTTCATGAACCCCTGGAGAATGTTCTAGCAAAGCCATGCAAAATAATCTTGTTTGTTCTACTTTGTAAAATGATGCACAGAAGACCATGTTGCTGCTTCTACAATCAAACCTGGTCCAAAGATGCCAAAGTACTAGCAGAACAAGTCTTGACCCTGCCTGGAATTGTCTTATTGTAGTGGATATAACAAAAGGAAGGGAATAGCATGAGACAACTAGTGACACAGGTGGTCCTTTTTTCTTACCTTCACAAGAAAAGAACTGATCGGAATCTGTGTACATCCAAGGTATTTGGAAAGGAAAACTGCAGATGGGTAGCTAAAAGTAAACTAGGATAACACTTTAGGCATAAACACTTTAGGCATTAATGAGGGATTAGTTCAAGGAAACCTAGCTTTACGGAAAACTGGAAAAGTACAGTTGTGTACCTACCATTAATGTAGATGTTCGAGTGTATTCACTGTTGCAGTCATTACACTTGAGTTATCCTGCTGGCAGGCGACCCGTAGTTGGACCGAGTTCCAAAGTCTTGGTCCGGCGTCGGTTGCTGTTGCCTCTTCCCTGACGTAAGTGTGCCAGGGATATAAAAGTTGCAACCGACGCCATTTTCTTCAGTTTTTCTTGCCCCAGATGTCAGGTGCCCCTAGATTGGAAGGCTGAAAAGATAAAAATATGCCAAAAAACATGCATATATTACTATAAACATTTCATTCATCTACAAGCAAATACACCACATAGGTTGTATAGAGTTGAGAAGTACAGAAAAGTCCCAGCAAAGAAAGAGGGATGGTAGGTGGGTAACATGGACTGCAACAGTGAATACACTCGAACATCTACATTTATGGTAGGTACACAACTGTACTATGTTCATCGTGTTTCAATGTTGCAGTCATTACACTTGGGTAGAATCCCAAAGCTGAGGTTGGGTGGCTGGGTCTAAATTGGATTGGGAGAGGCTACCAGGCCCTGCAGCACTGCAGTGGCAAAGCCTGGTCTGGATTTGGAGTAGAGAGGTAAGAGGTAGTGCTTGGTGAAAGTGTGCACTGAGCTCCAGGCTGCAGCTTCTAAAATGTCTTTGGTTGGTACTCCTATGAGAAAAGCTGCTGAAGTGGCTGCTGCTCTGGTAGAATGAGGCCTAATGCCCTTAGGCACTGATTTGCCATGCTGTGCATAACAGAAGCGGATGCAATGTCCTATCCATTTTGAAACTGTCTGCTTTGTAATAGGCTTTCCTTGTGATCCTGCAGCATAGGCTACAAACAGTTGTTCAGTTTTTCTGAAGGCTTTTGTTTTGTCCAAGTAAAATCGTAGCTGTCTGTGTATATCCAAAGCGTGCAGAAGTCTCTCCCCTTTATTCTGGGGATTTGGGTAGAAGGTAGGTAAATGAATGGTTTGGTTCAAGGCCACATTGGAGACCACTTTTGGCATGAATGTTGGGTTTGTCCGAAGAGAAACCCTGTCCTGATGGAAAATGATGAAAGGTTCCACAGCCATTAATGCCTGTAACTCTGAAACTCTTCTTGCTGAAGTAATTGCTAGGAGCAGAGCAGTTTTCCATGATAAATATTTTAGATCAGCTGTGCTGGCTGGTTCAAAAGGAGGCAGTGTGAGTTTTTCTAAAACAAAGTTGAGATCTCAAGTTGGTACTGGTGCTCTCCTTGGAGGTCTTATATTTTTTGCCCCTCTGAGATACTGTCGTAGTAGAGGATGTGAAAAAATAGGAGGGTCCATATTGTAATGAGCTGAAATGGCAGAGGCATGGATTTTAATTGATGAGAAAGATAGGCCTTTGTCTAGTATCTCAGTTAGGTATTGTAAAATCTGAGGTATATTAGGAACAAGTGGTTCGAGGCCTTGTGCCTGGTTCCAAGCACAGAATCTCTTCCATTTTTCTGCATAAGATTTCCTAGTGCTGGGCCTCCTGCTTCTAAAATGACATCCATAACAGCTTTAGAGAGAGGTGCAGTCTAAGTGGCTACATTATCTGCCATGCTGCCAGATTTAAGGTTTTGAGTTGACTGTGCAGAATCTGATTGTTTTGTTGTGTCAGAAGGTGAGGAATTTGAGGTAGAAGCCAAGCTGGGCCTTGAGACAAGTTCTTTAGGATTGGGTACCAGTGCTGGCGTGGCCAGTCTGGGGCAATCAGGATCATTTTTGGTCTTTCTTGTCTAACTTTTAGTAGCACCTTGGTAAGAAGAGGCATCGGAGGGTAGGCATAGACTGTCAGGCCTTTCCAGCTGAATGAGAGCATCCACTTTCCATGCTAGAGAGTGATAAGTTCTTGTGCAGAATTTCTGTATTTGGTAATTGTGAGGGGAGGCAAAAAGATCTATGTGTGGGTGCCCCCATTTCCTCGTTATCATGCTGAACACCTGTGGATTTAGTTTCCATTCGTGAGGATCCATGAGATTTCTGCTTAGTTCGTCTGCCAGTGTATTTTTTGTTCCTGGCAGAAATTGTGCCTGCAGATGTACTTGATAGGTCAGTGCTGTGTTCCACAAAGTTATGGCTTGCCTGCATAGGGGGTAGGAATGTGTGCCCCCTTGCTTGTTTATGTACTACATAACTGTAGAGTTGTCCGTCTTTAAATAGTTGTCCTGGATGTAGTAGGTCCTTGAAAGCTGTCAGGGCAGTCTGAACAGCTAGCATCTCTTTTTGGTTGATGTGAAGATGCATTTGTTCCTTGGGCCACGTGCACTGAATACATTTTCCTGCCATTATGTGCCCCCCAGGCATAATCTGATGCATACGTTGTTATTGTCTGCCTGGATGTGGGTAAGGTGAAAGGCTGTACCTTGTTGTGGTGACAAGCCTGGGACCACCATCGAAACTCCTGTTGTAGGCAGGGAATTAAAGTTATAATTGTTTCCAGGCTGTGACAATGCTGAGTCCAAACACTTTTCAGATACCATTGTAGTTTCCTCATATGCAGTTTTGCCATTGTAGTTTCCTCATATGCAGTTTTGCATATGGAATTAGTAGAATGCAGGATGCCATGAAGCCCAGAGCCTGCAGAATTTTTCTTGCAGGGAGCTGGGTTTTTGTTGCCATCATTTGAAAGTAATGAGTAAGTTGCCTTTGTTTGTCTAGCGTGAGATAAGCCATCTGGGTAGTTGTATTTAAGCATGCACCCAGGAATATTATCTCTTGAGAGGGCACTAGTTTTGATTTATTTTCGTTTACTGTGTACCCTAGGCAAATTAGTAATATTTTTACAAACGCCAGATGCTGTAGAAGAATGTCCTTGCTCTCTGCTTGAATAAGGCAGTCGTCCAAATAGGGATATAATTGAATTCCTTTCTGTCTGCAAAATACAATTACTGCTGCCAGGCATTTTGTGAAGACCCTGGGTGCAGTAGATAAGCCAAAGGGCAGTGCAGAGAATTGGTAATGCATTGAGCCTGCTACGAATCTGAGGTATCTTCTGCAAGTTTGTCTGATTGGGACATACAGGTATGCCTCCTTGAGGTCCAAAGTAACTAGCCAAGCCTTCTTGCCCAGCATGGGCAGAAGTTGCTGTAGTGTTAACATTTTGAATTTTGGAACATCCAGTAAGTATTTAGGATTGACAGGTCCAGTATTGGTCTCCAGGCTTTGTCCTTTCTGGGTACTAAGAAGAGTCTTGAGTAAAAACCTTGTCCCTGTTCTTGCTGTGGAACTCTTTGAATAGCTTCCATGTCCATAAGAGCAGCAATCTGTTTTTGGGCCTCTGCCCATTGGTTTTGTGGCAGGTCTGGCATACCTTTTGATTTTGGAAGCGTGTGGAAGTGGAACCTGTAACTCTGAGAAACAACATTCAGTACCCATTGGTCTTGGGTGATTATGTGCCAATTTTTTTGAGAAAAGTGCTAGCTTTCCCCCTAGGGGAGCTGCCAAAGTGCTTGGCATTTGTAGAGGGAAGTCATTGGGACTGTTTCCTATAAGGTTGTGATTTCTCTTCCCCTTCTTTGGGGGCTGAAGCACCCCATTGTTTAGGTCTGTAGGAGCCTTGGGGCTGAGATCTGCCTCTTGGTGCATCTGCCTCTTTGTGGCCTGTCGGACACTGGAAAGGACCAATTTTTTGAAGGCCAGTTTCTGCTAAATCTAGGTGGTTGAACCTGTAAGAAATCCTTCACTGTCTGCATTGATTTTGCTTTATCCTCCATTTTCTTTAACACATCCTCTGCCTTAACACCAAACAAAGTATCATGCTGTAGTGGAGTATCCAGCAATTTTACTTTAACATGGTCAGGTAAACTTTGTTCTTTCAACCAACCATGCCTTCGAATAACAGAGCCTGTAACTGCGGCTCTACAAGAAGCCTCTAATGAATCAAAACCACATTGCAGAGTATGCTTTCCCACTTGTTCAACTGCATGCAATAAATCTTGCATTTCTTTACTGTCAGGAGTTTCTAAATTTGAAACCATTTTCTGTTTTAACAATGACAAGAGATACTGTTGATATTTAAGCATGTAAAACTGGCAATTTAAAGCCCTTACAGCTAAAGTAGCAGAAGTGTAAACTTTTTTCCCCCATCTGTCCAGAGCTCTGGAATCCCTATTGGAGGGGACAGGATTTTTAGCAGTGGAAGCCTTAACCCCTTTAGGACCCTGAGAAATTGTTTCTGGGTCTGCAGCGGGGTTTTTGCAAAGAAATTTATGGGAGTCAGGGACCCTGTAGTACCTGTCTGGCTTGACTGGTGCAGGGGGTAAAGAATCAGGAGACAGACTGGATTCAGAAAAAACATCATCAACAATATCAAGCACAGGGGGATAGCCAGGGGCCTGTGCTGAGGCAATAAAAGGAAGCCTCTGAGCCTTTTCTTGGATTCTGAATAATCCTGGCTCTCCCAATGGAAATGCTTCCAAAGAGTGTGCAGGGATTCCCCAAAAGAATAATCCTCAGGTGGAGAGGCTGAAGGTATAGACTTTTCTGCATCACAGTCCTCATAGGGAGGGAGAGAGTATCCCTAATCAGAAGAGGAATCAGAGGAAATGGAAACCTGGTCAGAGGAATCATAGTCAGCGTCTTGCCTAGGCCTTTTGTCAGGAGGGGGATGGGTACCCCTGATTAAAGTAATTAGATCTTCGGCCATTTTTAGCAACTGTTTCTTTGGCATGGATGACTGTTCAGGAGAATGCTGTACTTGTTTCCTCGTCTTTAATGGTGTTTTTGACTTTGCCTTGGCTGCTGAAGTGGGCATAATTGTAAGCTGTGAAGGTCTGAAAACACCCTCAGAAGCCGATGCCTGCTCAGCGGCTCCAGACCCATCTGAAGTAACAGTTTCCGTAGGCCCAATACCTTGAGTTTCCACAGGCCTAGGTGTCTCCACATGGCTGTCTGTTACGGCCTGTGGCTCTGAGGTAGCGGGTGTCAGGGGCTGCAAAAGCTCCTCACTGAGAACCGGCGACTGGCCTAGAAGAGGCTTCGTCGTCGGTTTTGGACCTCGGATGCCTGTCTTTTCTTTGTCTTTGCATTTTTTATAAATTCTGGTCGTCGGTTGTTCCGACGGCATTATGCAATTAAACCTTCGGCCAAAGTAATGTAAAGCAAAATCGTACCGACGTTTAATAGTGCGTTTATTAAATCTGGCACAAAACCGACAACTGGTAACGTCGTGATCAGGGCCGAGGCAAGGAATACAGTAAGAGTGAAAGTCCTTATGAGGTATTTGCTTCCCACAAGAAATACAATTATTAACTTTTACTGACATTGGTCTGGAGCAAGAAAAAGTTTCCCCAACGAGGTACTTAGCTTTATTGAAGACTTCGGTTCTGAAACTCAAATTTGAAAACATCAGGAGTTGGCCTACCGGCACTTGTGAAATGCTTTTGCTTAGGGCACCACGCGGCAAGAAAGACTGAAGAAAATGGCGTTGGTTGCAACTTTTATACCCCTGGCGCACTGATGCCAGGGAAGAGGCGACAGCAACCGAAGCCGGACAAAGACTTTGGAACTCGGGCCGATTGCGGGTCGCCTGCCAGCAGGATAACCCAAGTGTAATGACTGCAACAGTGAAACATGATGAACATCTGCAAATTCTCCCCTGGTTTAGCATCCTTGTCCCTTAAGGATAGGGGTAACATGAATGTTTTGCCCAGTTCTGGGTTTTGTGTACTTAAATTACAAGGGTTAAAATTTTCAAGGGAATAAAAAGCTAGGCTTACAAAGATCCTCACGGGTCAACAGTCTAGTAAGTACCTATGAGAGAAGGTTGACTCAGAATAAGACCTTACATCTCTAATACTCTTCTTATAGATGTCAGAGCAATTAATAAAACAAACAGTTTTCCATGTTGTGAACCTCAAGTACGCTGCACTACTTTCAAAAACATTTTCACATGTGAATGCACTGAATAAAAGGGATCTGTGAACAGACATGCAGAAGACAAACAAATCCTAAAGGAGGAGTAAGACATGCCAGAGGCTAGTAACACAAACAAATAATGTAGAACCACAGGAACACTTACTTTAAAAAATGGTGCTGATTCCCATCTTGACAGCTAGAAAATATTTTCCATTTACTGATATGATTTTCTAGTAGCAGGTTTTCTTGCCTCATTTAGTACCTGCTGCACATACTCAGAAAAAAAGTACTCAAAAGGTATTCAGATGAAAAACATCCATCTTCCACACCTTTTTGCAAGGAGCCCTGGAACAGAATCTTGCCCACTGATTGTTCTGACTGGAGGCAAAAAGATCTATTTGGCATGTTCTTCACCAGTTGAATCAATTCCTGGAAGACCCCAGATTCAATTTCCATTTGTGAGGGTCTGTTCTGGTCCTGCTCAGCTTTGTGCACACAATTTTGTTCCAAAAGTATGATGCCTGTAGACAGACTGTGTTGAAAATCTATATTCTAGGCCAACATGGCTAGTCTTCCCAGAAGGCAAAGATTTAGTACCATATCACTTTTGTGTTGTCCATAAACACACTGTAGTGGTCCTGGGGACCATAGATGACTGAAAGAGTTAAGAGCATTTACAAGTATCAACATCTCTTTTTCATTGGAGTTTTGGTATGTCTTTTTGTTCCAAATACTCTGCACTTTTATCCTTGTAGAAACTTCTCCTCCAAACTTGGGTGTCTATTGTTATATATCATGTATGAGATGGAAGGGATCTGCATTCTGACATATTTGGTCCAAAAAAAAAAAACTCCCTTTTCACAACCCAAATCTGGAAACTGGAACAAAAAAATGGATGAGAAACTTGGAAACTGGAATGTTTGAGGAGGATGATATTGGTACCATATACATTTTAACTACCATTAGATTCTTCTGATAGGGAGTCCTGCTATAGCAGTTACGAGAATCACAGAAGGCATAAACTCAAAATCCTGAGAAATTCCTTTGGTTAGATAATAGTCTGAGTGGAAAACCTGAAATGAAGACCTAGATACTGAACTACTTTTACCAGTGGAAGAAAAAAACTCTGAACTAAGTATCTAGGAGACCCACCAAGAAAATAATCCTGCGAGTCAAACAAGTCTTGAATGTTCTTCTGGAACCTTAGTCTGTGTAGGAGATCCTTCACCAGACAGAGATTTCTGACACTTTGCAAATTACTTTGGAAAGATAAGCAATTCATCTAAAGAAGATGAAATATGGATATGTTGCAATCTTGCAGTAGGCTATCACAGGAGCTAAACATTTTGTGAATACTCTTGGAGCAGTGGATATATCAAAGGGGGTAATGCAGAGAACTGATAATGTGATTCACACACAACAGCCTTAAGAAACATCAATCATCTTGATCTGTAGGAATGTGATAATATTCATTTTTTAAAACTAAGGTCACTAGAAAACTCAAATGGGGAATAAAGAGTAGCAAGCTGTAAAGGGATAACATTTCAAACTTGGACAACATCACAAATAGGTTTTGAAAGGAAAGATCCAGAAATGGTCGCCATGAAGCTTCTTTCTTTGGCACATTTGTAAACAAAACCTTTCTTCTATCCACCGCTGAGATAGCAGATGCTGAATGACAGGAGGGAAAATTTGGAGTTTGGTCTAGCAGATCAGGAGGGAATCCCTCAAAAAGGAGGAAAAATTCCCACTGCCATCTGTAACCTTGAAGGCTTACTTTCAGGACCTATCTGTATGAAACTATCTTGCCAACAGAGAAATGAAGTTTCAGGCTTTCAGGAAATATTAAGGGTCATGCTAGGATGGAAAGGGGGAGTGGAGTCTTGCAGGTAAATCACTCAGACTTATTAGACTGCCCCTTGTTTTAGGGGTTTCTTCCTTTCCCTCTGTTACCTCCCTGTCACTTTTTTTTAAATGTTTGTTTACCAGCAGCATGCTGTGACTGCTTATTTTATTTTTTGAAAATGTTAGTAGGGGTAGCATTAAACCCTTCACCAAATTTGAAGAAAGAAGGATGACAAAATAAGAAGTTGTGTACTTACCATAATGTTCTGCCTGTGCTGTTCATTTTCATTCTTCCTCAACTGATGGGTTTAGATCTGATCCTCAGATCCAACCTGGCCATCACTAAAGCTCATGGTAACCAAAACAACTCTCAAACTTCTCCCTTACCATAAACCAACATCCCCATGTTACCTCAGATCTTGTCTGCTGATTTTTTTTTTTTTTTTTTTTAACCAGAAAAAAAATATCTAACATGCATAAATACAGGAAATATAACATTGCATGTACTCAAAGAAACTATATCTGGAGCTCAATACAAGGACAATGATGTCCCTCTAAGTCCTCATTCTTCCAGAAGTTTGTAAATAGAAAGGATGGGGGTTGGTGTGCACGGGACGCTGAGGAAGAATGAAAATGGACAACAGAGACAGAACATTATACAAGTACATAACTTCTTAATCTGATGTCAATTTCCATACTACCCTCAACTGATGGGACAGAGTCCCCAGCTACGTATAATCTAACGAAAAAGCTAACTGAGCAAACCTCTACCGCCCATCTGCCAAACAGGGAGTCTAGAGCGATGGCCAGGTTCGGCAAGCATGTCTATGCCTCAGCCACTTTCACAATGCCAGCATTTAACTACTTGGCACCCCTGGTCAAGGAACTCGCTGAATTGGTTGTGGAGACCATGCAGACAGAGTAATTTGGAAAAGTTTCTGTGAAGCTGGACACTCTTTCTGCCGTTGCAAATTTCTCCATGAGGCTCCGCTCTCACTCAGCAGAGGGTACCTCATGGGCAGCCGGCACCAGCATCACTGTATGCAGATATGTCTGGATGAGGCTTTGTGTCTTCGTGGGGGCCTTTTAAGACATTTTTTGTCAATGCTCCCTTTGATGGTTCTTCCTTATCTGGGCCATTAGTTAAAGATGCCCTAACCTGCAGCAAGAAAAAGGAAAAGACCTAGTCTGCTGTAGGGATCAAATTTTCCACTCCTCAACAGACCTATTCCAGGAATCAGAGAGGGCCTAAGAAAAGTACAGTTTTGTACCTACCATAAATGTAGATGTTCGAGTGTTCACCCTGCTGCAGTCATCACACTTGGGGTTATCCTGCCATCAGGCGGGTCCGCAGTTGGCCCGAATTCCAAAGTCTTGGTCTGGCGTCAGTTGCTGTCGCTTCTTCCCTGACGTCAGAGCGCCAGGGGTATATAAGAGGCATCCAACGCCATTTTCTTCAGTTTTTCTTGCCCCAGATGTCAAGTGCCCCCAATAGGTAGGCAATATATCTATATACATATATATATATATATATATATATATACACACATACAAGCAAATACACCAGAGAGGTAGTATAGGATAAATTGGTAGAGATAAGTTCAGCTAGTTCAGAGGGGATGGAGGGTAACCTGGACTGCAGCAGGGTGAACACTTGAACATCTACATTTATGGTAGGTACAAAACTGTACAATGTTCATAGTGTTACCCTGCTGCAGTCATCACACTTGGGTTGAATCCCAAAGCTAAGGATGGGAGGTGGAGTCAAACAGGGTTAGAAGCTAGTAGGCCCTGCAAAACTGCAGTGGCAAAACCAGCTCTAATCTTAGGGTATAGAGGTGAGTGACAGTGTTTGGTGAAGGTGTGCACTGAACTTCAAGTAGCAGCTTCCAGAATTATCCTTGGTTGGCACTCCCCTGAGAAAGGCTGCTGATGTAGCTGTAGCCCTGGTGGAGTGGGACCTAATGTTAGCAGGTACTGGTTTCCCATGATGTGTGTAGCATAAACGTATGCAATGTCCTATCCATTTAGAAATGGTCTGTTTTGAGATAGCTTTTCCTTGTGATCCTGTAGCATGGGCTACAAAGAGCTGGTCAGTTTTCTGAAAACCTTAGTTTTATCCAAGTAGTAACGTAATTGCCTGTGAATGTCCAAAGAGTGCAGGAGTCTTTCTCCTTTGTTTTGGGGATTTGGAAGAAGGTGGGCAAGTGAATGGTCTGGTTTAGGGCCACACTGGATACCACCTTTGGCATAAAGAAAGGATTAGTTCATAGACAGACTCTGTCTTGATGAAAAATGAGGAAAGGTTCCACTGCCATTAGTGCCTGTAGCTCTGAGACTCTTCTAGCTGAGGTTATTGCAAGTAGTAGGGCAGTTTTCCATGAAAGAAATTTTAAATCAGCTGAAAAAGCTGGTTCAAAGGGTGGCAGTGTAAGCTTTTCCAGAAAAAAGTTGAGATCCCAAGTAGGTGTTGGAGCTCTCCTTGGCGGTCTTAAGTTCTTAGCCCATCTGAGGTACTGTCTTAGGAGTGGATGTGAAAATAAAGGAGGATCCGAGCTGTAATGAGCTGAAATTGCTGAGGCGTGGATCTTAATAGATGAAAAGGAAAGTCCTTTGTGTAACATCTCAGTTAAATATTATAGAATCTGAGGGATGTTTGGATCAAGGGGATTTGGGCCTTTAGCCTGGTTCCAGGCGCAAAATCTTTTCCATTTGTCTGAATAGGTTTTCCTGGTGCTGGGCCTCCTGGCCTCCAGAATGACATCTATAACCACTTTGGATAAAGGTGTTGTGTGGTTGTTTAGGAAATTTGCCATGCAGCCAGGTTTAAAGTCTTGAGCTGACTGTGTAGAAACTGATTGTCTCGCTGGGTGAGCAGTTGAGGAATATGTGGCAAAATCCATGGTGGGCCCAGGGCCATGTTCCTTAAAATTGGATATCAATGCTGGCGTGGCCAGTCTGGTGCAACTAGTATCATTTGTGGCCTCTCTAATCTGACTTTCAGCAGTACCTTTGCTAGAAGAGGCAGTGGAGGGAACGCATACACTGTTAATGTTTTTGAACTGAATGAGAGGGCGTCCACTTTCCAAGCTAGTGGATGGAAGGTCCTTGTGCAAAATTTTTGAAGTTGGTGATTGTGGGGGCTTGCAAACAGATCTATGTCTGGGCGTCCCCATTTTTGAACTATCATTGCAAATACTTGCAGATCTAGTTTCTATTCGTGTGGATCCATGATGTTTCTGCTTAGGTCGTCTGCCAATGTGTTTTTCTTTCCTGGCAGGAATTGTGCTTGTAATTGAACCTGGTAAGACAGTGCAGTGTTCCACAAGGTCATTGCTTGCCTGCATAGAGGGTAGGAATGTGTGCCCTCTTGCTTGTTTATGTACCACATAACTGTTGTATTGTCCGTCTTTATTAGTAGTTGTCCTGGGTGTAGAAGGTCCTTGAAAGCTGTTCGGGCATTCTGTACTGCTAGCATTTCTTTTTGATTGATATGCAGGTGTCTCTGTAGTCCATTTGCCCTGAATGCACTGCCCTGCCATGTGTGCTCTCCAGGCATAGTCCGATGCATCTGTTGTCATAGTTTGCCTGGCTGTGGGTAAGGTGCAAGGCTGACCCTTGTTGAGGTGACATGCCTGTGCCCACCATAGAAACTCCCGGTGAAGGCAGGGAATGATTGGAATCATTGTTTCCAAGCTGTGGCTGTGCTGAGTCCATACACTTCAGGTACCACTGTAATTTCCTCATATGCAGTTTTGCAAATGGTATTAGTAGTATGCAAGATGCCATGAATCCCAAGGCCTGCAGAATTTTTCTTGCAGGGAGTTGGGTCTTTGGTGCCATTATTTTGAAATATTGAAACAGCTGTTGTTGCTTGTCTGGCGTGAGATAGGCCATCTGGGCCGTTGCATTCAAACTGGCACCCAGGAATATTGTGTTTTGAGAGGGCACTAGCTTTTATTTCTTTTCGTTTACTGTGTACCCTAGGCAACTTAGAAGGTGTTTGACAAATGCCAGATGCTTTAAAAGAATGTCCTTGCTTTCTGCTTGAATAAGGCAGTTGTCCAGGTATGGGTATATCTGAATTCCTCTTTGTCTGCAGTATGCAATTACTGGCGCCAGGCATTTTGTGAAGACCATGGGTGCAGTAGATAAGCCAAAGGGCAGTGCAGAGAATTGATGATGCGTTGAACCTGCAATGAAGCGGAGGTATCTTCTGCAATTTTGTCTGATAGGGACATGCAGGTATGCCTCCTTGAGGTCCAAAGTGACTAGCCAAGCATTCTTGCCCAGCATGGGAAGAAGCTGCTGTAGTGTTAGCATCTTGAATTTTGGTACTTGCAGATAGGTGTTCAGAATTGAAAGATCCAGAATGGGTCTCCATGCTTTGTCCTTTCTTGGGACTAGGAAGATTCTTGAGTAAAATCCTTGTCCTTGGTCCTGTGTAGGTACCTGTTGAATGGTTCTCATGTTCATGAGAGCTGTAATTTGTTTCTGTGCCTCTGCCCATTGATTTGGTGGCAGGTTTGGCATTCCTTTGATCCTTGGTAAGTATGAAAGTGGAATCTGTATCCTTGAGAGACAATGTTTAGAACCCATTTGTCTTTTGTGATGATGTGCCAGTTGTCTGCAAAAAATGCTAGTTTTCCTCCCAAGGGAGTTGCCAGGAGAGATTTGCTTGTAGTTTGAGGATAGAGTCATTGTGTTTGCCTTCTGCTAGCTTGGGGCCTGTCTTCTCCTCCTTTCTGGGTAGCAGAACCCCATTGGCGAGGTTTGTAAGGGCCCTGTGACTGGCCTCTGCCCCTTGGGCGTCTGTATTTGCCCCTCTGTGATCTGTCTGAAGCTGGAAAGGACCAGTTTTTTGTTGGCCAATTTCTGCTGAAACGAGGGGGTTGTACCTGCAAAAAATCCTTGACCATTTGCATAGACTTTGCCTTATCCTCCATTTCTTTAAAACCTCTTCAGCTTTGACACCAAATAATACATCCTGCTGTAAAGGTGCATCCAATAATTTTGCTTTAACATGGTCAGGGAGGGTTTGTTCTTTTAACCAAGCATGTCTACGTATGACAGAGACAGTAATAGCTGCTCTACAGGAAGCTTCCAATGAATCAAATCCGCATTGTAAAGTATGTTTGCCCACCTGTTCAGCTGCATGCAACAGATCCTGCATTTCCTTGAATTCAGGCTGTTCATAGGTTCATAGGTTTATAACTAGGCTATCTGCCCTAAGGCATTTATAAGCCTAGCCCAAAGTTTTGTGGCTTACGCCACCCCTTATATGAAAAAATACTGTACCCATTAGTTTGTTGTGCCTCTGTCCAGCAGTGACACAGAGTTGATTCCCGGGGTAAACCTACGATCTCCCATCCACAGGTCAAGATTTCTCTTGAGCAGAGCCAGCGAGGTGCTCTGCCTCACATGGACCGGGATTTTATTCCACAGCATAGGGAGTCTCTGAGTGATAAATCTATCCCTCCAGCACGTTCGATTTATATCCGTGCTAAGGTTTAAGTCGCTTGCTCTAGTGGTTTTGGTGGATTTGGATTTTTTGAGGTGGAGCATGTCCATTAATTCTGGGTTGGACATGGCCTTGTATGTCAGGCACATGTCACCTCTGAGCAGACGGTATGCGACTGAATAGAGCTGGAGTTTCTTCAATCTGGCAGCATATGACAGATTTTGGAGTCCCTTTATCCTTTTGGTGAGGAACTTTTGGGGTCTCTCCAATTGCTGCAAATGTCAGGTGAGATGCATCCCGAATGGGGCATTGTACTCGATCATTGGTCTGATAAGTGAAGAGTACAGGGGAACAATGACCTCACTAGATCTGGATGTGAATCCCTTCATGATCAGGTGGGCAATGTAGAAGGTCTTTCTAACCACTTTAGCAACGTGAGTGTCAAAAGAAAGGCCATTGTCAACCTGGGTCCCCAGGTCCCTGATAATCTCTTCTGTGGATTGCCACCTATATGGTAGCTTGGGGTTACCTTGTTTTTCCCGAAGGGTATGACTATACATTTTTTGGCGTTTAACTTCAGGCCATGGCTCTGGCACCAGCTATCTGTTTCCGTGAGTCCCTTCTGAAGGATATCCGTGTCCGATGCACTTTCCACTATGGCGCCCAGTTTGCAGTCGTCTGCAAACTTTGTCAGCCAAAGTCCTCCCATGTTGGCCTGTACTTCTGAGAAGTAGATGCCGAACAATAGGGGGCCAAGGACCGAGCCCTGTGGGACACCACTTGTGACCGGCTTGGAGTCTGACATAGCGCCAGCAACTCTAACCCTGTGGGTTCTGTCCTTAAGCCAGTTTGCAACCCATCTTGTGACATATGGGTTTACATTTAAGCTGGTAAGTTTTTCTACAATACCCGAGTGGGGTATTGTGTCGAAGCCTTTGCAAGGTCAAGGTAGGCTGTATGGACTGCCTTTCCTCATCAATGGCCTTGGTGACTGTTTCAAGAAGTCGACCAAGTTCAAAAGGTATGATCTGCCCTTGACGAAGCCAAACTGGGTCGGGTCCAATGTCTGCAAGTCCCCTATATCTTTGTTTATGAGCTCCATTATGATCCTCTCCATAGCTTTGCAGACTAGACTTGTTAAGCTTATGGGGCGGTAATTACCAGGGTCCGTAGAGGCACCGCCTTTGTGAAGTGGGACCACAGTTGCCGTACGCCACTCCTTGGGCATGTATCCTGTGGTAAGGCTGAGATTAAACAGCTGCCTTATGTGTGGGTTTAATTCCTCATTTAGCTCGTGTAGCACACAGCCGGGGACACCATCCGGTCCCATTGATGCTGTGTTTTTAGCTTTAGAGAGAGCAGCTTTCACCTGTGCATTTGAGATGTCTGGGAGGCTACACTCCGCTGGGATAGTTATCTCTCCTTTGGGGGTGAAGTTTGCACTGAACCTGTCTGCCAGTATGTTGGCAATGTCTGTGGGTTCAGTGATTTTTGTATCATTTTGGACTAATTCTGAGCATATCTGGGAGTTTCCACCCAGGTTCCTAACATAGCTGAAAAAGGCCTTATGATTGTCCTTTGAATCCATGGCAATTTTTCTCTCAAAATTGGCCTTAGTTGATTTTATGAGTGCTCGTATTTTTTACTAATAATGATCAGGGGTGACTTCCCTTTTATGGATTTTGTTCTATCATGTAATAGCTTTCTCCTCTTATTGTAAAGTTTGTTAATGGCTGGGGTCCACCAGACTGGACGTTTGCCCTTTGTGGAAAGAGTCTTGGTTTTATTTGGGATTGCCTGATCCATGCAGTCCTGGAGGTGTTCATAGAAGGCATTTGTAAGGGCTTCCGCAGCTTGGGTTGTGGTTTCCACTGGCTCAGGGGCCTTGAAGGATACCACACCAGTCTTGAGTAGTGTGTAGTTTGCTTTAGAGAAGTTCTTCACTGTGGTCTTTTTTGTTTGGGGTGGGGGCGGGATGTGGATTTCCAGTGAGATTAGTTTATGATCAGATCTCAACAATGAGGGATATACTTCTGGTGTGGAGCATTTTGTCCCCATGTTTGTGATAATGAGATCTAGTATATTTTCTCCTCTCATGGGAACAGTGACTAGCTGTTCCATGGCATTTGAATTTATGAACTCCAGGAACCGTTGGGCTAGAAAGTTAGGGCTTGAGTAATGTTCCCAGTCTATATTCGGGTAGTTGAAGTCACCCAATATGATGGTGTTTGGAGATATATTTATGCCCCTCCAGTGTCTTCAGGAAGGCTGTGTGGGGTTCCTGAGTTTGAGAGGGTGGCCTGTAGCATGCTACAATTTGTAGAGCAGTTTTGCCTATGGTTAGTTGCACCTGGATGGTTTCCAAAGCTTCGTGCGTTGCCACCAACCTGGAGGTGTGGGTATCCTTTATGAATATGGATACACCCCCTCCTTTTGTGGTGTGGTCCGGGTTTTGGGGCCGGAACGCATGATATGAGGTAAAACCTAATAGTGCCGGGGTGCTCTCAGGAGCCTTGAACCAGGTTTCAGTTACAGCACAGACATCGATGTTCTCCATACTGAGAAGGGCCTCGAGTGCGTGCATTTTGAGATTTAGACTTCTGGCATTGAGCAGCATTACCCTCAGTTTCTTCCCATTTTTGTTTTCTAGGGTGGTAGGTTTAGAATTCTGAATGTGTACTCATTTTTTGTTTTAACTGAGACATCAGGAATTGTTGATATTTCAACATGTGAAACTGGCAATTTAATGCTCTCATACCCAAAGTTGCTGAGGTGTATATTTTCTTTCCCCATCTATCTAGGGCTCTGGAATCCCTTTCGGAGGGCACAGGATTTTTAGCCATAGAAGCTTTCAGGTTCATAGGTTCATACTAGGCTATCTGCCCAAGGGCATTTATAAGCCTAGCCCAGAGTTTTGTGGCTTTCGCCACCCCTTTAGGCTCCCTTAGAATCCACAATATCTAAAACAGGAGGGATAGCAAGAGGTCTGTGCTGGGGTAGTAAAAGGAACTCTCAGAGCCTTTTATTAGAATCTGAGTAATCCTGGTCTTCCCAGTGGAAATGTTCCCTCATGGTATATAAATTTTCCCCAAAGGAGTAGTCTTCAGGGGGAGATGCTGTAAAATCTGGCTAAAGATACTAGTGTTATTGCCAATGACATTATTCCTAAAACCTGAAGGACCAAGCATGCTAAAATCTTTGTACTGCATATTATTTTCCTGACCTGTGATCTTATAGATTGAACTCTGAAGGGGGCAGTGAAGCTATCACTAAGTTTGTATTGAAAACTGCCCATATGAATTACAAATTTTGACTTGGTTCCAAATGCGACATCAAGAATAGAGTACAGAAAAACTATTACAAAAAAGCATGACTAACCAGTTAAAAAGTGGTCTAATGATCAATTAAAAGATCTTTAAAGTTACGGCCTCTCCTATGTACCACTATTGGTCTGTCTCCCAATATTTCAGCTATGCGTCTATCGTCACTGATAAGTGACCTTTTTTTTTCAAGTATCCACTTGATCCACCAAGTGCCAACCATGTACATGGTGAAAAAATAAATTTGTCAAGCGGCGGATCAAGTGGATACTTGAAAAAACTCGTCACTCATCAGTGATGACAGACATTTAACTGAAATATTGGGAAACAGACCAACAGTGGTACACAGGAGAGGCCATAGATCTTTTAATTAATTGATCATTAAACCAGTTTTTAACCAGTCAGGCTTTTTTCCAATTGAGACTTGTCATAGTTTATGGTTATCCTCAGGTGATAAGTCTGGAGAACCCAATTTCTTTCCCATATCAATTGATGCCTAGTCGAGACAGCAATGAGCCAGGTGTTTAGGTATGGAAAGACCCAGAATCCCTGCAGTCTCAAGTGAGCTGCTACTACTGCCACACATCTGGTGAACACCCTGGGGGCTGTGTTGCTTAAAAGAGCAGAACTCTGAACTGGTAATGACTGTCTCCCAGCCGGAAGCGCAAGAACATTCTGGATCATCTGTTCATCTTTAAGCGATAGTATGCATCCTGAAAGTCTATCAAGCACATCCAGTTTGTCCTTACCCAGACAAGGGAGAATGGACTGAACTCTTGACCATCCAAAACTTGGGTGTGTCGAACTGACTTGGTCAAGTTGCTGAGATCCAAAATTGGTCTATAGTCCCGTTTTCTTTGGCATTAAAAAGAACCTTGACTAAGTTCCAGATTCTATCTGGTCTGATGAGACCTCTTGGATGACTTTCTTTTAGCAGCTTTTGTATGTGAATTGTTGCTTCTTCCCTCTGACTGGGTGGAACATAGGGGATTTTCCTTATGATTGGGGGTGGAAAAAAAAGGGTATTGTATAGCCTCTGGATACAATCCTCTGCACCCAAGTACCTTTTGTTATGCATCGCCACACCTTCTGCTGCAGGGATAAATGACCCCCAATTGCCTCTAGAGAGAGGCAATTGGGCCTCCTTTCAGAAGCACTGGTAGGGTCTAGTCCAAGAAAATCTCTGGTTTTGCAGGCCTCCTCTCCCACGAGGGCAGCGTCGACCATTGGAGTTGCCCCCTCTACCACTTATGGAAGTTCCTCCACACGAGTATTACAAAGGACCCAGGGATTTCCTGAACCACATCTTTCGAACACCTAAGTGATTCCTTGAAAACAATATCTGAGGGGCCAAAAAACATACGTCCGCTGCAGATAGGAACTTTTCATCCTTCTCACACCTGGATAAAGTGACCTTCATTTTCGGGCACAACAAAAATATGCCATCAAAAGGAGCACTGATGAAAGAAGACTTGAAGGGCTCTGCAAAAATCACAAGCGCATTCAGGCATGTCGCCTAATGGAAATGTCTGATCCCACTGCCCTTGAGGTTGCTTTAGCTACATTTAAAAGGAGCGTCATGCATGAATTTGAAATACATTACAGAATAGCCAACTAAGAAGTCACAGATGATTGGACCTCTGCAGAAACAGATCTTGAGAAGGTACTTGACAGTTCCTTCATCAAATCCCTCTGTAACCTTGGAAAATATACCAAATAATTCAGCGACCTTAAGGCGAAAGTCCCTGAAGCACAGACACACCTCCCAAACTTGTCCATCACCCTAGTCTCCCTGTTAGGGGGGTGAACAGTGGAAATTTACCATGGCATCAACAGGCATCCCTTTACCTTAATACTCATTCGCAGGTGATGCCATAATGTTTTCTGATGTCCTGGGTATGGGTTCAACTGTGTCGGGTTCCTTTCACGCCCGCTGAGAAACTAACTCAATAAGCTAGTCGGGGGCAGACGGGCCAGTACCAAAAGCCCTTAGGAATACCAACTCCTTGGATAAAGGGTTGCTGGGCATTCAGGCACCTCCCCGTTTTAAGATCTCAAGGATGTCTCCAAATGAACCATCTTCAGGAGGTGACTGTGGGGACCCTTCACCTTCATCAAAGTCCTGTATCATCCATGACAGACTCTTGAGGAGAGTCCAAGTGGTTCCTCTTGCACTTTTTTCCTAGGGACCTCTTCAATGGGATGCTTTGAGAAGGTATAAGAAGAAACTGCAATACCCTGCTGGGAGGCCAGGGGTGTCTCTCTGGTAAAGGGTGATGAGGCTGCAAGTGCAGAGACATCAAGGTAGAAGGTTGAAGATCTGAGGGGGGGTGTTGGATCAATCCATTCTGCAGAGACAGAAAACACCCTATTCACAGCCTCAGAGGCAGACCACTCTGGAGAAATAAGACCTCGGCTCCAAAAAGACAATTTTTTGGACCTCTGTCCATTCCCATACAGAAAGCATTCTTCCTGAGGTGGAAGCCAGAGCCAAGCTATCCATGCCAAAGCTCCGATGCACAGACACGGTTCTGACAGCTTTGGAGTCAACTCCAACAACCTAGATCCAACAGGTAAACTATGGGCCCGAGAGCCCTCCAGATTTAACAGAACCAAAGCACTTACAGTAAACTTCTGATCCAAAGATATAGCAATCTTCGGATCCCAGCCAGACAGATCTAGAATGCTTGGATCCAGGGACTCAGAAACAATCAAAGGAATCAGAGAAGGAACTTGAAGTGGGGGTGTAGTCGATGGACGGATCTCCTGACCCAAGGGGAGTAGGAGCCAATAAGACACCCACATGACTTTGCACCGACAGGATCTTCCACTCCACACTCTCCTCATTTTCCTCCGTCAAACTTCTGGAAGAACAAGTTGAAAATATAGAAGGGAATTTAGATTGGTGATGTTCCAAAATAGGAGAGAGCACCCTTAAAGGCACTGGATCACCAGATGGTGAATATCTATTCCTGTGAAGAGAAACAGGGCTTGAGCCCTAATCAGATCTGATAGTTTGGCAGATTCAAGGTAGTCGGGTTAATCAGTTTCTGCTTTTTCTGATTGGAGGATGAGGTCAGATCCAGGTTGCATCTTTTTTTGGATGGCTCTGAAACAGTGGCGGATGATGCAGATGGTTTTTGAGATTTGATTTTCTGAAGGGTAAGATCATGCCTGCTCAACCTGGTTGACTTCTTTGAGTCAGTCACCAGAGCTGTGGATGAGGGCAAGGCAGTTCAAACAGCCTACCTCAATCTGTCCAAAGCCTTTGATACCATTCCCCACTCAGGAATTATTGACAGACTCACCAAACTAGGCATCAACTCCTATTATCACTAGGTGGGTTGCAAACTGGCTCAAAGATAGAACCCACATTGTGAAAGTAACAGGCTCCAAGTCAGACTGCTGACCAGTCATGAGTGGAGTACCACAGGGATCGGTCCTGGGTCCTTTCTTGTTTGGCATCTACTTCTCAGAAGTCCAGGCCAACACCGAGGGACTCTGGCTGAACAAGTTTGCAGACTACTACAAGCTGGGAGTCATTATTAACTCCCCAAGTGATGTAGACATCCTACAGGAAAGGCCTCACTGACACCAACAAGTGGTGTCGAAACCATGGCCTTAATGCCAAAGAATGCGTAGTCATTCCGTGGGAAAAACTCAGTTCCCACTAATTACCACATTGATGGTAGCCCACTGAAGGCGTTATAAGATATCTGGGGACACAGGCTGACAGCAACCCCGCCTTCAACCACCACATTGCCACTGTGGTCAGAAAGTCCTTCTATGTGGCACATCTCATTACCAAGGGTTTTGCATCCAGGAAGAAAAAAGTCATCTCTCGCTACTCTTCCCTCATTAGACCAATCATAGAGTATAATGCTCCATTTGGCATGTACCTCACTAAACACCTGCAACAGCTGGAAAGGCCATAAAAGTACCTCAAAGAGGATCCTAGACCTTAAACACATGCCCTACATGGACAGACTAAAAAAAACTCCAGCTTTTCTCTCTCTCATATCTTATATTAAGAGGCGACCTCTGCTTGACTTACAAAGCCATGTCTGACCCAGCCCTGTTAGAAATGTTACACCTACAGAAATCTCTATCCCTCTGCACCACACGCTCCAGGGACCTCAACCTCATGGTAATCAGTAGAACATGCTGGAGGGACAGGTTCATAACCCAGAGACTGCCCATGCTCTGGAATAGACTTCCCATACATGTCAAGTACAGCACCTCACTGGCCCTTTTCAAGAGAAATCTTGATGAGTGGCTGGGAAATAGAAAGTTCACCCCGGGGATCACTCCAGTGGCTTTACTTGAGAGAGGCACTGGGAACTAATGGTGGCAGTTCTATGGGCTAGGCTTGTAAAGGCTCCAGGGCCGTTGGCTTAGTACACACCTATTAACCTATGGCAAAGGAACCAAGGTACACAGAGCAAATATCTAGACACAGAAAGGTAACAGAATGGGAAGAAGCTGAGGCATTTGGATGCTTGCTCATGTCTTAGCTGATCATTTTTATTGACACCTGCACTGACTTGATAGAAAAAGCTCAGTTTCTGTCATAAAAAAAGCAAATGTGGAAGTTTTTTTTCCCCAGAAGAGAGATTCTATGCCCAGCAATGGAAACTGCTAGCCAAATGCTGATGTCCAAAAACCCATAAGAGGAGTGCTCTTCGGTGACAGGAAAGCTCTAAAGGGTTTGGCACCCAAATAACTTTTTATGCAGCACAGCTCAATCTGACTAATGGTTTGGGTGCGTGGAAGCTGCTCTTGAAGTTTTAACAGCTGGCTGTTGTATTCTGTGAAGGATACAACCCAAACACCGATAAGGCTACTGCAGCAGTGATAAGAATGATGAACATCTTGCCTGTCTAAGCTTCATTCATGAAGACTGGAACACCCGATACTTTTGTCACTGGACTGCTTAAGTCAGACAAGATCTATGTAGCCAGGAGATGAAGACTCTACTAGGAGCCCTGGTCCCAGGTCTAGTTCCATTTACCTATGTAGCAAGTATGAATGGATGCCGCTGACCTACATACCATATAACTGTGACGTCATTGGTTACCAACTTTTGCGTGTCGGAGTAATACACTATGTTGAATTATGGTCATTAACTATTTTATATAGTATTATCTTTTCACCAAGGAGGAAATTCCATCCTCTTCATACTTTAACATGGGCAGTATAAGACCTTCAGGTCAACTCCAAGGCATTTGCTATAATGGTCTTTGTACTCTGGGATCAAGAACAATAGTCACAAGATGGTCAAATACTTTGTCTAATTATGGGTACAATAAGGACAGAGGAGGCCAATGTGCAGCCCTGAGCTACCAGGAATGCATGAAGTTTGACGCATGCCATCTTCGCTATACTGGAAAAAATAGTTTAATGTATGGTTTTGTAGCTCAACAGGTACAATCTGCATATTTGTGTGTCCAGCAATGCCATCAGGAATACCTTCAAGATCCCTGATATCAGGCTGGATTTTGGTAGATTCAAAGAAACCAGTGTCATCCAACAATACGCACTGTGTACTACAGGGCCCTATACATGTCTTTAAACAGCTGCTAAACAGACAAAGCACCCATCCAGATAAGAGCACACATGAACCCTTGTGATTCTGAGATGAATAAACAGTAGTGCCAAGTATTAAGTAAACACTTTGCGTGAAGTGGAAAGGTCAATTGAAACAGAAGTGCTCCCCTACAGGATAGTCAGTGGATTTGGTATAGGCAGGGGAGAACTGCTTGCAAAGTGAGGCATTTTAAATTTAGCTAACTAAATATCTGTTAATTTGGGTAATTCTAGAATGGGCTCCCGGAGGGCATCCTCCTTCAGAGCTAGGAACACTGAACAAAAGCCTTTCCATGTTCCAAGTAAATGTACCCCCTCTACGGCTCCAAAAAGTAAATGTGAAAGCAAAATATTTGTGCATTTTTGTTTAATGAGATGGGAGTCAACCCTTAGCAGGGAGGGCAGCGTACTGGCTCAGTGGTCAAGATCTTTGATTCATAGCTCCATGGGTCGGTGTTCGATTGTCCTATGTGCAGAGTCTGCAGGTTTTCTGTGTGCACACATGGGTCTTCTCTGGTACCCTGGATGTTCTTCGTGTTTCACTGTTGCAGTCATTACATTTGGGTAATCTGCTGGCAGGTTGCCCTCAGTCGGCCTGAATTCCAAAGTCTCGGGTCCTACGTCGGTTGCTGTCTCCTCTTCCATGATGTCAGGTCGCCAGGGGTATAAAACAAGCAGCCAACACCATTTTCTTTAGTCTTTCTTGCCGCTCGGTGCCCAAAGCAGAAGCATTTCGCAAGTGCCAGTCGGCCGACTCATGAAGTATACGAGTTTGAGTTTCAGAACCGAAGTCTTCACTAAAGCTAAGTACCCCGTTGGGGAAACTTTTTTCTTGCTCCATACCGACGTCAGAAAAAGTTAATAATTGTATTACTTGTGGGAAGCAAATACCTCATAAGGATTTCCATTTATACTGTATTCCTTGCCTAGGCCTTGATCACAACGTGCCTGGCTGTCGGTTTTGTGCTAGATTTAACCAACACACTATTAAGCATTGATACAGTAAATGTTGTTGGATAGCAATCAGACTACCGGAGTACATAAAAAACGTAAAGAAAAGAACAGAGAGACAGTCGAGGTCCAAAACAGATGACAAAGCTTCTCCTAAGCCAGTCGCAGGTTCGCCGGTACTCAGTGAGACGCTTTCGTAGCCCCTGATACCCACTACTTTCGAGTCGCAGGCCCCTACCGACACACATGTGGAGTCCGGCATGCCGCGGGATACTCAAGTATTGGACCCACGGATGTATCTCCCTCGGATGGGTCCGGAGCTGCTAAGCAGGCACTGGCTTCTGAGGGTGTATATTCAGGCCTCAACATTTTTATATCAAACAGATGACAGCTGCAAAATCAAAGACAAAAGCAACTTTTAAAACTAAAAAAAACGGATGCATGAGCCACATGTACAGGCCTCTATGCCTAAAAAACAGACGATCAAAATGGCTAGAGACCTGATTACCTTAATCAGGGGTTCCCATCCCCCTCCAGATAAGAGGCCTAGGCAAGACACTGATTATGAATCTTCAGATCAGGTTTCTACTTTTTCTGATTCCTCTTCTGATCAGGAATTATCTATACCTCCCTATGAGGATTCTGATGCAGAGGAGTCCATACCATCTGCATCACCTCCTGAGGATTATTCATTTGGAGAAACCTTGCATACTTTGAGGGAGCATTTTCACTGGGAGAGTCAAGATTTCTCAGAATCAAAAAAGAGGCTCAGGATTTCCTTCTTCTCCCTCAGCACAGGCCTTTAGCCATAACCCCTGTTTTAGACATTGTGGATGATGTGTTTTCGGAGTCAAGTTTGACCCCTGACTCCTTACCTCCGGCTCCCAGCAAGCATGACAGATATTACAGGGTCCCTGACTCTCACAAATTTTTATTTAGAAACCCTGCTGCTGATCCTGAAACTATTTCACAGGGTCCAAAGGGAGTTAAGGCCTCAACAGCAAAAAATCCTACCCCCTCTGACAGAGATTCAAGGGCACTGGATAGATGGGGAAAAAAGGTTTATACATCTGCAACATTGGCAATTAGGGCCTTAAACTGCCAGTTTCATATGCTCAAGTATCAACAACATGTTATGGGATTGCTGAAACAGAAGATTATGTTGATTTCTGAATGTGCAGAAAATAAAGAATTGCAGGAATTATTGCATGCAGCTGAACAGGTTGAAAAGCATACTTTGCAATGTGGTTTTGATTCCTTACAGGCCTCCTGCAGGGCCGCAGTTACTGGATCTGTGATTAGGTGGCATGCCTGGCTAAAGGAACAACATTTGCCTGATCATGTTAAAACTAAATTACTAGATGCACCTTTACAGCATGATACTGTATTTGGTATTAAGGCAGAAGAGGTTTTAAAGAAAATGGAAGACAAAGCTAAGTCTATGCAAACTGTAAAAGACTTCTTACAAGTGCAGCCATCAAGATTCAGTAGACACTGGCCTACAAAAAATTGGTCCTTTCCTGTGTCAGACAGAGCTCAAAGGGGCAAATCCAGACGCCCTAAGGGTTCTAGATACCAGGCACAAGATTCATACAGATCAACGCAATGGGGCACTTCTACCTCCAAATCTGGAGGAGATAAAGCGCAAACCTAAAGAAAACAGTCCCAATGACTTCCCTCTGCCTTCACCAAGCACTTATCTTTTGGCAGCACCCTTAGGGGGAAAATTAGCACTTTCTACTCAAAATTGGCAGTTAATAACCCAGGACAAGTGGGTGCTAAACATAGTATCACAGGGATACAGATTCCATTTCCATACTCTACCAATGGCAAACGGTTGGCCAGATCTGCCAAAAAATCAAAGGGCAGAGGCACAGAAACAGGTTACATCCCTCATGGACATGGGGGTCATTCAGCCAGTACCATAACAGGAAAAAGGACAAGGTTTTTACTCAAGACTATTCTGGGTACCCAGAAAGGACAAGGCCTGGCGGCCAGTACTGGATTTATCGATTTTGAACACATAACTGGACATTCCAAAATTCAAAATGGTGACTTTGAAGCAGCTTCTGGCCATGCTGGGCAAGAATGCTTGGCTGGTGACATTAGACCTGAAAGAGGCATACCTGCATGTCCCAATAAGGCAATCGTGCATTAAATACCTCAGATTCACGGCTGGCTTAATGCATTAAAAATTCTCTGCAATGCCCTTTGGCTTATCTACTGCGCCCAGGGTCTTTACAAAGTGCCTGGCACCAGTAATTGCATTTTGCAGACAAAGAAGCATTCAAATATATCCTTACTTGGACGACTGTCTCATTCAAGCAGAGAACAAGGACATTCTTCTTCAACACCTGGCGTTTGTGAAAAGGCTTTTAACATGCCTAGGGTAAACAATAAACAAAAAGAAATCACAACTGGTACCCTCTCAAAAGATAACATCCGTGGGTGCAAGCTTGAATACAACTGCCCAGACGGCTTACCTCATGCCAGACAAGCAAAGGCAACTGACTACTTCAAGCTGATGGCAACAAAAACCCAGTTATCTGCAAGACAAATTCTGCAGGCTTTGGGCTTCATGGCATCCTGCATCCTACTGATTCCATATGTAAGACTGCATATTAGGAAACTTCAATGGTATCTAAAAAGTTTATAGAGTCAACATTGTCGCAGTCTAGAAACAATGATTCCTCTCATTTCCTGCCTACAACAGGAGTTTCTATGGTGGGCAAAGGCATGTCACCAAAACATGGGACGGGCCTTCACTCTACCCCTTGCCAGCCAAACCTTAACAACAGACACATCAGATTATGCCTGGGGGGCCCACATGGCGGGAAGATGCATTCAGGGCATATGGACCCCAAAACAAATGCATCTGCATATCAACCAGAAAGAGATGCTAGCTGTTCAAAATGCCCTGACAGCCTTCAAGGACTTACTTCATCCAGGACAACTACTAATGAAGACGGACACCACCATGGTCATGTGGTATATAAACAAGCAGGGGGGCACACACTCATACTTCCTTTGCAGAATAGCCATGGCACTGTGTGACACAGCTTTGACTTACCAACTACACCTTCAAGCTCAATTCCTGCCTGGAAAACAAAATACTCTGGCAGACAATTTAAGCAGAAACATTATGGATCCTCACAAGTGGAAACTAGATCCACAAGTCTTCAGCATGATAACAAAGAAATTGGGGAGCCCAGACATAGATCTATTTGCCTCCCCTCAAAATTATCAGTTGAAAAGATTCTGCACAAGGGCTTATCACAGACAACCATGGAAAGTGGACGCCCTATCCTTCAGTTAGAAAAATCAGTTTACGCCTTTTCTCCACTGCCTCTTCTTCCCAAGGTCCTCCTAAGAGTCAGACAAGAGAAACCAAAGATGATACTAATTGCCCCGGACTGGCCCCGCCAATACTGGTACCCAATCCCAAGGAACTTGGCTTAATACCCAGCTTGGACCTTACCTCAAAGACCGCAACTACTGTCCCAGCAAAACAATCAGATGCTGCACAATCAACTACAGACTCTGAACCTGGCATCATGGCTGATCATGTAGTTATACAAACAACACTTCTCAGTAAAGCTGTGATGGATGTCATTTTGGAAGCCAGAAGGCCTAGTACTAGAAAATCTTATGCTGATAAATGGAAGACATTCTGTGCTTGGAATCAAGCACAAGGAACTGATACAGCAGAACCAAACATTCCTCAGATATTACAATACTTGACTGAGATGCTTAACAAAGGCCTATCTTTCTCATCAATTAAAATCCATACCTCTGCCATTTCGGCTCATTACAATACAGAGCCACCAATCTTTTCTACTCCTTTACTAAAGCAATATCTTAGAGGAACAAAAAATTAAGGCCTCCTAGAAGATCACCAGTAGCTGCATGGAACCTCAATTATGTGTTGTAAAAGCTCACCCTGCCTCCATTTGAACCAGCTGCTACTGCTGATATAAAGTTTTTATCATGGAAAACAGCTCTGCTACTAGCAATTACTTCAGCAAGAAGAGTCTCAGAGCTACAGGCCCTCATGGCTGTGGAGCCTTTTATCATATTTTACCCAGACAGGGTGTCCCCGAGGACAAATCCAACATTTATGCCCAAGGTGGTTTCCAGTGTGGCTCTTGAACAAACTATTCATCTACCAACCTTTTATCGAAATCCGCAGAACAAGGGGGAGAGAATTCTGCATTCCTTGGACGTACACAGACAGCTAAGATTCTACTTGAGCAGGACTAAAGCTCTAAGAAAAACTGAGCAATTACTAGTGACATATGCAGCAGGATCAGAAGGAAAGGCTATTTCAAAGTGGATAAGCCACTGCATTCGTTTCTGCTACTTACACCATGGTAAACCTGTGCCCAAGGGCATTAGGTCTCATTCCACCAGAGCTGCAGCTACTTCGGCAGCCTTTCTCAGAGGAGTGCCAACTAAAGACATTCTAGAGGCTGCTACTTGGAGTTCTGTTTACACCATTACAAAGCATTATCATTTGCCTCTCAACTATAAGTCTAGGGTAGACTTTGCCACTGCAGTTCTGCAGGGTCTTATAGCCGCACATAATGCTGTTTAGCTCCAGCCTTCGAACCATAGCTTTGGGATTCTACCCAAATGTAATGACTGCAACAGTGAAACACAAAGAACATAGTACAGTTGTGTACACTTACCATAAATGTAGATGTTCGAGTGTATTCACTGTTGCAGTCCTGGTTACCCGCCCGCCATCCCCCCTTTCATTCTGGAGTATATGTTTCCTTCTCTATCTTCTACAACCTATGTGGTGTATTTGCTTGTAGATAAAGGTAAAGTTTATATTGACATGTGTGTGTGTGTGTGTGTGTGTGTGTGTGTGTGTGTGTGTGTCTGTATATATATATATATATATATATATATATATATATATATATATATATATATATTTGCTACCTTTTTGGGGGCACCTGACATCTGCGACAAGAAAATCTAAAGAAAATGGTGTCGGCTGCTTGTTTTATACCCCTGCCGACCTGACGTCATGGGAGAGGAGACAGCAACCGACGCAGGACCGAAGACTCTGGAATTCAGGCCGACTGAGGGCAACCTGCCAGCAGATTACCCAAATGTAATGACTGCAACAGTGAATACACTCAAACATCTACATTTATGTTAAGTGTACACAACTGTACCTTTCCTCCCCAAAACATGCTGGTGACTACACTGACTTCTTACATATACTGCATCTACCTTTGTAAACAGGTCACTGCTAAAAAGTACTCATATTGACCAGTTCACTTATCTGTGAATAAGCGAATAAATTAATTTAAAGTACCAAATTCTGTTTTGCACCCTGCAAAAATAACTTAACATATCCAATGGTCCAAAGTCAGAAAACCCAGTTTGTTCTGAAGTATAATGGTTGCCCTCCCAAGCTGTTGAGAGGGGTAAGGGTTAAGAGAGTCAGTACTGACTATTACTATCATAGGTGTCTGTATGGGGGGGTAACCCCCCCCTTCTGCCCCCTCCATACTGCTACTTACCCAAGAATCTACCCACTCTCCATTACTGCTTAACTTCAAAGAACTTCTTTTATCAATAATGGTTTGTCCTACACAACTACCTTTCGAAAGCTTATTACTCACTGGGAAAATTACTATTGTACCTTGGGATAGGCTGTTGAAAAAACTGCTCGTCTGGCTCCACAATTTCCCCCTTCCCCCAAAGTTTCATAAAAATTCTACTACAGGGACAATCAACTCAAAGGAAACATTTTAGAACTGCCATTAAGAATCCTCTGGAGGTGTGGCGAAATTTTAAGCCTACAAATGACCACCCTGTGGCTGCAACTCTGCTGCAGGCCAAAGCATTTGTCTGTCAGTCTAGGTAAAAGGTTACGTCTAAGAGTTAATAAGTTTCATACTGTAGTCCTGCTTTTGATTCCTGTAATTTATGTAAGCAAACTGTGACTCTGAGCAAGTTGAGTCACCCCTAAAAGAAGGCACGCATTCATTGGACTTATCCTGTTAACTTAACAAAAACAGACCAATATTTAAGGGCATGATTCGCAAACTTAAAGATCTGGGTTACACATACCTCCTCTTTAAGGTCCCATCTGGGTTAAACATACTCTGCCCCTTTAAGGTCCCCTCAGAAATTTCATTTGCAGTCACATCTGCTTGCTACAGGATACCTCCACAGTACTTCATAAAATGCATGTGGCAACTTACTGCTCATATGACCCAAGTAGAAAATTTATACATCTTTTTTTTCCAAAACAGTCCACTACCCTACCATCCTTATCATGGAAGAAGGGTGTTAAGCCTCAAAGCAAGTTCAGACATCAAAGAACCATCAAGAGATACCACATCAGAGTCTGCTACAGGGTTTCTGTAGATCAGTGTGTGTGTTGTACTTTTAAGAATCATTCCAGTCTATGGGCACGTGCATATAAGTACTGAGCACGTGAAAGCAAGAGTGCCATTTTGAGTGAGCAGCCAGAGTGAAACCATATGTGTGTGTACCAGTCAGTCAGTCCATTTAAGTTTAATGTTCCAGTCATCCATCCTGATGTGTTTGTGTGCAATAAACTACTTAAATGAACACTCATCTTATTTTAATACACAAGACGAGCAGTGTCAGAATGGGATCCAAAGTCAAAACCATGAGGCACACAGTCAGTAATGGAGGAATATACAGAAGTGAATCATCCGAAGCTCAAACGACTCAAACAGGTCAGAAAGATAATTCCAGGTACTAAAATGCTCTTAAATGATTTTTTACACAACAAATATAAAACGAAGCTTTCAAAACCTTCAAAAAGAATTTCTCATTAAACAAAATATTCGAAACTGTGACATACTGATAAAAATATTCAAAATACTTAGGGAAACGCTCAAAATAACTTCCGAATAAATTGTATAAAAAAAGGGAAAAATTACCATATTTTTTTCACAATGTCCTACTTTTTCACATTAACTAAAGCTATTTGAAATATCCAAAGTGTGCAAAGTGTTGGCAGTGTGTGCAGTACTACAGCACAGTCTTTTCAAAAAGTACAGTTATTTAAAAGAGATTATTGTGCATTTGAATATTTTTCAAGTACCTGTTATGTGTGAATGTTCATATACAATTACAAGGGCCAAGTTTCTACTGTGTTTCCAAGTAATTTGTTGGCATGGCAGAAGGATTTCACGAATCCGGGTCACTTGTGTTTGACAACAATATTGCACAAAACTGAAGAGTGTTTGAAAAACAGTACAATATTTTCATAAAGGCTGCTTTTCGGACAAAGATGCACGTACAAAGGCATTTATTCTGCTTAATCTAGCTGGGTTAAAAGTCACTGAAAGAGAGAGTTTGTGTATGCACCTGCTGTATTTGCAGGGGAGGGGGAGAACTGCCGTATTGTGGTACATGCTGAAACGCGGGAAGACCCCGAGTACTTAAAACGTAAATTTAGAGAAATGTGTAACCCCCAAAAAGAATAGTTGTGTAAAATCTTACATAACCACAGATGTCCTTCTATTCCATGTTGCAATATTCACTTTGGTGTGGGGATTTTCCACCTCAGGCAATCTAACGTTGGCTCCTATACAAAAGCTTTGTGCCTGGCTGCCGCAGGTGTGTGGGACATCACATGAAGAGCCATAAAAAGTGCAGTTGTGTACACTTACCATAAATGTAGATGTTCGAGTGTATTCACTCTTGCAGTATTCAAATTTAGGTGATCAGCCTGCAAGTAGCCCTCAGCCGGCCTGAATACCAGAGTCTTCGAATTTCTGTGTCGGATGCTGTTGCTTCTTCCTTGACGTCAGGTTGTCAGGGGGTATAAAACATGCAGCCGACACCATTACATCAGTTTTTCTTGCCCCGAATGTCAGGTGCCCCCCCAAAAGGAATCAACTGTATGGTACACCCCCAGCAAAAAGCAAATACACATGATATAATATATGCCAAACAAGAAGGAAAGGTAGAGGCAAGAGAAGTCAGTGGGCTGGAGGGAGGGTAACCAGGACTGCAAGAGTGAATACACTCAAACATCTACATTTATGGTGTGTACACAGCTGTACTATGTTCTTCGTGTTTCACTGTTGCAGTCATCACATTTGGGTTGATTCCCAAAGCTAAGGAAGGGAGGAGGAAGTTAAAGAGCATTAGGGCCAGCTTTTAATCCCTGCAAGACTGCAGTGGCAAATCCAGCTCTGGGTTTAGAAAAGATAGGCAAGTGGTAATGCTTGGTGAAGGTATGTACAGAATTCCAGGTAGCAGCTTCTAGGATGTCCCTGGTAGGAAACCCTCTCAGAAATGCAGCAGAGTTAGATGCAGCCATGGTGGAATGAGATAGGTATCCATGGTGCTTGTAGCAGAAATGGATGCAATGGACTATCCATTTGGAAATGGTTTGCTTTGAAATAGCCTCCCCCTCTCCCTCTGCAGCAAAGCTAACTAGCAGCTATTCAGATTTTCTGATAGGCTTTGCCCTGTCCAAATAGAATCTAAGTAGTCTGTGCACGTCCAGGGAGGGCAGTAATCGCTCCCCTTTGTTTTGTGGATTAGGGAAAAAAGTAGGCAAATGAATGGACTGATTTAGGGCCACAGAAAACAACACCTTGGGTATAATGAATGAAAAAATACAGAAGGTTTCACCACGATGGAAAAAGCACCACTTCAGTAATCCAAAACGAAGTTCTTTATTTGATAAAACGAACACACAGGTTAAGCGCTTTCACGTAGATAACTCTACGCTTCATCAGAAGTAATTATAATAATGAATCAGAACATTTTTATATAAATTTTGGCGCTAAAATGAAACAATTAAGTGAAACAATTAACTTAGTAATTGATAATTAATTACCCATTGAAACAAATACTCATGAACTCAGCTTGTATACTCAATATGAGTTTATAACAAATAGAACAATATAAATTAACAATCATGTATTCATATAAATTGAAATGCAGAAAGCACTTTAGGAATATATATATTGTTATTGATGTCAAAAATATATAGTATAGTAGTACTCATACAATTCATAATAAAATAGACTAAATTTAATTAATAATACTATTTTATTATGAATTTTATGAGTACTATATATTTTAGCGTCAAAATTTATATAAAAATGTTCCGATTCATTATTATAATTACTTCTGATGAAGTTATCTACGCGAAAGCGCTTAACCTGTGTGTTCGTTTTATCAAATAAAGAACTTCGTTTTGGATTACTGAAGTGGTGCTTTTTCCATCGTGGTGAAACCTTCTGTATTTTTTCATTCATGGTTTTTGGCTGTTTTACGGGAGGTTTCTTTATTTACATGGCAGCAATTTCTTGTTTCTCTGTTTCACCTTGGGTATAATGGAAGGATAAGTCCTGAGGGAAACCCTGTCCGCATGGAAGATAATGAATGGTTCCACTGTCATGAGGGCCTGTAATTCCGACACTTCTACCTGAAGCAATGGCTAGAAGGAAGGCTGTTTTCCAAGAAAGGAATTTCAACTCTACTGGAGCAGTTGGTTCAAAGGGGGGAAGAGTGAGCTTTTTCAATACAAAGTTAAGGTCCCAAGCTAGAGTGGGAGCTCTCCTGGGGGGGGGGGGTCTTAAATTTTTGGCCCCTCTAAGGAATTGCTTTAGCAAGGGGTGAGAGAAGAGGGGTGGGCTCAGTATTATACTGTGCTTAAATGGCAGAGTAATGAATTCTAATTGACGAGAGGGACAGGCCCTTGTGGAGCATTTCTGTTAAGTACTGTAGAATATGAGGTAAGCTGGGCACCGCTGTGCCCATCTCCTGAGCTAGGCTTCAGGAACAGTATCTTTTCCACTTTTCAGCATAGGATTTTCTACTACTAGGCCTCCTTGCCTCCGTAATGACATCCAGTACCTGCTTATTGAGGGATGCTAGGGGGGAGCTCAAGGAATTAGCCAGGCTGCAAGGTTCAGGGTTTGAAGCGGAGGGTGCAGAATCTGGCCCGCCTGCTGGGACAGCAGGGAAGGGGGTTGAGGCAGGTGCCATGGCTGTAGCAGTGTCATACTGCAGGTGCCATGGTTGTAGCAGTGTCATACTGTGCAAGAGGGGGTACCAGTGCTGGCATGACAAGTCTGGTGCAATCAGTATTGTCCTGTTTGATCTTTAGTAGGGCCTTCGAGAGGAGAGGCGGGGGGGGGCTTTCCCAGGTGAAGGACAGGGCATCCACTTTCCAAGCTTGGCTGTGGGGAGCTCGTGTGCAGAATTTGTGCAATTGGTAGTTTTGAGGGGAGGCAAACAGGTCTATCTCTGGAGTCCCCCATTTGTTCCTCAAGAGGTTGAATATTTTGGGTTCCAGTTTCCATTCGTGTGGGTCCATGAGATTTCTGCTTAGGTCGTCTGCCAGTGAATTTAGTTTGCCTGGCAGGAACTGAGCTTGCAGATGTACTTGGTAGCTCAAGGCTGTGTTCCACAGAGCCATGGCTAGTCTGCAGAGAAGGTAAGAGTGGGTTCCCCAATGCTTGTTTATGTACCACGTAACTGTGATGTTGTCTGTCTTTCCCAATAGTTGTCCTGGTAGAATACGGTCTTTGAAGGAAGAATACGGTCTTTGAAGGCTGTCAGAGCATTCTGTACAGCTAACTTTTTTTTTTTTTTTGATAGATATTTAGGTGCATCTGTCTCAGGTTCCATCTGCTTGAATGCACTGCCCTGCCACGTGAGCCTCTATGCATAGTCTGATGCATCTGTTGTTAGGGTTTGGGCGGCAGGGGGTAGAGTGAAAGGGAGTCCCTTGTTGTGGTAGCAGGTCTCTACCCACCAAAGGAACTCTGTCTTCATACAAGGAATTATAGAAATCATTGTTTCCAGGTCCTGAGAATGCTGACACCATAGGCTTTTTAGATACCACTGGAGTTTCCTCATATGCAGTCTTGCATATGGAATTAGTAACATGCAAGAGGCCATGAACCCCAGGGCTTGCAGTATTTTCCTTGCAGATAGCTGATGTTTTGTGGCCAATATTTTGAAGTAGGTTGTCATATAAACTTGTTTCTCCAGAATGAAGAATGCCATCTGGGAAGTTGTGTTCAAGCTTGCTCCTAGGAATACAATCTGTTGGCAGGGTACTAGGTGAGATTTCTTTTCGTTGATGGTGCACCCCAGAGAGGTTAGAAGTTTCTTTATGAATGCCAGGTGTTGTAATAGCAAGTCCTGGCTTTCTGCCTGAATAAGACAATCGTCCAAGTATGGGTAAATTTAATATTTCTCTGCCTGCAAAATGCAATGGCTGGAGCTAGACACACTGTGAATACCCTGGGCGCAGTAGATAAGCCAAAGGAAAGTGCAGAGAACTGATAGTGCATGGAGCCTGCCCTGAAGTGTAGGTATTTCCTGCAAGATTCTATTATTGGGACGTGTAGGTAAGCTTCCTTCAAGTCAAGTCTAGGGTTGCCAACCAGGCATCCTTGGCTAGCATGGGAAGACGCTGTTGCAGAGTTAGCATTTTGAATTTTTGGAACTACCAGAAAGGTGTTGAGAATAGAGAGTTCCAGGATAGGACACCAGGAGTTGTCTTTGCTGGGTACCAGAAAAAGTCTTGAATAAAAACCTTGTTCCCTTTGTTCTGCTGGGACAGGTTGAATAGCCCTGATAATGAGAAGAGAGAGAACCTGCTGTTGGGCCTTCGCCCACCGATTTGGGGGTAGGTCTGGCCAACCATTTGGGGTTGATAGTGTGTGGAAGTGGGATCTGTATCCTTGGGAAACTATGTTCAAAGCCCATTTGTCCTGGGTAATGAGTTCCTAGCTTTTGCATGCAGGGAGAGCTTTGCTCCTACGGGAGCAGGTAGTTGAGCAGGGCTTGGAAGGGTTAAGGTTGTCATTGTGCCATTTTTCCATAGGGGGGTGGCTTACTACTCCCTGCTTTGGAAGTGGGAGCCCCCCCACTGTTTAGGTCTGTGCGTAGCCTAAAACTGTAGCCTAGGTGGTCTGCTGTTCCTGGGTTTGGACTGAGAAGGCCTAGAAGGGACTGGAAAGGACCAGTTCTTTGAGGGCCAATGCCTACTGAATCTGGGAGGCTGCACTTGTAGGAAATCTTTAACAGTCTGCATTAGATTTAGCTTTTTCCTCCACCCTTTTGAGGGCTACTTCTGCTTTGTTGCCAAAAAGGTGGTCTTGGTTTAAGGGAGCATCCATTAATTTAGCTTTTACATGAATTGGCAAGTTTTGTTCCTTAAGACAAGCATGCCTTCTAATTACAGACCCAGTGACAGCAGCCCTGCAAGATGCTTCTAAAGCATCAAAACCACACAGCAAAGTATGTTTACCAACTTATTCTGCAGAATGCATTAAATACTGTAATTCTTTTTGTTCAGTGCAGTCAGGAATCAACATCATTTTCTGTTTAAGTAGCCCCATAACATGCTGCTGATACTTTAACATATGAAACTGGCAATTTAAAGCCCTAATGGCAAAGTAGCAGAAGTGTATACCTTCTTACCCCATCTGTCTAAGGCTCTAGAATCTCAATCAGAAGGGGTAGGATTTTTGGCAGCAGTAGCCTTAATGCCTTTTAGTCCTTGGGAAATGGTCTCTGGATCCGCAGAAGGATTCTTGAAGAGGAACTTGTGAGAGTCAGGTACTCTGTAGTATCTGTCAGGTTTTCTGGGAGCTGGAGGTAAAGTGTCTGGGGTAAGGCTAGATTCCAAGAAAGCATCATCTATAATGTCCAGAATAGGAGGGATAGCTAAAGGCCTGTGTTGAGGTAGTAGTAAGAATTCCCTAAGTCTCTTTTTGGACTCAGGGTAATCCTGGCTTTCCCAGCGGAAATGCTCCCTAAGTGTGTGCAAGGTTTCACCGAAAGAAAAATCCTCTGGAGGAGAAGCAGAGGGAATGGAATCCTCTACATCAGAATCCTCATAAGTAGGTAAGGCCAAATCCTGGTAATCAGAAGGAGCAGAAAAATCAGATTCCTGATCAGAAGAATCAGAAGAAAATCAGTTCTAGGTCTCAGAGGGGGAAGGCTGGCTTCCCCTAATTAAGTTAATAAGGTCTTCAGCCATTCTAAGCATTTGTTTTTTTAGGCACATGGGCCTGAGCCTGTGGTTTGGTCGTCTGTTTTCTAGCCGTGGTGAGGGTTTTTGGCCTGGATGAAAACAATGGCATCAGTTTAATATGAATGTCTGTAGGCCTGAATACACCCTCAGAAGCCGTTGCCTGCACAGCAGCTCGGACCCATCCAAGGTAGAGACATCCACAGGTTCCACAGTCGAAGAAGCATCTCGCGGCATACCGGACTCCGAATGGGTCTCAGTAGAGGCCTGTGAATCAGAAGTAGCAGGTATCAGCGGCTGCGAAAGCACCTGAGTACCAGCAGACTTGCGACTAGCTTAACGGAAGCGTCGTCTGCAGTTTTTGGACCTATGTGATATGCCTTTGTCTTTATCCTTATGTTTTTCTGGAATATCGGTAGTCTGATGGCTTGACTAAGCCATTTCGGAGAACACAGAATGAGTACGGAAGTAATTAGCTGCAAAAATAGCCCGACGACGAATAGTTCGGGCGTTGAACAAGGCACAAAACAGACGAGGGACGTCGTAGTCTGGGCCTAAACAAGGGATGCAGTAAAAATGAAAATCTCTATGAGGTATTTGCTTTCCACAGGTAAGACAATTGTTAACTTTTAGTGACATCGGTTAGTGCCAGAAAAAGAATCCCCAATCGGGTTCTTGGCTTTTTGAAGAATTAGGGTCTGAAACTCGAAAACGAAAATTTCAGGAGTCGACCGACCGACACTTGCGAACTGCTTCTGCTTTGGGCACGGCAAGAAAGACTGATGTAATGGCATCAGCTGCATGTTTTATACCCCTTGCGACCTGACGTCAAGAAAGAAGTGACAGCATCCAACGCAGAAATCCGAAGACTCTGGTATTCAGGCCGGCTAAGGACTACTTGCAGGCAGATAACCCAAATGTGATGACTGCAACAGTGAAACATGAAGAACATCAGGGTCCATAAATGTGACTTCGGCACGCACAGACCTCAGAACTTGAAGCCCAGAGGAGTGGCCTGTCAGAAGATTTAGATGCCAACAAAAGAGACAAATGCCCCTGCAAGGCTGAGCAGATAAGCCTTAAGGATTGGTAGCAGTGGCTAGGGCCCAGACCCTGAAGCAAAGAAGATTAGGGGGAATGGAGGGTGGGAAGGAATACTGCAACATGGAAGAGGACATCTACGGTCATGGTATGATTTTACACAACTATTCTATGTCGTCTTATTCCAATGTTGCAGTATTCACTTTAGCGTGGGACAGTACCACAGCTTAGGAGGAGAAATGGGAGGAGGTAGAGGATTCCAGCCCTGGCAAAGTCTGCTCTGGCTCTTGAGACTTGGTCTAGTTTGTAGTGCTTGGTGAAGGTGTGGACTGTAGGCCAGGTAGCTGCTTCTAGGATGGAGGCTGTGTCCAGGCCCTTGAGAAAGACATTGGAAGTAGCTATGGCCCTGGTGGAGTGAGCCCTTAACCCATGAGGTAAGGCTTTTCCATGGTAAGAACAACAAGAGAGGATAGATTTCCTAATCCAACAGGAAATGGTTTGTTTTGAGACTGCCTTGCACAGAGCCCTGGGATGACAGGAGATAAACAGTTGGGTCAGACTTCCCGAAGGGCTTAGTCTTGTCTAAACAGAATTGCAGCTGCCTGTGCACGTCCAGGGAATGTAGGATTTTCTCTGCACTGCTGGTTGGGTTTGGGAAGAAGGTAGGAAGGTGGATGGACTGGTTAAAGGATAGTTCATTAACCACCGTGGGCATAAAGGAAGGGTTTGTGCAGAAGGTAACTCTGTCATTATGGAAAGTGGAGTAGGGGGAGCAGGCCATGTGGGCCTGTAGTTCAGATACCCTTCTAGCGAAAGAGATGGCCACTAAGAGAATGGTTTTCAAAGTACACATTTGTAAGGAGGCCGAACTAGCTGACTCAAAAGGAGGTAGGGTCAGTTTTTCTAAGACGAAGTTTAGGTCCCATGGGGGAAGAATGGGTTTTCTTGGTGGCCTGATGTGTAGGACGCCTCTCAGGAAAACTTTAATGTCCAGTCTGGAAAGCAGTGGTGGTTGTAATGGTAAGCAGGATAAAATGGCAGAGGTGGACTTTTACAGAGGAGTAAGTTAGTCCAGTCTTAATGAGATCACAAACATAGCTAAGAACTAGGGGTGGGTCTGCCTGCACAGGATCCCTGTCCTTAAGATGACACCATTTTTCGAATATTTCCCATTTGGAAAGGTACGTCTTTCTAGTAGTTGGTTTCCTGGCCTCCTTCAGGATAGAGAGCACATCCTCAGCGTAAAGCTGTCTGTAAGGGACAAGAAGTTGATTACCCAGACTGTTGTGCTGAGCATTTGCAGCTGAGGGTGCATGAGAGATCCCTTTTGCTGTGATAGAAGGTCCACCTTGTGGGGTAACTTGTAGTGATTGCCCTTGGCTAAAAAGTGAAGAAGGGGAAACAAGTGCTGCCTTGGCCAGTAGGGAGTCACCAGCAAGAATTTCGGTTGGTCCTCCTTGATTTTTAGAAGGGCTGTTTGTATTTGTGGGAAGGGGGAAACACAAAGGAACATTCCCTTCCAAGGAAAGCTGAAGGCATGCACTCTCCAGGCTGATGGAGTGTGATCCCTGCTGCAGAATTTGAATAGTAGTCTGTTCTGGGGGGAGGCAAAGAGATCCACTTGAGGGCTGCCCCATCGGTGGACTATGTCTAGAAAGGTGTCCCTGTTTAGCATCCATTCGTGGAGGTGAGAGGATGTTTTGCTGAGCAAGTCTGTTTGTTTTCCTGAGAGGGGATGTAAGAGGCCTGCAGGAAGAGTTTGTGTTGGGTGGCTAATTCCCAAATCTGAATGGTTATCCTAACATAGGAGGTAGGCTTTGGTCCCTCCTTGTTTGTTCAGGTACCACGACTGTGGTATTGTCTGTGAGAATGTGAAGTAGGCCTGGTTGGAGGAAGAGCAGAAAGGCCTGAAGGGCCAGCAAGACTGCAGTCAACTCCCTGACATTGATGTGTTGCTTTTGAAGGGCCGGAGTCCAAAATTCTTGGACCCTGTAACCCTTCAGGGTTGCCCCCCCACCCAAGATCTGATGTATCTGTGTGCATGGAGTAGGTGGGGATTAGTTTCACCGTGATGCCTGGGTTTTGGAAGGCTTGTTGAATCCACCACCTCAATTCTGTCTTTAGGCAGGGTAATAGTGGAATTTGAGTGTCTAGGGGGTGTTGATGCTGGGACCATACATTTTTTAAGTACCACTGAAGTTTCCTCATGTGTAACCTGGCTAAGGGGAGCATGGGAATCGTGACTGCCAGAAGTTGTAGAAACTGCCTTGCGGTGAGGTGGGATACCCTCAGCAGGTTTGGGAAATTACTTGAAAGAGACTGCCGTTTGTCTGGTGGGAGACAGGCTCTCATTAAGTCTCATCTTATCCTGCACCCCAGGAAAATTTTGTCCTGCTGTGGTTGCAGGGAAGATTTTGGAAGATTGAGGGTGAACTCCAGATTGTGCAGGGTGGTCATGGTAAACTTTAGGTGGCTCAGGAGCAAGGATTCGGACTCCGCTAAGAGGAGGATGCCTTCCAGGTAGGGGTATATTTGGATGCCTTTGGTTCGACAGAATGCAATGGCAGGGGCCAGGCATTTTGTGAACACCCTTGGAGCAGTAGATAAGACAAAGGGCAAGGCTGTAAATTGAAAATATGAGGAAATACCAGTAAATCTCAGGAATTTCCTGTGTGAGGACATGATAGGAATGTGGAGATAAGCTTCCTTTAGGTCCAGAGTGCCCATAAAGGTTTGTGTTGGAATCAGTGGCAAGAGGGTTTGCAGAGAGAGCATCCTGAAGGATGGGACTTTCAGGAACCTGTTTAGGTAAGAGAGGTCTAGGAATGGGTCTCCAGGGACCTTCCTTTTTTGGGACGAGGAATAAATGGGACTAGAATCCTTTTCCTTCTTGGCCCTTGGGGACTGGTTCTATTGTTCCCAGGGCAAGGAGCTGCTGTAGAATGGTAGGGAGAAGGTGGAGCTGTTTTTTTGTGGGAAAGGAATGCTTTTTGGATGTGTTTTTCTTTCCAAGATAGGTAGTTGCCTCTTTGAATGATGGAAAGGACCCATTGGTCGGTGGTTATGGATTTCCAGAAGGGGAGGCAGTGGGGGAGATGGGCGGATAAGGACAGGAGGGCAAGGCAGTCATGCAGAGGAGGGCCCACCTCTGCCAGGAAAGAGCTGTTTGGGGGGAGGGGGTTATTAGGTCTGGAGTAAGATTGTCTCCTAGATTCTCTTCTTTGTCTAGAGGTAGATGGCTGAGAAGAGGAAGGCAGTCTTCTGATGAAGGAAGTTTTGCCAGGATAATTCCTGTAGCACTTTGGGAAAGGAGAAACTAGCAAAGTGTTTTATGTCTTGCAGTTCTTTGCTTTTCTCTTGCAAGTTTTTGGACAGATCAGCTGAGTTTTTCCCAAAAAGAAGGGTGTGTTCCAGTGTAGCATCCATGACTTATGTTTTGAAATCCTCTGGAAGTGGTTGCAGGCATAAAAAAAAAAAAAAACACCACAGTTAAGCAGAAAACCTTTATATGACACAAAGCTTTCAGGTTAAACACCCTTTCTCAATGCTTCATACAGGTCTATAAAAATAACCATTTATATAAGAGCCTGAAACAATCACATGACTTGCAGCCCAAATGTCATATGATCAAATATAACAACCTTATGATGCATTCTTACATAAATACATATATATGTATAATAAAAATATACATGATTACATATATAAAAAGAAAATTGATACATAATTACATACATGTAAGAATGAATCATAAGGCTGTTATATTTGATCATATGACTTTTGGGCTGCAAGTCATGTGATTGTTTCAGGATCTTATATAAATGGTTATTTTTATAGACCTGTATGAAGCATTGAGAAAGGGTGTTTAACCTGAAAGCTTTGTGTCGTATAAAGGTTTTCTGCTCAACTGTGGTGTTTTTTTGTTGGATATATTTATTCAGCCGGTTGTTGTTACTCTGAAGTTGTGCTGTCTGGTTGAGATAATCTTAAGAGCTTTTCGCAGCCCAGATGGAAACCATCTATTGTTTGAAATCTCTATTAGAAAATGAAGTGAATCCTTTGCTACAGCTCGTGCACACACCAACTCTTGATTCAGAAGTAGCTTCTTCGGTTTCCTTAGAGAACACAGCAGATTTTGGAAGGAAACTGCAATTACTAGAGAGGAAGGTGGGTGCGTATAAACGCTTACAATGGCAGCATTTTAGCTTCACGGCATATCTAGATAAGGGCATAGTACCTGGTGATCTTAGAGTCCTAAAGATGCCCTCATACGGAAATATATATCCGGAATTGTTAAAACGGTGGCAAAATCTGAATTTAAAGTTAAGTCTTGACATGGTGCTGATAAATGAGTTATTTTCGGCTATAGAAAATGATTTAAAGACTGAAATAGTCTCTATGGAAGATGAATTAATGTTATTGCCATGTTTCAAAAATATGATTCCGGTCTATCAGCAAATGATGGATAGACTACACATGCTTGATGACCGATTGGAAGTCATCAAGAAGCGTAAATTGCTGAGAGATATGGGGGACTTTCGAAAGGGTAATATTTTCTCTTGGCCGAAAAATGACGTAACGGTGCCAAAGATGCATAATAGTAACAATAATATTCCTACAACTCAAAGTGCCTTTGGATAGTCTGGATGACTTTCCAGAATTGTTGTCCGCAAGTTCTCAGTTACCTGCACATGAAGTGGTATTGGCCATACCGGGTAATGACATCATTGTGACCGCGCCTGCTTCGGCTGTAATTATGTCTCAAGCTCAAGGAGCGGATGTGGCTACGCGTATGTCGGTGGTTGAAACCACTAATGAAACAGACTAAAAATGTTGAAACAAGAAGACTGCATCAGTCTACGTTAAATTCTTTTCAGAAGCCTTTTCAGCTGAACCAAGCTGAGAAGGTTAAAGAGTGTTCGACCGAGAGGGAGACCTGCAATGAGAGAAGCATCATTTTCCAACAAACAGAAGAACAACAGTCCGCAAAAACAAATGAAGGTAGTCCGAAGATAGTGGCAAGTACTTTAAATTTGTCTAGTTTTGATCTAGAAGCGGCGCACTATACACTTCTACAAAAGGGCCTTGGCTTTATTCCTTCAACTTGTGATGATATTGTCAGTGCCCTAACGGACCTTAAACAATTTACAAGAAATATAAGTTTGAAGTTAATATTTAAGAATGACACCTATGTACGATCTGATTGTCAGAGACGTAGCATTTTCATACCAACTAATGTACCAGTTCTAACAGCATTTTATAATTTGTGTGAAAAGGATTTAAGAAATTTATATAGTAATAAAAAGGTCAGGAAGAGTTATCTCTCGTAATATGAATTCTTAGCATTGAAAGATCTGAAATTAAATTCAGATATAGTAATCAAGCAGGCAGATAAGGGGGTGTTACTGTGATAATGGATAGGGCCAAATATATGCCATCTGTATCGAATTTACTAGCTGACACTACAGCATTTAAGGTGATATCATCTGCAGATGTAAAGAAATGTATTAGTCATAAATATGTGTATTTATGAGTTGCAGCTTTCTGGTGATATAGATCTAGATTTATTTCACTTTTTTACTCTTTCTTGTCCCATGATACCCCAGTTATATGGGATACCGAAAATTCATAAATCCCAAGTTGATCCACCAATGAGGCCCATTGTTTCCGGTAACGGCTGGATAACGGAACCTATTTCAGTGTATTTACAGAAGCAATTACAACCTTATTTGGTTCAATGTGAAACTGTTTTGAAGGATAACACAGATTTCATATTGAAATTGAAACAATGGTGTGAAAATTTAGGTAGACTTGATATTGTTAAAAATAATTTATTACCAGTAACACTGGACATTTCTTCACTTTTTACAGTCATTCCGAATGACTATGGGATTAATTCAATACGTGAATTTTTAGTTGAATGTTCTACCTTTACATCTAGACATATTGAGAATTTCTGTTCTTTATTAGATGTAGTGTTGTCTAATAATGTTTTTTTGTTTAATAAACAGTATTATTTACAGTTAACCGGTGTCGCAATGGGCACACCGGTAGCGAATACATATGCAAATTTGGTCCTATATCAGTGGGAGAGGGCTCATATATATAATGGCACCATGCATGTTTTTGAATCCTAACATATGCTTCTATCAAAGATTCGTGGATGACTGTTTTTTAATTTGGAAAGGATCTGCCCTTGAATTATCTGAGTATTTGTTGTATCTGAATAATACTACTACCTTTTTGAAATTTAAGATGGAATTTTCCAACAACTTAATAAGTTTCTTGGATGTTAATATAAGAATTCAGAGTGGTTTGGTTGATACAAGCATGCATAAAAAAGAGGTTAGTGCGGGGAGATACCTGCATGGTTCTAGTATGCACGCTCCACATGTATTTAGAGGTGTGGTTAAGGCACAACTAGCTAGAATAAGCAGATTAAACACTGACGATTTATGTTTTTTAAATCAGATGGATGATACATGTAAGGAGTTTATAGCTAGTGGTTATGGGGTTGATGATCTGACTGATATTAAGACTGAAGTAGTAAACAATAGGCAAACTACTTTAAACCTATTTTTCTATCAAGTGATGAATATATAGGTAAAACTAACTATGCTTTGCTGGGAGATGGTAAACTGAGATATATTACTTCTTATAATATCATGACACATTTTGTTAAAAGTGTTATAAATAAATATTGGATGGTGTTAATGGCATCCAATGAGATCAAGACATTTTTAGGCAATAAGCCACAATTTGCATATAGAAACATGAAGACATTAAAGAATATGTTATGTTATAAAGATTTCAAAAAAGAGGTACAAGGCCCACTTAGTTTGGAAAGGAAAGGTACATTTTGTTGTCACAACTGTAGTTGTTGTGGTGATATCATGTATAATGATATCAATAATGCTTATAAGAATATTGTTTTTGCATCCGATAACTAAGACCTTCACATTTCATGCATCAGCTACTTGTGTAACTAATAATGTAATTTATCTCGCAACTTGTACTGCCTGTTCCTCTTTCTATGTAGGGAAAACGACTAGCAAATTGAAAGAACGCATAACAGAGCACAAATCTGAGATAAGAAGGGCATGTGAGAACAATGCTCTATTTAAACATATAAATACATATGGATCGAATCATATTTTTAAGTTTAGGGTAATTGATAGTGTTTGTATATCAAGTAGAGGTGGCGATATAGGAAATTCTCTAGAAATAAGAGAGTTTGAATAGATTATTAGACTATCAGCTGATGCTCCACCTGGTTTAAATTCCGCTGTTTCATTGAAGCCCATATTGGTTAGGATACAGCGTACAAGGTTGAAATAATGTACTATAATTATTGATGTTTTATAATTATACTTGTATTTTAACACATTTTTTGTATTATATTGCTTTGTGTTTATGTATCAATTTTCTTTTCATTTTCTTTTTATATATGTAATCATGTATATTTTTATTTTACATATATATGTATTTATGTAAGAATACATCATAAGGTTGTTATATTTGATCATATGACTTTTGGGCTGCAACTCAAGTGATCGTTTCAGGCTCTTATATAAATGGTTATTTTTATAGACCTGTATGAAGCATTGAAAAAGGGTGTTTAACCTGAAAGCTTTGTGTCGTATAAAGGTTTTCTGCTCAACTGTGGTGTTTTTTTTGTTGGATATATTTATTCAGCCGGTTGTTGTTACTCAGAGGTTGTAGGCATGGCAAGAAATATCTGCATAGGGCAGATGTAGAAGCTGCAGACCTGGCGGAGGCTTCTGCTGCATCATAGCTACACCTGATGGAGTGTCTGGTTACTTGGGTAGCTAGGGATAGCTTTGAAGCAATGTCTGACTTAGGACATCTGGAACAGAGGATAGCAGGTTAGAGGCTTGAGACACTAGGTCCAGAGCATATTAACCATGTGTGTTTGACAATTAATGGCTCTGAAGGCCAAGCTGGAGGAGGTATATATTTTCTTTCCTAGCCCGTCTATGGATTTACTGTCCTGATCCGTGGATAGGAGAGAGACAGAAGAAAGTTGTCTGGATTGTCTATCAAGGGTGACAGCAATAAAGCTGGATCTGCTACAGGAGGTTTTACCAGGAGTTTTTGATCATCTGGTACCTTATAAAACCTATCTGGTCTTTTGGGGCCGGTATCTGAGAGTTAGGGTTCTTACTGACTGAATTGAAAGCATCCAAAAAAGCTGGAAGCACAGGAGATATAGCAGAGGGAGACTCCAACTGCAGAAGGTCAAAGTATCTTGTCTGTGTGTCAGACAGGAGGGTAGAGTCCCACTTAAAATATTCCCTCATTCTAGTGATGATCTCTCCAAAAGTTAAGTCTTCTGGGGGGAATCCCCTTCTATGGAGTCTTCATTAGGGGAATAGTAGTCAAGAGGGGAAGCAATTTGGCTTACATAGGAAAATGCTGATCTTCTCCCTCTAAAAGTAAGGGGGAAGAAACTGGGGCTGGGTGAGGACGGAGCACAGGGATGGATGCAGGAGGTGGGCCTAAGGGCCACGAAGGCCTGCATGAGCCTAAGGGCCATGAAGGCCTGCATGAGAGAATGGGTGAAGAACTGCCAGTCTGAAATTCAGAAGGTGGAATGGTATGTTTTGTTTTCTGTTTTTTCTTGGCCAGCGTAGGCCTAGGAGCAAGGATGGGTATACAGGCCAGGCCTGCCAAAGGAGAGGAATCGGTAGGTCGTCCAACAAGCAGTTCCCTCTCGGCGTCGGTTGTGAACAAATGGCTCAACAGACTGCGTGGAGGTGCATTCCATGGCTAACGAAGTGGCTAACTCAGTGGGAACCGTCGAAGCCGATGGAGAAATCAGGTGTTCCTCAGCCCCTAAATCAGAAGCTGGCGGGAAGTTCGCAAGCGGAGAGGCAGGAGGAGGAGGCCTGGAAACTTTGGCCTTCTTCCTTGGTGGTTCTGGCTGGTCGACCGAATCCGGATCCATCCTAAGGGCTAGGCGCTTGAGATGCTGATTTTCAAGGTACAAGTTTAATGCGGCCAGACGACTGTGGAGTGTCTTTGGCATGAAGGACTTGTAAATGGAACATGACGTATGGTGTTCCTTCCCTAGACAAAATACGCACTTGTCATGCACGTCTTTGTGCAGTATCTGTCGTCCGCAACTACATTTGCCTTTTTAGCTGACATCGGCCAGGAACTACAGCAAATCAAGCACAAGCAAAGACACTAAGAAAACAAAAATAAACTCCAACAGGGTACTTATCTTTCTGAAGAGTTCATTCGAAGGAGATGGACGATTGAAGTGACGTCTGTGGCTGAAAAGTTCTGAGGTCTGTGAATGCAGACGTCACATTTATGGACCCTGGTTTATGGCTCTACGTGTGATGCCCCATGCACCTGCAGCAGGCAGGCACAAAACTTTTGTATAGGAGCAGACGTCAGATTGCCTGAGGTGGAAAATCCCCACACCAAAGTGAATACTGCAACATTGGAAGAGAAGGGCATCAAATATTACAATGGAAAGACACTTGGTTCTACATAATAGATCAAAAGCCTGGTGGAACTTTTCAGCATATATAACCAACTTGGGAAATAAGAATAAAAGATGCAGATTTAGTGATCTGAGTGATGAGCTGATAAAGGACAAGTTAATGATACAGGGAGAAAGATTTTGCTTCGAGGCAGTGATTTAACCTTAAATAAGGCCAGAGAGACTTGTCAGATATGAGCTCACAGAAAAGCACACAAATATGCTTACAAATGAGAAGCTGCAAGTAGCTTCTTCCAGTGCTGATGTCGACAGCATGAGGTTAAAAGATACAGGCCTAAAGGCAAGTTCCTATAAAACCTAGAGCAGCTTCAGTAAGACCCATGGCACATGCAGCAAAGCAGAGAGGTAACTCAGCAAAACCTGTGGCAAGCCTCATAGTCAAATGTCTTAATTGTGGAGGTACTCAAGAGCTCAAATGTGGGAAGTGTGTAATTTTTGGTCAGCAGTGCCACGCACGTAATAAGTGGAATAATTTCAAAAGGTTCTGTAAAAATAAAGGGGCACAGTCTTTTATTAATAAACAGCATTCAAAGAGGCAAGTTGATTAATTAGAAAGCTGCGACCCTACTTTTTATACTGATGGTGCGTCTGTGCTTGGTGAAAAGGTCAGTGCAGTAGATTTGTGGGTAAGCAATGAAATATTTTGTACTGCTCGAATTAATGGAAAACCTAAACGAATAAACCAAGGCACAAACGTCCACACAGTACAAATTTAATATAAAAAGAACGTGTAAAGCTTTCAAGTATAGCACTCGTTGTCAATACATACAAAACGTTTGTTCAAATCACTCTTTAAATAGTTCTTGCCAGCCAATCACAGTACAGAAATAATCAAGTAATTAGTTACAACACTGATGAAAAAGAATTTAAGGAGAACAACATACTTAAACATAAGAATGTTTTATTTTCAGTATGGGTTTAATGCTATTAACTTTATTGAGACCCCGTGGCATATCAGCTCTAAAAAAGTTTATCTACTTGTATTCAGCCATTTCAGTTATATTTTTTATGTCACCTCCTCTCACACCTCTCACATGTCATAGAGGGGTAAAGACTAACGCCCCATCTAGACATATTATAGATAATGGGAATGAGCATACATTTAAATTTAGGGTATTGCAAAGGATTTATGTAGATAGAAGAGAAGGTGACATCAAAAATATAACTGAATGTGTACTCCATGAAGTTAGACCACTAGGTAAGCCTAGTCATCAGACCAGCACGAAAAGTTCCAGTAGCTATGCAGAATAGAGTCAAAGCTGAGCTAGACAGAATGGTGCAGCTAAGAGCAATTTGTCCAGTAGAAGAATCAACTGAATGGGTATCTTCCACATTAGCAGTTCATAAGAAAAGCTCAAATGATATTAGAATATATATACTGATCCAACAGATTTGAATAAAGCACTAAAACTACCTCATCATCCACTGCGTACAAAAGTTGCTGCCCTCATGCCAAATGCCACTGTTGTTTTTCTGTCTTGGATGCAAAAAGTTCACTTTGGCAAATTTTGCTTGATCGAATATATTCATTGCTAACCACTTTCGGCATGCCATTTGGAAGGTACAGATTTCTCAGAATGCCATTTGGAATAACCTCTGCCAGTGAAGTCTTTCAATGTGCAATGGAAACACATTTTTTCTGGCTATCCATGTGCTGTTACTGTGGATGATATCCTTGTAGGAGGCAATGGTGAAGTTGAACGTGATTAGAAACATCAGGAAAGTTCTGGAACATGCTCATGAGGTGAATTTTAAGCTGAATCATCAGACATATAAATTCAGGCTAAAAGAAGTTACTTATGTGAGTCATTTGTTTACCAGTTCAGGGTTATGGCCAGATCCTTCCAAGGAAACATTAATTCTTTAGACGCCAGCTCCAGACAATGTCCAAGCCTTACAATGCTTTCTTGGCATGGTCAACTATTTAGGCAAGTTCATTCCACATCTGAGTCAACTTTCAGCACCGCTAAGAGAGCTGACATGCAAAGATGTGACCTTGTCCTGGTTAGAACACCACCAAAGTGCATTCAATTTCATAAAACAGAAAATTGCCAGTCCACCCACTTTGAGATACTACGATGTTCAAAATCCAGTAACTCTTTCCTGCAATACTTCAAAGTTAGGTCTTGCTGGAGTCATTCTTCAAGAGGGTAGACCAGTAGCCTATGCATCCACAACTCTAACTCAAACCGAGATGCAATATGCCCAAATAGAGAAAACTTTTGGCAACTGTGTTTGCATGTTTGAAGTTTCATGATTACATTTATGGCTGACCTATCCAAATAAAAACTGATCACTAACCCTTGGTCACTATTTTAAAAAAGCCACTGCACACAGCTCCTTCGAGATTGCAATGCATGATGTTAAAATTGCAAAAGTACAATTTCAATCTTGTTTACACAAAAAGCAAACTTCTTTATCTTGCTGATACTTTATCCAGATTGCCCAGAAAAATCACTGAACAGCATGAGAATGACAGACCTGATTTTGAAGTTATGGAAGTGAAAACCTTTTCTTCCACACATCCTGATGAGCTTAGAACTCACACAGTTTCAGATCCAATTCTCCAGAAGCTCAACCACTTTTATCAGTCAAGAATGGCTTTCAAAGCAATCTTCTTTACCAGTAGATGTGCAGCAGTACTTTCCCTACAGAGAAAAGATTTTGATGGAAGATGGTATCGTCATGAAAAGTCCAAAAGTAATTGTTCCAACATCCTTGCAACACGAGTATATTAAAATTTTCCATTGTGGCCACCCATGAACTAATTCTACCAAAAGAATGGTGAGAGGTCTAATACTTTGGCCTTCCATGTCAAAAGACATTGAGAAGGAACTTCTATCTTGTTCTGTTTGTAATAGTACTAAACCGCATCAACAAAAAGAACTTCAGTTAAGCCAGATTCCTGAACTACCTTGGTCAACAGTAGCCACAGATGTTTTCAAATGGAATGGTCAACATTACTTCGTATTAGTAGACTTTTATTCAAAGTGGTTCGAGACTGACCTACTTTCTAACCTAACTTCCAATACCGTCATTAAAAAATTGAAGAGACATTTTTCTGTCCATGGTAGTCCGCACAAAGTCATTTCTGACGATGGACAGTTTACAAGTCAGCAGTTCAAAAGATTTGCTGAAACGTGGGACTTGTTCATGTTACTAGTAGTCCTGAATATCCACAATCAAATGGCTTAGCTGAATGCAGTTCAAAGTGCAAAACAGCTGTTACAGGAATCCAAACAAGACAATACTGATGTTTTTCTAAACTTGCTTAATCTCAGAAACATTCCTCATGATAATTTACTTGGTTCACCTGCTCGGAGACTTGTGTTGAGACAAACCAGAACCACATTACCAATCAGTAAGAATTTGTTGGTTCCATGTGCTAAAAACAACAAAGCAGTAAAAGCTCAACTTCTAAAAAAAAAAGTTTGTCCCAAAAGTCCTACTACGAGAAAAATAGCAAAACTATGAATCTGTTAAAAGGAGAGACAGTGAAGATGCAGACAGCAAAAGAATTTGATCGGATTGGACATGTGAAATGTGTGTAAAGAACCGAGATTGTACATTGTGGAATTGCAAGGGATGGAATTTAGGCGGAATCGGAAACATTTATTACCAGTGTCTGAGTCAGTGTTATATCATCTTGCCTGTAAAGGAGACTATGTCCCTGTTCCAGAGAACATTTCATCTATTCCTGAAAGTATCCCTGAAAGTCCTGAAGTAGAACATTCCCTAGTGACTGCCCCTGTTGCTAAACCCAGTTCTAATTAATACATTACAAGGTCAGGTCATAACTCAAGACCTAATCCTAGATACATGGCAACCTGAACATGATTGTTATTGTTTGTGTGTGTCTGTATAATGTGCATGCCTATTCGATTGACTCTTCAGTTATTAAGGTTGCTCTGATATGAAACAAATCTGTGGGTAAAGTGCACTCTCAGATGTGCAATTTCCAGAACATTACCTGCACTGCTCTATTATGACTTGATAAAATGTCCTGATACTTAATATTAGAGTTTCTTGTTTGATGAATATTTCATACAAATTTAATTAGGTCTGAGTTATTAATTCAGGATGTTGTGAATGTGTTATTTAAGCAATAACCCATGCCTGGGTGTGGAATGCTGGATTTACCCAAAGTTGGTGTAGTTTGGTCATGAGGGCAAAGCCAGAGTGGCCAAATAAAGACAACCGTGGGTAAATCCAGCATTACCCACACCCAGAAGTGGGTTACTGCTATTATACAATGAAATTAAGAAAAAAATACTTTTCTTAAATAATGGCATTGTATAATGCCTCCGTGCTGCCCTTCTGCAGCTGTCCGGTATTCTGCGGTAGTTCTGATGTGCTACGCATACGTATGCTTACACAGTACATCAGAGCTGTGTGTGGAAGCAACTGAGAAAGGAAGATCTCAGTTACTTTTTAAAAGTGTCTCGCTACATTAAACGAGTTTAACGTAGTGAGACCGCTTTAAAAAAAAACAATGGAGAAAGGAAGATATCCGTAGCTTTTTTTTTAAGGTATCTCGCTATGTTAAATCAATTTAACATAGCGAGATTACAGCAACGGTGCTCTTCTGTTCTCCGTTGCTGTCTAACAAAAAAAAAAACTTATACTAATGGAAAAGGTCCAGACGACCGGACCTTTTTCCATTAGTATAAGTCTGACTTACAACAGGCATGCTGACCAATCAGCGTGCACGTTTTGGAATATTAATGGGGGGTCATTGTATAATTGATTAAAATGAGTGAGTGAGTGAGGGTCATGACATTTTTTTAAATTATTTTTATTCTCCTCTTTTTTATTGTCACTGAACAATATTTCAAACGTAAGATTGTCTCTAACTGCAGCAGCAATATTTTATTATTTTAACAGTTTATAAAACATGTTTTCTCCTTTTTGATGATCATATTGTGCTGGATGGGTTGAGAGATGAAGCAGTGATTCAAAAGGACTTTCTAGGACTTGTGTGTGAAAGGTCCAGTGCGGGGTAATGTGTTTTTATATTAATGTACATTCTGACAGAATGGGACCAGATTAGGTGTTATATATTTATGTTCAGTGATTTTGTTTGTTCTGTACAGCTGACTGACTGCTCAAAGGGCATCTCCTTGTCCACCAGGTCATCCAAACCAACTTGCCACTCCTAGACAGACTGTATTCTATGTTCAGAGCCAGCATGGAGATCAAGACTTACTGGGGCTGGGGGAGTTTTTACTGCTTAGGCTAATCCCACCACAATGTGTATTCACACTACCAAAGGGGGTGCATGTGATGGGATCAAAGCTTATGGCCTATGTCTCCATGTGGTACTCCATCAAAGCTCCACTCCGCCTTGTAGGCAGCTCAGTGTCCACCAGAGATCAAGAGCAGACATATGGATGAGTCCACATCCTCATTCCCAGGACAGGCATGTCTGTCCTGCCATGCTGCATCATCACACATGCCTGAACCAGTACCTGAACTCAGATTGCCAAGGCCATAGTCAGGGCTTCATCCCTCAATAGCACCAGTGAAGCTTGATGTATGACATATGTACTGCTTTTTATATATACTAAATGGCCTGAAATATCTGGATTGTTTTATTAATAAGAAATCCGTGCTTCGCTTGGAGCAGCATGGGTAGCAAAATTTGTTGTCTGTGGTCTAGTATTAATTATATACATACATACATATTATGTGTATGTATGTATGTATGTATGTGTGTATATATATATATATATATATATATATATATATATATATATGTGTGTGTGTGTGTGTGTGTTATCCTACTTTTACTGAAAGATGGTAATGACTTACAGCACACCTGCACTGAAATGTAATGAATGTCTCCTCAACAGCAGTAATTATCACCTTTGTCTGAAAATGCAGAACCTTTCAATAATGAATTTTGGGTCAATTCCTAACTTCTTGATCTCCCTCTCTTAAAACCTGATTGCCTCGTGGTTTTGGCGTCTTTTTGGACTTGTTGGCTGTTGGTGAAGCACCCACCAAGAGGAGAAAACGCTGAGAGAAGAAAGGAGCCACTTTTGAGATTTTAAGTATTTTGCTTCAGATTATTTGTTAAGTTTTTCTGCACTGCCACCTACTTTTGAGCATTTTCTGGCTTGTTAAACTTGATTTCTGTGTTGGTAACTGTATTTAGAACACAACCTAGAGCTGATTACTGAATTTCCTGCCTGCACTTACTTTTAAAATCGTTTTTTTCTTAAAACTTGCATTTTATCTGTCTCTGGCCTAGCACTCAAGTGTGGGGTCATTTACTGCACTGTTCTAACTTGTTGATACTTGTGAACCTCTGCTTTCCTTAAAAAAAACAAAAAAATCTTGCTTTTTTCCCACTTTTCTGAGATTTAAAAAAGTTCAGTTACAGATTTGCTGTTCTGAACTGTTTGTAAATTTTCTTGGAGGCCATTGTTTGCTTGGGCTAAAGGGAAGTATCTGTGTTCATCAGTGGCAGTGATAAACATCGAGCAGCCTGCCTGCCCCTGTGGGAGTGGTTACTGCCTTGAAACTGTAGTTTTATTGGCCATTTTGGGTCAATTCCTAACTCCCTGATCTCCCTCTCTTGCGCGGTTTTGCGCGTTTTTGCACATAGCGCAACATCGAGCAGCACCGCCTAATTGGGTTTAAACTATTCCTAGCCCCACGGGGTCTGCTCTTCACTTTTTCCCTTGGAACTGCTCTATCTCTCAAATTAAACACCATATTCTCATTCTAAGGCCCCTCACTGGTCCAAATAAGTAATTTTACAAGTTAGCACTAATAAACCATAAGCACTACTTACTCTTATACTCTCTACGATTACCTTGTCCCCTATTGGTCCATTTTAATTCAGTTCCCTATATTACTCTAGCATGTCCAAAGGTCAGTCAATGGTTTCCTCTCCAGTCCAGGTGGTGAATCTGGGAATTCTGAGGCAATGTTACAACTGTCTCATGTACACGGACAACCCTCTCCTCCTCCAAACAGGTTCAAATATATGTGAGAGATGCAACCATATAGCCAAACTGGAGGCTGAGCTCTCTCATCTCAAAACTGGTGTAACCAGTCAGGAGGTGAAGGTAACCTCACACAACACAATTCCAGTATCACATAGTCCCACCACAACAGCGAACCAAACACATAAAAACACAAAAACATACTCGGAGGCTCTAAATAAAAATCTACCTAAGCAACAGAAACCTCCAAAGCAGACATCCAAGCAAACGCTACCCCAAAACAAAACACATACAACACATAGCACATAAAGTCAGTGTGCCAAGAAGTCACAGCCCTTAAGGCTGAATAACACACCTGATACTCTTGTAATAGGTGACTCTATTGTTAGAAACACGGACGTCCCGCTCACCAGGCTGAATAAAGAGAAGGTCACAGTGAGCTGCCTGTCGGGCGCTAGGATCCACCACATAACGCAAGCACTCAGGTCACTCCAAAGCAAATACAAATATGACTCAGTCATTGTACATGCTGGCGTGAATGACCTGAGACGTACCTCCTCGACTACATGAAAAGAGACAGAAGAGCTCTCTGATCATGTGGCCCAGGCCGGTATGACCCTGACCTTGAGCAGCATCTTACCCTCACCTAGAATGATGCCACAGTATAAAGACAAAATGATAGATTTTAACAATTGGCTAAAATTTTGGTGTCATTCAAAGGGGATCCAGTGTCTGTCAGCCTGGGATGACATGCTCGACAAGCCACGTTGCTTCGCTAGGGACGGCTTGCACCTGTCACCCCTGGGCTTTCGGATATTGGCAAAGGCTCTTGCCACCCCCAAAGTGCCTTTTTTAGGCAAGGCTCAAAAGTCAAACCCACCCCCATAGACATCACAAGAAACTAAGGGTAATGCTGCTAAACGCCAGAAGTCTTAACCTCAAGATGCATGCACTCGAAGCTCTCCTCAGTATGGAGAACATCGATATCTGTGCAGTGACAGAAACCTGGTTCAAGGCCCCAGAGAGCACCCCAGCACTACCAGGTTATACCTCATATCATGCTTTTTGGCCCCAAAACCCGGACCGAACCACAAAAGGAGGGGGAGTTTCCATATTTATCAAAGATATCCACACCTCCAGGTTAGTGGCATTGCACGAAGTATCAGAGACCATCCATGTGCAACTGACAGTGGGCAAGACTGCTTTTCAGTTTATAGCATCCTACAGACCACCCTCTCAAAGTCAGGAATCCCACTCGGCTTTCCTGAAAACATTGGAGAACATGAAGATCTCTCCGAACACCATTACATTGGGTGACTTCAACTACCCAAACATAGACTGGGAGCATTACTCAAGCCCTAGCACCTTAGCCCAAAGGTACCTGGAATTTATAAACTCAAATGCTATGGAACAACTAGTCATCATTCCCACAAGAGGGAAAACATACTAGACCTGATCATTACCAACATGGGGACTCTATGCTCCATACCAGAAGTATAACCCTCATTGGTAAGATCAGACCATAAATTAATTTCACTACATATCCACATCCCGACCCCACCCCCAGCCCAGAAAACCACAGTGAAAAACTTCTCAAAAGCAAATTTCACACTTCTCAAAACTAAAGTGGAATCCTTCAAGGCCCCAGGGACAGTGGAAACTACGGCCCAAACTGCAGAATCCTATATAAACGCATACTACGGACATCTCCAGGAATGCATGGATCATGCTATCCCAAACAAAATCAAGACCCAATCATCCAAAGGCAGGCTTCCAGTCTGGTGGACCCCAGCCATAAATAAACTGTACAACAGAAGGAGGAAGCTACTACATGATAGAACAAAATCCCTAAAAGGGAAGGCATCTCTGATCAGTACTAGCAAAAAATTACGATCCCTCATAAAATCCTCCAAGGCCAGCTTCGAGAGAAAAATTGCACAAGACATTAAAGACAATCATAACGCTTTTTTCAGTTATGTTAGGAACCTGGGATGCAACTCCCAGAATTGTTCTGAGTTGATTCTAAGCGACAAAAAATACACTGAACCCACAGACATCACCAATATCCTGGCAGGCAGGTTCAGTGCAAACTTCTCCACCCCCTCCCCCCTAAAAGAGCAAGCATCTATCCCGGCAGAGTGCAGCCTCCCAAACATTTCTGATGCTCAGGTGAAGGCCGCCCCCTCTCCAAAGCAAAAAACACTGCTTCCATGGGACCAGATGGCATCCCGGGTTGCGTCCTACATGAACTCCAAGAAGAACTAATCCCTCAAGTAAAACTTCTGTACAATCTCAGCCTCACTACAGGATATGTGCCCAACAGTGGTCCCACTCCACAAAGGTGGCACCTCTGGGGACCCTGGAAACTATCGCCCCATAAGCCTGACTAGCCTAGTCTGCAAGGCTATGGAGAGGATCATCATGGAACTCGTAAACAAAGACATCGGGGACCTACAGACACTAGATCCTACCCAATTTGGCTTCGTGAAGGGCAGATCCTGCCTTTTGAACCTGGTCGACTTCTTTGAAACAGTCACCAAGGCCAAAGATGAAGGGAAGGTAGTCCACACAGCCTATCTGGACCTCCCAAAGGCATTTGACATAATACCCCACTCGGGCATCATAGATAAGCTATCCAGCCTAAATATAAACCCCTATGTCACAAGATGGGTTGCAAACTGGCTCAAAGACAGAACCCACAGAGTCAGAGTTGCTGGAGTCATGTCAGACTCGAAACCGGTCACAAGTGGCATCCCACAAGGTTCTGTCCTGGGACCTCTCTTGTTCGGTATTTACTTTTCTGAGGTACAGGCCAACGTGGGAGGACTATGGCTCACCAGGTTCGCAGATGACTGCAAACTGGGCGCCATAATCGACTCTCCAGCTGTCACAAACATCCTTCAAAAAGGTCTCGCAGAGACAGATAACTGATGCCAGAGCCACGGTCTAAAGCTAAATGCCAAAAAGTGTATAGTCATACCCTTTGGCAAAAACAATGTGCCCACAAATTACCACATAGGTGGTAACCCATTAAGTACAGAGAAAGTAATTAGGGATCTGGGGACCCAAGTAGATTGCAATCTCTCCTTTGACAACCACATTGCCAAAGTGGTTAGAAAGACCTTCTACATAGCCCACCTCATCATGAAAGGATTCACATCTAGATCAAGAGAGGTAATCGTGCCCCTTTATTCATCCCTCATCAGGCCCATCATAGAATACAATGTCCCCTTTGGGATGTACCTTACCAGACACCTGCAGCAATTAGAAAGACCCGAAAAGTACCTCACCAGGAGGATCAAGGGACTCAAACAGATGCCATATGCTGCTCCGTTAAAAAAACTCCAGCTCTACTCAGATGCATACTGCCTACTTCGAGGCAATCTATGCCTGACATATAAAGCTATGTCCAACCCAGAATTAATGGACATGCTCCACCTCAGTAAATCTAAATCCCTTAGAGCCACGCGCTCGAGGGACTTGAACCTCAGCACAGAAATAAATAGTACATGTTGGAGGGACAGATTCATAACCCAGAGGCTCCCTTCGCTTTGGAATAGAATTCCAATTTATGTTAGGCAGAGCACCTCACTGACTCTCTTCAAGAAGAATCTTGATGAGTGGATGGGGGATCGTAGGTGTGTCCCGGGGATTACTTCCGTGTCACTATTAGACAGACACAGTAAACTAAACTTTAAAAAGGGCACAGTATACTCAAATCAAAGGGTGGCGTAAGCCAAACACAATCGGGCTAGGCTTATAAATGCCCCAGGGCAAATAGCCTAGTATGAACCTATGTAAGTCATTAACACATTATCAGTCTACAATATGTGCAGCTATAATATATCACTGAGTCATTCTCACTTGTCAGCTAAAACCCTCATGCAACTACCTTTCTTTTCTTTTTCTCATAATGGTGCGATGTCAGCAATGCAGGCTACACTGGCAACATTCAGCTAGTGACAGAAGATGGAAAGCAGCCATGACATTTAGCATATTTTTTCATATTTCGGTGAATAACTGTGGTGGGGAACGTCAACATGGAGAGTAAGACTTCATTTTGAAGATGGCATTAATACTTACAATAAGGTAAAAAGTCTATCTGTATGATATACACATGCACAGATGCCAGTTTGTTTATGATCTAGATTATGGAACTGATTATACTTTTTCATATTTTGGTGAATAACTGTGGTAGGGAACTTGTCAACATGCTGGGTAAGACCTACTTTTTAAATATAGTATTTGTACTTAACAAGATAGTATAACAACTATCTGCATGCTGTACATATGTACAGATATCAAAGTGTGTTTCTTAGGTTATGGAAATTATGATTTTTGTTCATATTTTAGTAAATAACTTTGCATGGGAGCATCTCAATGTGCTAAGTAATACCTCATTTTGAAGACAGTATCCATATTTGCAATATGGTAAAAGAACTGTGTCTGTATTTATTTATTTATTTATTCTACATTTGTTAACCGGGTTAGCCGAGCTAAGCATTAGCTCGTTTTCAGTGGAGACCAGAGGAGAAAAGCTCCGCAAACAGTATTAACATTTTACATGAAGTCAGCAAGAAAATTGCATTGGCAGCTAAAACAATTAGAGAAATAACATTTTACAATAAAATTTTACAGAAAACAGTTGGGTACAAAATGTTAGAGATCAAACTGCAAAAAGCATTTACAACAAATCATACAGAAAAGCAGTAGAGTACAATGTCAGAATTTTTACAACAAAAACTTAGGCACAATGTCAATGTAGGGAAAACAGTGTTCATTATTTCTAAGTAGTTGTATACAGTATAGGTACAAATGGAGTAGTAAAGTAATGTAGAGGTTAAGCAACGAGACAGAGAGGTAGATGGATATTAAGACAGTGGAAGAGAAAGGAGGGATGAGAGACAAGCTAGGGATAGGTAGTTTCAGGGAAGATGACTACAATGGCAGGACCATTTTATTATTAGATAAATACACATGTACAGATATCAGTTTGTTTATGACTTAGGTTATGGAAATTATGAAGTTTTTTCATATTTTGGTAATAACTTTGCAAGGGAGCATCTCAATGTGCTAAGTAATACCTCATTTTGAAGACAGTATTCATATTTCCAACATGGTAAAATAACTGTGTCTGTATGTCGTACACATGTACAGATATCAGTTTATGACTTAGGTTATGGAAATTATGATTTTTTTTTCATATTTTGGTAATAGCTTTGCAACGGAACATGTTCGTGTGCCAAGTAATACCTCATTTTGAAGACAGTGTTACTCCTTACAACATGGTAAAAGAACTGTGTCTGTGTACTGTACAAATGTACAGATATCACAGTTTGCTTAGTCTTGTAGGATTATTAAAAGTATACATTTCCAATACTTCTCATTAATATTCCCATATCTTTGCAATGGAACATGGTGACACAAATGATGCATCATTTTGAAACTGACATTGAGCCACACAACTTGTACACGGATATGTAGCCTCTGTTACAGATGAGATATTATACTTTATTTATCAATTATGAGAAATACTATAGTAATCATATTTCTGTAAATATCTCCAAAAAGGAGCATCACACAGTAATGGTTAATGTATCATTTTAAAGCTGACATTCATACAAACAAATTAAATACTAATTTTATAGGTCTAAATGGTACACTGACCAAGATATTGTGCTTTGCTTTTCCAAAAAGATAAAAAATATGCACAGTATTATCATTCATTGCCAAATATTTAATAATGAGTTTGATATGCACCATCAACATTTACACCATTGGAAAGGTCAGTGTCTGCTGAACAACTTTCACATTTACATTTTTAATCTAGCTCTTATAGTTAGAGTTATGAACAATTGTTTTCTGTATGGTATTACAAATGGATTTTCTGAAAATGAGCTCAGATTGCACTGTTGTTCCTATGGTGGAATTAAGCAGGTAGCATTTTCCAAGCTGCTCCGGAGTGAATAAGTTAAGCACTTACCATAACTGTGGATGTTGGGAGTATATTCACTGCTGGGGTCATTACTTCTGGAGGATTCCTGCAGGAGCTCAAGACCCAAAGTGGATGAATTTAAATTTGTAAATAATAGTGCACCAAAACTGCCTACAATTTTTGATATGCCAAAACTGCATAAGGACATTTATAATGCATCTCCTCGGCCTATTGTTAATGGGACTTGTTCCAAGACTTATTTTATTGCAAAATTTATTGATCAACAACTAAAAGGACATTTGGTATTTGTTGAACATTTATGTCGTGATTCCTGGGAATTTCTAAGTGCAAATGGTGTAGTGGTACATTCCTCTGACTATAGTGCACAGGGTCCTGGGTTTGAGACTTGGCAGGGCTGATTATTTGGGGTTGGGAGGGTGGCCTAATGGTTAAGGTGTTTGCCTTAGAAACATAAGGTACACGGTTTGAATCTCACAAGGGATAATTGGCTAGGCTTAAAATGGCTCACAAGGGCAAATAGCCTAGTACTAATCTACGAACCTATAATCAGTTGGGACCTTTTCTAGATGGGACGTAACAACTGATGTGACAGATCTTTTTACCTGTATACCACATGAAATTGGCTTACAGTGGTTTACAGAATATTTTACTGATTATGTTCATATTCCTCAGTATCATATTAATACTTTGTCCCACCTCATGGAAATGGTATTGTGTAATTTGTTTGTGTCTTTTGGCTTTTCCCGGTTAGGGGTCACCACAGCGGAACTCCAGTCCACTAATGATTGGTAGTTAAAGGGGTTTTTTTTACGTGCCGAGTTACCAGCCCTGACGCACAACCTTCAACGAAGGTACGCCAGTTCACGCATGTCTCAACGCAGAAGACGCTCTAGCTGAGAATCGAACCAAACAGCGTCTTACTGTGAGGTGACAAAATGGTATTGTGTAATAATTTTGTATATTATGATGAACCTTATTTTGTTTTTATTTTTGCAAATGTTAATACATTTTTGTCATAAGTTTTAATTTTTGCGAGGTAGTCCTCTGCTTTTCGTTTGTAATAAATCTGCCAACACCTCAGGCATGAAAAAGGGATAAGTATGCACAGTGGCCTTGTCTTTGTAGAAAATTATAAAAAAAAAAAAAGCCTTGCACATGAGTTTGCAACACTGATGGCTTTATCACTGCTAATGGATTTCAAATTAAACAGTTTTCCAAGACAGGTATCAGAGGGATGTGGAAATAGGTGACTCAAAAGGTGATAAAGTAAGCTTCTCAAGCATATAAATTATAATCTAGGTACTGTAGTAGAGCAGTCCCTTATTGGGTGATCTGAAATGCAGTACCTCAGAAACTGTTTGACTGGCAGCTGGAAGTATAATGGGAGGTTCAAAGGCATGCAATTCAAATGTCTGACACACGTGCTTCAGAGGCATAGGACAGTCCTCTGCCACAGAAATCTGACAAGTAGGGGAGAACCAGGGGCACATGTGCTGTATTTGAGTCCTAATCCCTGTTTACGCACCAGAGGGAGAATCTTCCATTTAACCAGGTAAGATTTCCTTGTGTTTGAATTCCTACCTCCCCATAATTATAAAACACAGCCTCTGAAAACATATTTCTAAAGAAGGCAAGTTTAAAATCATCCACTCAGTTGACCTTAAAGAGCTCTCAAGCTGGGGTGCCTTATAGTGCCATAGTTCAGAATCAAAAGATCTACATGCAAAGGCAGGAGTAATGACTCTGACATTGTCAAGTTTAGCACAGAAGGGAGAACCACTGCTGACGTGGCCATGAGAGGACTTAATAGCATTTCTGGCTTTTCCTTTTTTTGCTACACCTTGGGCATTAAGATTACAAACAGGAAATGTGGAACAAAATAAGGCCTGCTATGTTGTGGAGAAGGTATCGGTCATCCAGGCACCAGGAAGTGAAATACTAATGTAAAACTTCTGGAGTTGACTGATGTCTGGAAAATCAAAACAGTCTACTTCTGGCACACACTACCTGTGAAATGCATCCAACATGATGTTTCTTAAATACTATGCACCATTTCTGTAGGTTGCCAGAGTCATGTTCAGCTTATCAGCTACAACACTCGCTTGAGATGGGATGCAGGATTTCATGAATGTAAAACTATATCAGCAAGTATGCACAGCTAGCTGCACACAGCAAGTTCCCCCTACTTGATATAGTATCATATAACTGTGTTAATGTCTATAAGGACATGCAGTGTTCTCAGCTTCCAAACAGGTATGAAGGCCCTGACTGCTACAATAACTGCATCATCTCTTTCTCACTGCGCTTTTTCATGATGTCTTGGTCTCAGTCTAAAACCTCAAGTCTCACACGTACTCCCCCACCCTCAAAGATATCCATAGTGTGAGGCTGAGCCCCCAGGGTCAACTTGAACAATATCCTAGAGATGTGGTGTTCTTATCCATAAGTGAAGTCTCTAAGTATGCAGAGTAGCAAGGGGATTAGAAACTACAGGAGCTGGTTATGATGCTACCACCTGTCCCTTAAGTACCACTGTAACCTCCACATAAGCAGTCTTACCAGTGATACCATCCAGATACATGAGGCCATGTACCCTACTAGTCTTAGAACTCCCTTGGAGTAATGGTTTTCTGTTGGGATACTGTCTAGAAATACTGTGACAAAGATAACATCTTGTCAGGTTGAAGGAAAGTCCTCTGCTTCTGTGTCTAGTAGCACAATTAGAGATTAAATCTGTTTCACAGGACTGAAAGGAGAATTTGCAAGATTCAGAAAGCATCCCACAGTTTTGAAACAGGAAAAATTAAGACATATAGCACTATGAATACCTTTTATGGAAGCTGTAGGAATAAGGCATTTATTCTGGCATGCATAACTGTAAAGGACTTTGGCCCCCAATAAGCAATTACTGGAGCCATGCATTTGGCAATCACCCTAGAAGCAGCACAGAAGCTAAAGGACAAGGCATGATGGTTTGAGTTTCAGAATGTTGCCATATCCTTTGGCACTGACAACACAGAAGGAAGCATCACTTTGTTCCAGGGTAATCAGAAAGTCCTATGATAAAATAACAAGTAGAATGCTCTAGAATGCCAGCATTCTGAACTTTGTGACTTTCAGAAATGTGTTGATCTTGGAGACCTACATCAGATCTGTCAGAGTTCTTTCTTTTTTAGGAAGTAGAAAGGGTTTTTAGTGGAACCCTGTACTTTTTTTCTCCTATGGATGCTCTCTCGACTGCACCCTGTGTAAGATCATCTTTGAGCTAGGGTAGAACCAAGTTTATCCATTCCCTACAAAAAAAAAAAGGATGCCTGATAATTTGGGTCTGCTTAGAAAAAATAATTGTGTAAAATCTTACCATAACCATAGATGTCCTTCTCTTCCATGTTGCAGTATTCTAGTTGTGGTATTTCCTGCCCTCAGGACTTGTAGCGTGTGTGGGATGTCAGATGTAAGGCCATAAACCAGGGGCCTTAAATGTCACGTCTGCACACACAATCCTCAGAACTTGAAAGGCCAGCAGGTACAGGGGAAGGCCCAGCAGGAGGGATGCCAGTGGGGACAGGTGTGTGGCCTTGGTGTTGTTTAGTAGCTTAATTAGATCCAGGACTTAGTTGGGACTAAAGGAAAAAGTATATGGGGTAATGGTGGGTAGGAAGGAATACTGCAACATGGAAGAGAAGGACATCTATGGTTATGATAAGATTTTACACAACTATTCTATGTCCTTCTATGCCTATGCAGCAATATTCTAGTTAGGGAGAGTACCACAGCTTAGTTGCATGAAAGGGAGGTGGATGCTTAAGAGGATTCGACACAGTCCTGTAGAATGGCCCTGGCAAAACCTGCCCTAGCTCTGGAAACTTGATCCAGTTTGTAATGTTTGGTGAAAGTGGGGACAGTGGACCAAGTGGCTGCTTCCATGATGGATGCAGTGTCCAGACCTCTCATGAATGCCTTGGTGGTGGGCCACCGCCCTAGTGGAATGGGTCTTTATTCCTACTGGAGGATTTTTTTCCATGGCGAGTGTAACAGAAACAAATATGTTTCCTGATCCAGCAAGCAATGGGTTTATTTGGAGACTGCCTTGCCCAGAGCTCTGGGGTGAAAGGAGACAAAGAGCTACTTAGATTTCCTAATGGTTCTGGTTTTGTCCGGGCAGAATTCAAGTTGCCTGTGCACATCCAAGGAGTGCAGTACCCTCTCCCCTTCATTATTGGGGGAGGGAAAGAAAGTGCGTAAGTGGATAGATTGGTTTAGAGACAAGTCATTGACCACCTTGGGCATAAAGGAGGGATTGGTCCGCAGGGTGACTCTGTCTTTGTGGAAGGTGGTGTAGGGAGGGCAGGCCATTAAGGCCTGCAGGTCTGAGACCCTTCTGGCTGAAGTGATAGCCACTGGCAGGATGGTTTTCCAAGCACACACCACTGGCAGGACAATTTTCCAAGTACACATCTGTAAGAACGAAGACCCATCTGTTTCGAAAGAGTGATTATTTAGTTTTTCCAGGATGTAACAGAGGTCCCAGGGTAGAGGGATAGGTTTCTTTGGCAGCCTCATGTGTAAGACTCCATTAAGGAAGAACTTTACGTTGAGCCTGGCTAGCAAGGGAGGAGCCAGGGGCAATCAGGCTGACATAGCAGAAAGGTGTACTTTCACTGAAGAGTATGAAAGTCCGCTTTTAAATCAGTTGACACAAATAAGTGAGAACAAGGGGGGCATCTGCTGAACAAGGCTCCCTTCCCTTGTCCGGACACCACTTAGTAAATCTTTCCCACTTAGCTAGATTTTCTGGTGGTAGGTTTCCTTGCCTCCCCCAGGACTCAAAGCACTTCCTCCGAGTAGTGGTGTCTGAAGGGGATCAAAAGTTTATCACCCACAGAGTCAGGGATAACATCTGCAAGTGTGGATGAAGGAGAGTTCCTTTGTCTTGTGTCAGTCGGTCCACCTTGTAGGGTAACTTGTAGTGATTGCCCTTGGCTAGATTGAGAAGTAGGGTGTCGCTAACAAGATTTTTGGTTTGTCCGTCTGCATTTTCAGGACTTTCTGGATCATTGGAAGGGGGGGGGGGCATAAAGAAACTTCCCCTCCAAAGAGATGCTGAAAGCATCCACTCTCAATGCTAGAGGGGAGTGTGTCTGAGTAGAATGTTTGGAGCTGCCTGTTCTTGGGGGAGGTAAACAGGTCTATTTGTGGAGTAACCCACTGGTGGACTATGTCTAGGAAGACACCCCCTTGTCCAACATCCATCTGTGCTGTGGTGAGGAGGTCCTGCTTAGGAGGTCTGCTTGCTTACTTGTCCTGCGAGAATGTAGGTCGCCTGCATGACCAGGTTGTGGCGAGAGGCTAAGTCCCATATCAGCAGAGTCAGCCTGCACAGCTGGTAGGCCTTTGTTCCTCCCTGTTTGTTGAGATACCACATAACCAACATAACCGTGGTGTTGTCGGTCACTAGTAGTCATTACACTTGGGTTATCTACTTGCAGGTAGCCCTCAGTCAGCCTGATTATCAAAGTCTTGGATGCTGCTTCTGTTGCTGTCTCATCTTCCATGACGTCAGGTAGTCAGGGGGTATAAAGCATGCAGCCGACGCCATTACATTAGTTTTTCTTGCCCCAGATGTCAGGTGCCCCCCCCCCCCATAATGGGAAGCAATTATATACAAGGTTCCACCTCCAACAAAAAGCAAACACTCCAGAAAGCTTTAAGTAGAGTAAATAAAAGGAGAGGTATAGTCAATAGCAGTCAAAGGGCTGGATGGAGGGTAACGAGGACTGCAACAGTAAATACACTCGAACATCGACATTTATGGTTAAGTGTACACAACTGTACTATGTTATTCATGTTTCACTGTTGCAGTCATTACATTTGGGTAGATTTCCAAAGCTAGGGAAGGGAGGAGGCAATTAGAGAGCAATAGGACCTGCTATTAGGCCCTGCAAGACTGCAGTGGCAAAACCAGCTCTGGATTTAGAAAAAAATGGCAAGTGGTTATGCTTGCTGAAGGTATGTACAGAACTCCAGGTAGCAGCTTCTAGGATGTCCCTGGTAGGGACACCTCTGAGAAAGGCTGTAGAGGTAGATGCAGCCCTGGTGGAATGTGGTCTTATCCCCTGTGGGGTAGGTTTTTCCATGGTGCTTATAGCAGAAATGAATGCAATGGCCTATCCACTTCGAAATGGTTTGCTTTGAAATGGCCTTCCCCTCTGTCCCTGCAGCAAATGCAACCAGCAGCTGTTCAGATTTCCTGAGAGGCTTAGTCCTGTCCAAGTAAATTCTAAGTTGTCTGTGCACGTCCAAGGAGTGCAGTATTTGTTCTGTGGATTAGAAGCTAAGGCTGGCAAATGAATGGACTGATTAAGGGCCGCACTGGATACCACCTTGGGCATAAAGGAAGGATTAGTCCTGAGGGATACCCTGTCCGCATGAAAGATGATGAAAGGCTCCACTGCCATGAGGGCCTGTAATTCAGACACCCTTCTTGCTGAAGTGATGGCTAGAAGGAAGGCTGTTTTCCAAGAAAGGAATTTCAACTCAGCATTTGCAGCTGGCTCAAATGGAGGTAGAGTGAGCTTTTCCAATACAAGTTTAAAGTCTCAGGCTGGAGTAGGAGCTCTCCTGGATAGTCTTAAGTTTTTGGCCCCTCTGAGGAATTGCTTCAGCAGTGGATGAGAGAAGAGGGGTGGCTCTGTATTATAATGTGTTGAAATGGCAAAGGCATGAATTTTAATGGAAGAAAAAGAAAGGACCTTGTGAAGCATCTCAGTTAAGTGTTGAAGAATGTGCGGCAAAGTGGGCAATGTTGTGCCCATCCCTTGAGTTTGGCTCCAGAAACACAATCTTTTCCATTTTTCAGCATAGGATTTTCTAGTACTAAGCCTCCTTGCTTCCAGAATGACATCCATCCCTTGCTTACTGAGGGATGGTAACTGACAGCTCAGGTAACTAGCCAGGCTGCAAGGTTCAGGGTTGAAACTGGGGGGGTGTAGAATCCGGCCCTCCTGCTTGGACAGCAAGGAAGGGATCTGAGGCAGGTGCCATGGTTCCAGCAGTGAGACACTGCGCAAGAGGGGGTATCAGTGTTGGCGTGGCCAGTCTGGTGCAATGAGTATTGTCCTTGGTTTGTCTTGTTTGATCTTTAGCAGAACGTTAGAGAGGAGAGGCAGAGGGGGAAAGGCATAAACTGATAGGTTTTTCCAAGTGAAGGACAGGGCATCCACTTTCCAAGCTTTTCCAAGTGAAGGACAGGGCATCCACTTTCCAAGCTGGTCTGTGGAGAGTCCTTGTGCAGAATTTGTCCAATTGGTAGTTCTGGGGGGAGGCAAACAGGTCTATTTCTGGGCTCCCCCATTTGTTTCTCAAAATGTTGAATATCTTTGGTTCCAGTTTTCACTCGTGTGGGTCCATGAGATTTCTGCTTAGGTCTGCCAGTGTATTTAGCTTGCCTGGCAGGAACTGAGCTTGTAGGTACACTTGGTAGCTCAAGGCTGTGTTCCACAGAGCCATGGCTAGTCTGCAGAGAGGGTATGAGTGGGTTCCCCCCTGCTTGTTTATGTACCACATAACAGTGGTGTTGTCCGTCTTTACCAATAATTGTCCTGGAAGAATGTGGTCCTTGAAGGCTGTCAGAGCATTCGGTACAGCTAACATTTCTTTTTCATTGATATGCAGGTGCATTTGACTCTGGTTCCATTTGCCCTGAATGCACTGCCCTGCCAAGTGAGCCCCCCATGCATAGTCTGATGTGTCTGTTAGGGTTTGGGCGGCAGGAGGTAAAGTGAATGGCAGTCCCTTGTTGTGGTGGCAAGCCTCTGGTCACCAAAGGAACACCGTCTGTAGACAAGGGATGATAGGAATCATTGATTCTAGATCCTGAGAATGTTGATACCATAGGCTTTTTAGATGCCACTGTAGTTTCCTCATATGCAGTTTTGCATATGGAATTAGTAGAATGCAAGAGGCCATGAACCCCAGGGCTTGCAGTATTTTCCTTGCAGATAGCTGCATCTTTGTGGCCAGTAGTTTGAAGTTAGCTGTCAAATAAACTTGTTTCTGTGGCATGAGGTAGGCCATCTGGGAAGTTGTATTCAAGCTTGTTCCCAGGAATACAATTTGCTGGCAGGGTATTAGATGTGATTTCTTTTCGTTAATGGTGTACCACAGAGAGGTAAGTAATTTCTTTACAAATGCCAGATGATTTAATAGTACGTCCTGGCTTTCTGCCTGAATTAGACAATCGTTCAGGTATGGGTATATTTGAATATTTCTTTGCCTGTAGAATGCAATGACTGGAGCTAGGCACAGTAGATAAGCCAAAGGGCAGTGCAGAGAACTGAGAGTGCATGTAGCCTGCTCTGAAGCGTAGGTATTTTCTGCAATATTCTCTTATTGGGATGTGCAGGAAGGCTTCTTTTAAATTCAGTGTTGCCAACCAGGCATTTCTGCCTAGCATGGAAAGCAGCTGATGAAGAGTTAGCATTTAGAATTTTGGGATCACCTTGCCCCCATTCCTCTTCTGGGGCAGGTTGAATGGCCCTGAGATTTAGGAGAGAGAAAATCTGCTTTTGAGCCTCTACCCACCGATTTGGGGGTAGGTCTGGCCAACCGTTTGCTGTTGGTAAGGAGTGGAAGTGGAATCTGTATCCTCGGGAAACTATATTTAAAACCCATTTGTCTTGGGTAATGAGTTCCCAGTATTTTGCATGCAGGGCTTGGAAGGTTTAAAGTTAAGTCATTGTGGCAGTTTACCATAGGAGGGGTGTCTTACTACTTCCAGCTTTGGAAGTGGGAGACCCCACTGCTTAGGCCTGTGAGTACATTGAGACTGAAGCCTAGGAAGTCTGCTGGTCCTGGGTTTGGAATGAGAAGGCCTGGAAGAGACAGGAAAGGACCAATTCTTAGACGGCCAGTGCCTACTAAATCTGGGAGGCTGTACCTGCAGGAAATCTTGAACAGTTAGCATAGATTTAGCTTCTTGCTCCATCTTTTTAAGGACGACTTCTGCTTTGTTGTCAAAGAGGCGGCCTTGGTTTATGGAAGCATCCAGTAATTTAGCTTTAACATGATCTAGCAAAGTTTGCTCCTTGAGCCAAGCATGCCTTCTAAGTACAGACCCAGTGACGGCAGCCCTGCAAGATGCCTCTAATGAATCAAAACCAGATTACAAAGTATGTTTAACAACTTGTTCAGCAGAATGCATTAAATCCTGTCATTCTTTATTTTCAGCACAGTCAGGAATCAACATCATTTTCTGTTTAAGCAATCTAATAATATGCTGCTTACCTTCTTACCCCATCTATCCAGGGCCCTGGAATCTCTAACAGAGGGGGTAGGGGTTTGGCAGTAGTACCCTTAATGCCTTCGAGTCCCTGTGAAACGGTCTCAGGATTCTTAAAGAGGAACATGAGAGAGTCAGGTACTCTATAATACATGTCAGGTGTTCTGGGAGCCGGAGGTAAAGTGTCAGGTGCCAGGCTAGATTTCAAGAAGGCATCATCTACAATGTCCAGTATAGGAGGGATAGTTAAAGGCCTGTGTTGAGGTAGGAGTAAGAATTCCCTGAGCCTCTTTTTGGAGTCAGAGTAATCCTGGCTTTCCCAGCAGAAATGCTCCCTAAGAGTATGCAAAGTTTCACCAAAAGAAAAATCCACTGGAGGGGAAGCAGAGGGAATGGAGTTCTCTGCATCGGAATCCTCATAAGTAGAAAAGGGCAACTCCTGGTCATCAGAAAAAAACAGAAATTTCAGAATCCTGATCAGAAGAATCAGAAGGAAAATCAGTTCTAGGTCTCTTAGAGGGAGAAGGGTGGCTTCCCCTGATTAGAGTAATAAGGTCTTCAGCCATTCTTATTTGTTTTTTAGGCATATGGGCCTGACCATGCGGTCTGGGCATCGGTTTTCTAGGTGTGGATCGAGTTTTAGGCCTTGAAGAAGAAGATGGTGTCGGTTTAATATGCAAGACAGTAGGCCGGAATACACCCTCAGAAGCCGGTGCTTGCACAGCGGCTCCGGACCCATCCAAGGTAGAGATATCCACAGGTTACACAGTCGAAGCATCTCGTGGCAAACTGGACTCCAAACGGGTCTCAGTATATGCCTGCGAATCTGAAGTAGCGGGTATCAGGGGCTGCGAAAGCGCCTCACTGAGTACCAGTGAACTGGCGACTAGCTTAGAAGCATTGTCGGCAGCTTTAGACCTATGCGGTCAGTCTCTGATTTTATCTTTGTGTTTTTTCGGAATATCGGTAGTCAGATGGCTTACCAAAGCCATTTCTGGATAACTGATCGATGTACCAAAATATTTAGATGTGAAAATGAACCAATGACGAATAGTTCGAGGTTTGAATAAGGCACAAAACCGACAGCGAGGGACGTTGTGGTCTGGGCCTAAACAAGGAATGCAGTACGAATGAAAATCTTTACAAGGTATTTGCTTTCCACAAGAAATACAATTGTTAATTTTTACTGACATTGGTTTAGAGCAAGAAAAAGGATCCCCAATGGGGTACTTAGCTTTGTTGAAGACTTCGGATCTGAAACTCAAAAACAAAAATTTCAGGAGTCGGCCGACCGGCACTTGCGAACTGCTTCTGCTTCGGGCACCGCACGGGAAGAAAGACTGATGTAATGGCGTCGGCTGCATGCTTTATACTCCTGACTACCTGACGTCATGGAAGATGAGACAGAAGACAGCAACCGACGCAGGACCCAAGACTTTCATAATCAAGCCGACTGAGGGCTACCTGCAAGCAGATAACCCAAACGTAATGACTGCAACAGTAAAACACGAAGAACATTTGCCTTGTCGTCACCTTCTGGGAATGGAGGGTTTCCTGGAAGTGGGAAGTCAAGGACAGAACCTTGTCCTGTGGGAGAAAGGCCTTCATTTTGTCCGTCCTGATTCTGCAGCCTAGGAAAATCTTGTCCTGGCCTAAGTTCAGGGAGGACTTTGGGAGGTTGTTGGCAAACCCTAGATTTTGCAGAAGGGACATGGTGAACAGCAGATGCCTTGAGAGGATATCTTTGGACTCTGCTAGTATTACAATGTCGTCCAGATAAGGGTAAATCTGGATTCCCTGCATTTTGCAGAAGGCAATGGCTGGGGCAAGGCACTTTGTAAAGACTCGAATGGCAGTGGATAAACCAACGGGAAAGGCAGTAAACTGGAAATGAGAGGATAGTCCAGAGAAAAGTACAGTTGTGTACACTTACCATAAATGTAGATGTTCGAGTGTATTCACTGTTGCAGTCATTACATTTGGGTAATCTTGCTGGCAGGTTGCCCACAGTCGGCCTGAATTCCAAAGTCTTGGTCCTGTGTCGGCTCTTCCATGAAGTCAGGTCGTCAGAGGTATAAAAGAAGCAGCTAAAGCCATTTTCTTCAGTTTTTCTTGCCCCAGATGTCAGGTGCCCCCTAAAAGGATAGCCAAAATTTATATATATATATATATATATATATATATATATATATATATATATGTATGTATAAAAATACATGCACCAATATACGCTACCTTCATCTACAAGCAAATACACCACATAGGTTGTATAAATCAGAGAAGGAAAGATAAGTTCCAGTAGAAAAAAGGGGGATGGCGGGTGGGGAACCTGGACTGCAACAGTGAATACACATGAACATCTACATTTATGGTAAGTGCACACAACTGTACTATGTCCTTCGTGTTTCACTGTTGCAGTCATTACATTTGGGTAGGTCCCAAAGCTATGGTTGGGAGGCTGGAGCTAAACAGCAGTAGGAGCAGCTATGAGGCCTTGTAGAACTGCAGTGGCAAAGCCTGCTCTGGATTTAGAGTAGAGTGGCAAATGATAGTGCTTTGTAAAGCTGTGCACTGAACTCAAGTAGCAGCTTCTAAAATGTCTTTGGTTGGTACTCCCCTGAGAAAGGCTGCTGAAGTGGCTGCAGCTCTGGTTGAATGTGGCCTAATGTCCTTAGGCACTGGCTTGCCATGGAGAAAATAGCAGAAACGAATGCAGTGGCCTATCCACTTTGAAATAGTCTGCTTTGAGATAGCCTTTCCTTGTGATCCTGCAGCATATGCCACTAGTAATTGCTCTATCTTCCTGAAAACTCTGGTTCTGTCCAAGTAGAATCTAAGCTGTCTGTGTACGTCCAAAGAATGCAGTTTTCTCTCCCCCTTGTTCTGAGGATTTGGATAAAAAGTTGCCAGATGAATAGTTTGGTTAAGAGCCACACTGGACACCACCTTTGGCATAAATGTTGGGTTTGTCCTCAGAGAAACCCTGTCTGGATAAAACACGATAAAAGGTTCCACAGCCATGAGTGCATGTAGGTCTGAAACTCGTCTTGCAGAAGATATTGCTAGGAGCAGAGCTGTTTTCCAAGATAAAAACTTTATATCAGCAGTAGCAGCTGGCTCAAAAGGAGACAGGGTGAGTTTTTCCAAGACATAGTTGAGGTCCCATGCAGGTGTTGGAGATTTCCTTGGAGGCCTTAAATTCTTGCCTCCTCTGAGGCACTGTTTTAATAAAGGATGAGAAAAGATTGGTGACTCTGTATTGTAATGAGCCGAAATGGCAGAGGCATGAATTTTAACTGATGAAAAAGATAGGCATTTGTCCAGCATCTCAGTTAAGTATTGCAAAATCTTAGGGATATTTGGTACAGCTGTATCAGTTCCTTGTGCCTGGTTCCAAGCACAGAATCTCTTCTATTTTCCAGTATAAGATTTTCTAGTACTAGGCCTTCTGGCTTCCAAAATGACATCCATCACAGCTTTACCGAGAGGTGTGTTTTGTATGACTACATTATCCGCCACGCTGCCAGGTTTAGAGTCCTGAGTTGGCTGTGCAGAATCAGATTGTTTTGCTGGGACAGTAGATGAGGTACTTGACGTAAGGTCCAAGCTGGGTATTGAGACAAGTTCCTTAGGATTGGGTACCAGTACTGGCAGGGCCAGTCTGGGACAATCAGTATCATCTTTGGTTTCTCCTGTCTTACCTTTAGGAGTTCCTTGGGGAGGAGAGGCAGTGGGGGAAAGGCATATACTGATAGGTTTTTCCAGATGAAAGATAGGGCCGTCCACTTTCCATGCTTGTCTGTGATAAGTCCTTGTGCATAATCTTTTTACTTGGAAGTTGTGAGGGGAAGCAAATAGATCTATGTCCGGGAATCCCCATTTCCTTGTTATCATGCGGAAGACTTGTGGATCCAGCTGTCACTCGTGGGGATCCATGAGGTTTCTGCTTAGTCTGCCAAAGTATTGTTTGCTGTAGCATAGACTAGATCCAGGCCTGCTGAATCTAGCTTTATTTGTATGCTTGTTGTTTGTTTGCTTGTTATTTCCCTGAAACGCTAATTCCACCTAAAACGCGGCTTTTCAGCGCTTCTGTGGATTCCTAGCGATATCTGCATTGCTTAATGTACTTATTTCCTTGTTTCACTTGAAAAAAAGTTACTGTTTGTCGTTTTTGCATTTAAGTTACCTGTAACACATTGCACTTAAGTTACCTGGCACTTGCTCACTAAAGCAATTATATACGTCAGCACTAAAAAATTAAAAGCATTACACCCTCACAAACTCCCCTTGAGTACCTTGTTCCCCAGTGGCCCTTTTTTTCAATTATAAAAGAATTCCCAATACTATTCTAGCATGTCCAAAGGTCAGTTGTCAATCTCCTCTCCAGTCCAGCTGGTGAATCCGGGAATCTTGAGGCAATGTTACAACTGCCTCATATACACAGACAACCCTCTCCTCCTCCCAACAAATTCCAACACATGTGAGAGATGCAACCATATAGCCAAACTGGAGGCTAAGCTCTCTCAACTCAGTACTGGCGTAACCAGTCAGGAGGAGAAGGAAACCACACTCACTACAATTCCAGTCTCACATAGACCTACCACGACAGCAAACCAAACACATAAACACACAAAAACATACTCGGAGGCTCTAAATAAAAATCTGCCTAAGCAGCAGAGACCACCAAAGCAGACACCCAAGCAACCGCTACCCCAAAACAAAACACGTGCAACACATAGCTCACAAAGCCAGTGTGCCGAACTGTCACAGCCCTTAAGGCTAAACAACACACCTGATACACTTGTAATAGGTGACTATCGACAGGCACACTGACGTCCCGCTCACCAGGCTGAACAAGGAGAAGGTCACAGTGAGCTGCCTGTGGGTGCTAGGATCCACCACATAACACAAGCACTCAGGTCACTCCAAGGCAAGTACAAATATGACTCGGTCATTGTCCATGCTGGTGTGAATGACCTGAGATGTACTTCACTGGACTACATGAAAAGAGACATAGAGGAGCTCTCTGAGCATGTAGCCCAGGCCGGTATGACCATGACCTTGAGTAGCATCTTACCCTCACCAAGAATGATGCCACAATATGAAGACAAGATGATCAATTTCAACAACTGGCTTAAGTATTGGTGTCATTCAAAGGGGATCCAATGCCTGTCAGCCTGGGATGACATGCTCGACAAGCCACGATGCTTCGCTAGGGACGGCTGGCACCTGTCACCCCTGGGCTTTCCAATATTGGCAAAGGCTCTTGCTTCCCCCATAGTGCCTTTTTTAGGCAAGGCTCAAAAGACAAACCCACCTCCATAGGTATCACAAGGGATAAGAAACTAAGAGTAATGCTACTCAACGCCAGAAGTCTAAACCTCAAGATGCACGCACTCAAAACTCTCCTTAGCATGGAGAACATCGATATCTGTGCAGTAACAGAAACCTGGTTCAAGGCTCCCGAGAGCACCCCAGCACTACCAGGTTATACCTCATACCATGCTTTTCGGCCCCAAAACTTGCATCGAACCACAAAAGGAGGGGGAGTATCAATATTTGTCAAAGATACCCACACCTCCAGGTTGGTGGCACAGCACGAAGCATCAGAGACTATCCATGTGCAACTAACAGTGGGTAAAACTGCCTTCCAGTTTATAGCCTGCTACAGACACCCTCCCAAATCCAGGAACCCCACTCGGCCTTCCTGAGAACACTGGAAAAGTCTCTCCAAACACCATTATATTGGGCGACTTCAACTACCCAAACACAGACTGGGAGCATTACTCTAGCTCCAACACCCTAGCCCAAAGGTTCCTAGAATTTATAAACTCAAATACTATGGAACAACTTGTTACCACTCCCACAAGAGGGGAAAACATACTGGACCTGATCATCACCAACATGGGGACTCCATGCTCCAGACCAGAAGTGTATCCCTCATTGGTAAGATTAGACCATAAACTAATCTCACTGGATATTCACATCCCAACCCCACCCCCTGCCCAGAAAACCACAGTGAAAAACTTCTCTAAAGCAAATTTCACACTCCTCAAAACAGAGGTGGAATCCTTCAAAGCCCCCGAGCCTGTGGAAAATACGGCCCAGACCGCAGAATCCTTTATAAACGCATTCTATGAACACCTTCAGGAATGCATGGATCATGTGATCCCAAATAAAACCAAGACCCAATCCTCCAAAGGCAGACGTCCTGTCTGGTGGACCCCAGCCATAAACAAACTATACAATAGAAGGAGGAAGCTACTACATGATAGAGCAAAATACCAAAAAGGGAAGGCATCTCTGATCAGTATTAGCAAAAAACTACGGGCACTCATAAAATCATCTAAGGCCAGCTTCGAGAGAAAAATTGTACATGACACTAAGGATAATCACAAGGCTTTCTTTAGTTATGTTAGGAACCTGGGTGGGAATTCCCAGATATGCTCAGAATTAGTCCAAAATGACAAAAAATACATCGAACCGACAGACATTGCCAACATCCTAGCTGACAGGTTCAGCGCAAACCCCCCCCCCCCCCCACCAAAAGGGCAAATATCTATCCCAGCAGAGTGCTGCCACCCTGATATCTCAGATGCTCAGGTAAGAGCCGCCCTCTCCAAAGCAAAAAACACAGCATCAATGGGACCAGACTGTGTCCCAGGCTGCGTCCTACATGAACTCCAAGAAGAGCTAAACCCAAACATAAAACTACTGTTCAATCTCAGCCTTACTACAGGATATGTACCAAAACAGTGGCGTACAGCAACAGTAGTCCCTCTCCACAAAGGTGGTGCCTCAACGGATCCTGGAAAGTATCGCCCCATAAGCCTGACTAGCTTGGTCTGCAAAGCTATGGAAAGGATCATCATGAACCTCATAAAGATATTGGGGACCTACAGACACTGGATCCTACCCAGTTCGGCTTTGTTAAGGGCAGATCCTGCCTCTTAAACCTGGTCGATTTCTTTGAAACAGTCACCAAGGTCATTGACGAGGGGAAGGTGGTCCACACAGCCTACCTGGACCTTGCAAAAGCCTTCGATGCAATACCCCACTCGGTTCATTATAGATAAGCTCACCAGCTTAAATATAAACCTCTATGTCACTAGATGGGTTGCAAACTGGCTCAAGGACAGAACCCACATGGTTAGAATTGCTGGAGCCATGTCAGACTCCAAACCAGTTACAAGTGGTGTCCCACAAGGCTCAGTCCTGGGACCTCTCTTGTTCGGTATATATTTCTCGGAAGTACAGGTCAACATGGAAGGACTGTGGCTGACCAAGTTCACAGATGACTGCAAACTGGGCACCATAATCGACTCTCCAGCCGACACAAGCATCCTACAAAAGAGACTCATAGAAACAGACAACTGGTGCCAGAGCCATGGCCTCAAGCTAAACGCCAAAAAGTGTATAGTCATCCCCTTTGGCAAAAACAAAGTGCCCACAAATTACCACATAGGTGGTAATCCATTAAGTACAGAATAAGTAATTAGGGACCTGGGGACCCAAGTTGATAGCAATCTCTCATTTGACAACCATGTGGCCAAAGTGGTTAGAAAAACATTTTATACAGCCCACTTAATCATGAAGGGATTCACATCTAGATCAGGGGAGGTCATCGTGCCTCTTTACTCATCCCTCATCAGGCCCATAATTGAGTACAATGCCCCTTTTGGGATGTACCTTACCAGACACCTGCAGCAACTGGAAAGACCCCAAAAGTACCTCACCAAGAGGATCAAAGGGCTCAAACAGATGCCATATGCTGCCCGGTTAAACAAACACCAGCTATACTCAGTGGCATACCGCCTGCTCAGAGGCGATCTGTGCCTGACGTATAAAGCCATGTCCGACCCGGAATTAATGGACATGCTGCACCTCAGAAAATCCAAATCCCATCGAGCTACGCGCTCGAGAGACTTGAACCTCAGCACTGAAATAAATAGGACATGCTGGAGGGACAGATTCATAACCCAAAGGCTCCCTTCACTCTGGAATAAAATCCCAGTCCAGGTTAGGCAGAGTCCCTCATTGATTCTCTTCAAGAGGAATCTTGATGAGTGGATGGGAGATTGTAGGTTTACCCCGGGTATCACTTCTGCATCACTGTTAGACAGAGGCACAGTATACTAACCTTGAAAAAGGGCATAACAAAATTCATTTAAAATGGGTGGTGAAAGCCAAACACTCTCTGGCTAGGCTTATAAATGCCCTAGGGCAGATAGCCTAGTATGAACCTATTGTCCTTTCCTGGCAGAAATTGTGCCTGCAGATGAACTTGACAAGTCAATGCTGTGTCCCATAAAGCAATGGCTAGTGTGCAAAGGGGGTAAGAATGCGTGCCCCCTGCTTGTTTATGTACCACATGACTGTGGTATTATCAGTCTTTATCAGTAGTTGTCCCGGATGAATTAGGTCCTTGAAGGCTGTCAGGGCATTTTGAACAGCAAGCATCTCTTTTTGATTGATATGTAGATGCATTTGGTTTGCGGACCATGTGCCCTGAATGCATCTTCCTGCCATGTGGGCCCCCCAGGCATAATCTGATGCATCTGTTGTTACGTTTTGCCTGGCTGGGGGTAATGTGAATGGCTGTCCCTTGTTCTGCTGACAAGCCTTTGCCTACCATCAAAACTCCTGTTGTAGGCAGGGAATGAGAGTAATCATTGTTTCCAGGCTGTGGCAATGTTGAGTCCAAACACTTTTTAGGTACCAATGAAGTTTCCTCATATGCAGTCTTGCATATGGAATTAGTAGGATGCAGGATGCCATGAAGCCCAAAGCCTGCAGAATTTTTCTTGCAGAAAACTGGGCCTTTGCTGCCATTCTTTGAAATAGGTAGTCAGTTACCTTTGTTTGTCTGGTGAGAGATAAGCCATCTGGGCAGTTGTATTTAAGCTTGCACACAGGAATATCATCTCTTGAGAGGGTACTAATTTTGATTTCTTTTCGTTGACTGTGTACCCTAGGCATGTTAGAAGTCTTTTCACAAATGCCAGATGCTGTAGAAGAATGTCCTTGTTCTCTGCTTGAATTAGGAAGTCGTCCAAGTAAGGATATATTTGTATTCCTCTTTGTCTGCAGAATGCAATTACTGGTGCCAGGCACTTTGTAAAGACGCTGGGAGCAGTAGATAAGCCAAAGGGCAGTGCACAGAATTGGTATTGCATTGAGCCAGCCTTGAATCTGAGGTATCTTCTGCATGACTGCCTGATTGGGACATGCAGGTATGCCTCTTTTAGGTCTAAAGTCACAAGCCAAGCCTTCGTGCCCAGCATGGGCAGTAGCTGCTGCAAGGTCAACATCTTGAATTTTGGTATATCCAGGAATGCGTTTAGGATAGATAGGTCCAGTATTGGTCTCCAGGCTTTGTCTTTTCTGGGTACCAAGAACAGTCTTGAGTAAAATCCTTGCCCCTGCTCTTGCTCTGGTACTTGTTGGATGGCCCCCATGCCCATTAGGGATGAGACTTGTTTTTGTGCCTCTGCCCATTGATTTTTTGGCAGATCTGGCCAAACATTTGCCTTTGGCAGGGTATGGAAGTGGAACTTGTAGCCTTGTGACACTATGTTTAGAACCCACTTGTCCTGGGTTATAATGTGCCAATTTTGAGAAAAAAGTGCTATTTTTCCCCCTAAGGGTGCTGCCAGGAGATAAGTGCTTGGCGCAGGCAGGGGGAAGTCATTGTGACTGTTTCCTGTAAGGTTGTGATTTGTCTTCTCCACTTTTGGAGGTAGAAGCACCCCATTGCTTTGACCTGTATGAACCTTGCGCCTGGGATCTGCCTCTAGGGCATCTGGATCTGCCCCATTGAGGTCTATCTGAGGCAGGAAAGGACCAGTTCTTTGTAGGCCAGTGTCTACTAATCCTAGGTGGCTGTACTTGTAAAAAATCTTTGACAGTTTGCATAGATTTAGCTTTGTCCTCCATTTTAACACCTCTTCTGCCTTAACACCAAACAAAGTATCATGCTGTAAAGGTGCATCTAATAATTTAATTTTGACATGATCAGGCAGATTTTGTTCCTTTAACCAAGCATGCCTCCTAATTACAGAACCCGTAACTGCGGCCCTTCAGGAGGCCTCCAGAGAATCAAAACCACATTGCAAAGTATGCTTTCCAACTTGTTCAGCTGCATGTAATATATCCTGCATTTCCTTGTTTTCTGCACATTCAGAGTTTAACAACATTTTCTGCTTAAGCAATGCCATGACATGTTGCTGATACTTGAGCATATGATACTGACAGTTTAAGGCCCTAATAGCCAAGGTAGCAGATGTGTAAACCTTTTTTCCCCATCTATCCAGTGCCCTAGAATCTCTGTCAAGAGGGGGGTAGGGTTTTTTGCAGCAGAAGCCTTAACCTCTTTAGGACCCTGTGAAATAGTTTCTGGGTCTGCAGCAGGGTTTTTGAAAATGAATTTATGAGAGTCAGGAACCCTGTAATATCTGTCAGGCTTAACAGGAGCTGGAGGTAAGGAGTCAGGGGTCAGACTAGACTCTGAAAACACATCATCTACAATGTCTAACACAGGTGGAATGGCTAGAGGCCTGTGTTGAGGTAGTAAAAGGAAGTCCCTGAGCCTCTTTTTAGATTCTGAAAAATCTTGGTTCTCCCAGTGGAAGTGCTCCCTCATGGTATGCAAGGTTTCCTCAAAAGAATAGTCTTCAGGAGGAGAAGCTGAAGGAATAGATTCTTCAGCATCAGAATCCTCATAGGGGGGAAGAGAATATTCCTGATCAAAACAGGAATCAGAAGAAATAGAAACTTGATCTGAAGATTCATAGTCTGTCTCTTGCCTAGGCCTCTTATCAGGAGGGGGATGGGAACCCCTGATCAAGGTAATCAAGTCTTCGGCCATTTTGAGCATCTATTATTTGGGCATGGAGGCCTGTCCACGTGGCTCTTGAGTTTTGTTTCTTTGTCTTTGAAGGTGCTTTAGTCTTTGCCTTTGAAGTCGGTTTAATGTATAGATGTTTAGGTCTGAAAACACCCTCAGAAGCCCGTGCCTGCTCAGCGGCTCCGGACCCATCTGAAGAACAGTGCCCGAGGCTCCAATACCTTGAGTTTCCAGCAGCATAGCAGACTCCACGTGGGAGTGGGTAGCAGCCTGCGACTCTAAAGTAGCAGGCATCAAGGACTGCGAAAGCGCCTCATTGAGAACCAGCGAATGGCTTAGGAGAAGCCTCATTGACTCTGGGCCTCGGTTGCCTATCTTTTTCTTTTTCGTTGCGTTTTTTGTGAACTCCGGTAGTCGAATGGCTATCCAATGACATTTCTGGATAATTAAACCTGCGTCCAAAATAGTTTAATGCAAAATCATACCGACGCTTAATAGTGTGTTGGTTGAATCTAGCACAAAACCAACAAACTGAAACGTTATGGTCAGGGCCTAGGCAAGGAATACAGTAGGAATGAAAGTCCTTATGAGGTATTTGCTTTCCACAAGAAATACAATTATTAACTTTTTCTGACATCGGTCTGGAGCAAGAAAAAAAAGTTTCCCCAATGGAGTACTTAGCTTTAATGAAGACTTCGGATCTGAAATTCGAACATGAAAATCTCAGGAGTCGGCCAACTGGCACTTGCGAACTGCTTCTGCTTTGGGCACCGCGCGGCAAGAAAGACTGAAGAAAATGGCGTCAGCCGCTTCTTTTATACCCCTGACAACCTGACGTCAGGGAAGAGCCAACAACAGCCGACGCAGAACCCAAGACTTTGGAATTCAAGCCAACTGAGGGCAACCTGCCAGCAGGATTACCCAAATGTAATGACTGCAACAGTGAAACAAGAAGAACATCGTAGAAATTATCTGTGGGAAGTCTTGATGGGTATGTGAAGGTAGGCTTCTTTTAGGTCTAGGGTGGCCATTAAAGGCCCTGGGTGGACTAAGAGGCAGCAGAGTGGGTAGCATTTTGAATGAGGGTATTTGAAGGTGTAGGTTTAGAAAGGAGAGATCTAAAATGGGTCTCCAGGGGCCATCTTTTTTGGGGACCAGGAAGACACAAGAGTAAAATCCTTTTCCTTCCTGTCCTGAGGGGACAGGTTCCATCGTGCCTTGCTTTAGAAGTTCTGACAAGACTTGTGGTAGGAGATGAATTTGTTTTTGTTTTTTTTTTTGGGGGGGGGGGGGATACTTCTCCTGCGTGTTTTTTCTTTCCAGGATAGGAAATACCCTTTTTGGATAATGGATAAAACCCACTGATCTGTGGTGATGGCTTGCCAGAGGGGGAGACAGTGCGGAAGGCATGCAGAGAGTGGTAGGTGGGGCCAGGCAGTCACGCATTATTGGGACCTCATCTATCCTGAAAGGGATGTCTGGGTTGAGGAGGTGGCACATTATGTCTGGACAAAGTAGGCCTTCTTGCCCCTCTTCTAGACCTGGAAGCGGAGGCAGCTGCCTGAGGAGGGTTGAGCCTTACAAAAGTGGTTTTAGCAGGGTAGTTCCTGTAATATTTGGGAATGGGTGACACCAGCAGATGTCCTGCAATTCTTTACTTTTTTCCTACAGATTTTTGAAGAGATCTGCAGATTGTTTTCCAAAGAGGAAGTTGTGACCCAGGGAGGCATCCAGGATTTTGGACTTTAAGTCCTCCGGTAGATTTTGCAGTCTTAGCCAGGAGCATCTCCTAAAGACAGAAGAAGATGCTGCAGAGTGGGCAGCTGCTTCTGCAGCATCATAGCTGCATCTGATTGTCTGGCTACTTGCTGAGCCAAGGACAGTTTCGAGGCCATGTCAGCCTTAATGGGACTTGTCAGGCATAGAAGCCAGCATGGAGGAGGCCTGAGACACTAAGTCTAGACCATATTTAGTCATGTAAGTCTGATAATTCATGGCTCTGAATGCCAAAGTGGAGGATGTGTATACTTTCTTTCCCATCCTATCCATACATTTGCTATCTTTATCAGTGGGTAGGAGGGAGGCTGAAGGCCACAGTCTAGACTGTTTATCAGGAGCAGAGGCAATAACAGCTGGGTCTGCCAAGGGAGGTTTAATTAAGAATTTTTGCTCCTCTGGCACTTTATAGAAGCAGTCAGGGCGCTTGGGGGCCGGAGGCTGGGACTCCGAGGCCTTAGAAGCTGAATTAAAGGCATCCCAGTAATCAGGAAGCACTGGAGGGACCACTGAGGGGGGAGGGGGATTCCACTTGAAGCAGCTCAAAGTACCTCTTTTGGGTGTCAGTCATTTGGGAAGTATCCCATTTGAAGTAATCTTTCATCTTGATGATAGTCTCACCAAAGGTAATATCCCCTTTCCACAGATTCTTCATCAGGGTAGTAATACTCCTGGGGAGAAGCAATCTGAGATGCATTTGAAATGGGAGTCCTCTGAGGAAGTAAAAGAATCATGCTCTTACTCCCTAACCTGAGAGGTCATGGGTGGTAGGGAAGAGGCAGAAGCAGGCCTAGGGCTCAATAAAGGCAGAGTAGAGCGGGCTGAGGCTGAAGGCCTAAGGGCCATGAAGGCCTGCATTAGTGAGGAAGTGAAAGCCTGCCAATCTGGAATGGTGTCTGGAGAAGAGGAGGCATGCTTGGTTTTTCTGTTTGTTTTTGGCCAGGGTGGAGGTAGGAACCAGCCTGGCGTCCGACTTTGAAGACAACATTTCCGAAGGCTGGATCCTGGTTGTAGGTACCACAGAATCTGGTTACCCCTCGACATCAATGACAGTCTGTCTCTGGGCAAGCTCCAAGGACATGTCGGCTGTGTAACGGCTTCCTCAAGGGTTGTCGCTGAAGTCGATTCACTGTCGAGCACTCCTCAACTCCTAGATCCGCAGTTGGCGGGGCGTCAGGAAGCCGAGTGGCAGGTGAGGAAGGCCTAGGAATCTTGGCCTTCTTTCCCAGAGGTTCGTGTTCAGCCTCTGATGCGGGATCCATTCTAAGAGCTAACCATTTTAGACACTGGAATTCTAGGTAAAGGTTTAAAGTGGCTAGATGGCTGCCCAGGGTCTTTGGCACAAATGATTAACAAATTGAGCAGGAGGAATGGTCGTACTCCCGGCCTAAGCAAAAAATACACCTATCATGGGCGTCTTTATGGGTTCTCGTGCCCGCATTGGCACTTTCCCTTTTTATCTTACATCAGCTAAAGGCTACAACAACCAATTCTAAGCAATAACAATTAGCAAAACAAGAAAAAATAAAAACCCAATGAGTTACTTAGCTTTATTGATGCGACGTCTGTGAAGGAGCAATCAAATGATGCATAGGTAGTCTGCGGCTGAAAAGTTCTGAGGACTCTGAGTGAAGACATTACATTTAAGGCCCCTGGTTTATGGCCTTATGGCTGACGTCCAACGCACGCTGCAACAACAAAGCTGAAGCTTTTGTATAAGAGCCGATGTACGAGTCACCTGAGGGCAGGAAATCCCACAACTAGAATACTGCAACATAGGAATAGAAGGACATTTGCAGTTTGTAACTCTAATTTATAAACTTGAAGACCCACTGGAATGAGTGATCATCTCTCAATCATCAGCAAAGAGGCAGAGATGGCAATAAATCCTTATGAGGGTAAAAAGTGCAGGATGGGATGGAGGAGGGAAAGGGCTGAGGTGGAACTTTTGAGGAAGGGGAGTGGAGGGATAAGTTTGACTGAATCACAGTTATTTTCTCAGGGTGCCATGGCACTAACAGCCCCCCAGGTGAATTTTTATGCCACTTGCCATTTCTTCCAACAGCAGACCTTTACCCTTTTGGGACTTGCCCTTCTCTTGCTTGGAATGGAGGGGTCATCTTTTGGTAGGTAGTATACTTTGAGTATGGGAACAAAAGACCCATTTTTATACCATGAATGTTTTTCCTTCTCCTCCTGGAAGGAGGTAGAGAAGTTCCTTTCTAGACTTCAAAGACACTATAGCTTGATCAATTAGAGAGTTTTTAATAAAGGTATATAGGGGAGATCTGTATCCTGTAAAACTGGGCAGGGTTCCCAGGCCTGGTGGTAGAGAACCAGTCCCCAGTGATGCACTTATCAATGCATCTTCCAGTACTTCAAAAGCTGGAAATAAAGAGTTGTGCAAGAAAACTTACCATAACACTAGATGCTCGAATGATTACTGCGTTATATCCTGCCAATGATTTAACAGCCTGCCAGCTTGCAAAGCTTCACGAAACATTCCTTGCACTCAAACTGCCATGCAGCTCAAGTGAAGCAGAGTAGCAGACAAGTTTGGGTGTGAACCCTTCAGAGCTTTCATGTCAACAAACAGTGTGGGAAGCTAAGCCCTGGAAGGACAGTGCTAGGGAGAACAAAAAATAGCCACACCCTGGCATAAACACATCAAAACCCTAGGGGTGGAGGTAGGGAGTGACTAGAAAACTTTTTACATCTGCTAATATACAACTTTCTAGTAGCAGTCTTTCTTGACTCCATTAGTACATGCTGCATGTCATCAACAAACAGATCCCTATAAAGGAAATTAAAACCCTAATGTCCCGGCAGTCAACTGCACTTGATCGGTGTCTAGGTGTATCTAACACCCCTGTTTTTGCATGAATACATGCAGTATGTGAGAAGGTTCAAGGTAATTGTCCCTGGCCATTTCCAAACCAATGTTGCCTGGGCCAGAAGGAAGTCACCACAATGATCTTGGGGGATTTTTTCTGAATCTTCAGAAGTATTCTGGATATTAGTGGAAAGGGTGAAAAAGCAAATAGGAACATTCTTGTCCAATGTAAAGTACAAGCATATGTCTTCCAGATCTTACTGCATGAGGTCCTAGAGCAGAATCTTGCCAGTAGATTGTTCAGACAGGTGGCAATGAGGTCAACTTCAAAGATTTGATCCATCTGTGGGGACCTCCTGAAGACCCCCGATCCAGTTTCTATTTGTCAGGGTCTTCCCTTGTCCTGCTCGGTTTGTCTGCCACAGAACTTTGCTCTGACAGAAAGTAGAATGCCTATACAGTGAGACTGTGCTGTGAAGTTACATCCGAAGCTAGCAGGGCTAGTCTACAGAGAGGGTACGACCTGGATCCCCTTTGCTTTTTGATGTACTAGAATACTGCAACATTGTCAGTAATAACTAAAAGAGGTCACAGGGACCAATTATGACTCAGAGATGAATACCTTGACCAGAACAAGCATCTCTTTTACATTATGTGACTGTGTCTCTCTCCTTGGTGTTCCACACACCTTGCACTTCCATCCCTCCCAAAACTGCTCCTCGAGAAAAGTCTGAGGTATCTGTGGTGACTGAGGGACTGCGCTTCTTTCCTATATACTTTTTGCCCCTCCCACTAGCTTACCTCATCCTTACCTGAACTATCTTATATGACTACCTCCCTAGGGTCGCCATTTTTAATCCCCCTGCTCTCCGCGTGGCTGCTGAGCAATCCCTGGCGTCTTAGACTATCTAACTTTGTAAGTTATCTGTTTTGATATTGTATCCTTTTTACTACAATGCATTGCGTGTAAGGTTACCTTTTGTGCTTACCAGTTGATTTTATTTTTTTTCATCATTTTTCAGTCTGTATAGAATTGTGGGTTCTCTGTTTTGATACTATATTCAATATTAATATAATGCACTGCGTGTAAGGTTTTTTAGTACTGTTTCGGTGACCTCAATGTTCTGCTTGTTGAAGAAACCTGTTATTTATTTACCAGTTGTGATTACCAGCCCCGCTTTTACAGCGCAGTATACTAGCTTGCTATAACAAACCACTCTGTCTACCCCTTTTTACAGACTTCATTCCCGCTGTATTGCTTCTATTAAAAACAATAATATATTCCTTTTCAACTGAACTAGACTGAGCCATAGTAGCCTCTCCTCTCTTAACTACGGCCTCCCACTCTCAGTGCTTATAACAGAAGTGCTCTCTATAGCTGCTAGCAGGTTAGCCGTAATTGCCTTTATATGCCAAAAACGTACATATTAACTGCTCACTTTCGTCGTAGGAGTACCTCTCTAGATTTCCCCTATGCTGAACCTCCTTCTATGCGTGTAAGAAAGTAGACGGAATCTATTTTTTTCCTACCTTAGATATCTGCCCTTGCTCTCCCGCTATGTTTTAATACCCATAAGGTATCTGTCCCTTCTCTCTAGAAATACTTAGAACGGATAGTTTTCAGGGTGATTTCACTTGTGTTCTCCATAAGTATACTGCAACATTGTATGTGTTGCTGTATTAGCGCTGCCCTTCACTGTTATAGCGTTTACTTTCTTTAACATTTAGGTCCACATAGTTCCCTGTCTGTTAGGAGGTAACTCAATGTTACTTAATGGCTGGTTCCTTCTGAGACAGTTTAGCTGACTCCTTTAATGGTACGCTGACTTAATTCTAAAGCGTTTTGCTACCTAAACGCTTATGCCCCTTCTCTTTATCTCTTTCTGATTCCTTCTGTGACCCTCGAGCTTACTCCTATATGTAGCGTGTTTGATACGTCTGCTGTTGGCAATTTATCCTTATACTCTGCAACGAGGGATTTCAATTGCGCCTATTTATTTGTACCTATCGCTTTCTAAATAAGTATGTTTTAGCGTACTTTGCACCTATCAGCATGCTTGGGAACTAGTTATCCTACCGACCAGACATTGTTCTTTGGCTTTTCTTATTAATTAGAAGGCATGTATTTTGAACTAGCCTCGGCAGAAGCCTTTTGCTCCCTTAAGACCTGATTAATAGCAACATAATTTTATCGCTAGTTTCTTTAGTTTATTAATCCTAATTTCGGAGCTAAACCATTTTATTTTTTTTCTCTCAGTTTCCATGCATACTATATTAAAACTTCACCCTCCTGTATCATGGTCTACCCTAATCTAGACATAAATGAATTGTTATTTTTGTGCGAGCAGACTGTCCTTATTATTAAATCTGTAATGCTCTACCTGTAGTGGACACATTTTTGTGAATACAAATAGCCTTAGCCAATACTCAGTATACTGCCTTATTTGATAACTGGACATAGTTGCTGTATCTCAGTAAATTGACCACTCAGTAGTTTTGTGAAAGGATGTCGTATTAACTGATACACTGCAATATGGCTGTACTTAACTACATTTAACTGCTGTACTTTACATAACTGACCTGATGGTGGGTTGATTTAATCTCTATGACTTTTTATTAATCCTAATGCTTAGAGTATTACTTGAATGTATTTTTAGCCCTAATGTTAGGACATGTGTTGCACACACTTGTTTTAGATGGTTTTATCTGACCGAGTTATTCAATGCTGTGTAAACTGTACTGCTGATGAAACATTTTTATTGTTTAACCCCTGATAACTCTAACTTTCTCCCCCCTCCTTAATATTTTTTCTCTCTCTTCAGCTGTTCAGACCTATAATATACACTTTTTTCTTTCAACTCCCACCTTACCTTATTGGACCAAAAGGAGCAACTATACTCACCTATCCAGCCTGACTGGGTAATTCTTCACCTGGGTAACCAAACACCACTGGACTAAAAGCCTCAGGATATATTTTGTATGTCTCTTAGTATTTCTGTCCTATGTTATTTTGCATATTTTAATCTTACACACCCTTAAGGTATACTAGATTAACTGTCAGTTTTTGCCAGCAGCCATATCCCCCTCCCCTCTAGTTTCTTCCACTGAAGTACTCCATTGTCTCCACCTGCACCTCTGCAGCCCCCTGTCTACTTTGCTTTTCTTAACAATCCTTCCTTCTCAATACCATTTTTCTATCGTCCTTTTCTCTTCTCCTTACTGCAGAGATCTCTCTAAAAATTTAATACCAGCTCTGGCCACTAGATGGCAGTCTCTACTCTCCACTGATTCTTTTCAACCTTTCTCTTCTTACCTCTTACCTTAACCCTTTTTAAGACTGTTGCACTCTTCTCCTTTGACTTCTCTCTTTTTCTCCCTTGATCTCTCTTCTTATTGTTTTACTTTACCCTGTTACCTTCCCTAGTTTTCCCTCTACAATTCTACCTTCTTTTCCTCCTGTATTTCCCACTCTATGCTTCACCTTTGACTTAGCCCTTTTACCTATCTTCTTTTAGAAGTACCTGGTCTTCTCACTAACTTTTCCTTTTTCTTATACCTTTCTGACCTCACTTACCTCCATTTCTGATTGTTTCCCCTCCTTCTCTCTTCTTCGGCTGTTTCTTCCCGCTCCGTTCGCCCTGCGGGCTCACTCCGCTCCCCTCCCTACCCCCATTTCCCACCCACCCCCAGGGGTCCTACATTTAACTTGCCTCTAGACACACCTCTTACTTCTTACACCCAATCATACTCAGCCTCACAAATTGTGTACCACCCTACACTTAGCCACACCTACTTACCTACTATAACCTGCCCCACCTCTCTCACTAACACACCTAAAATATCACAACCCCTACCACTTGCCCTACACTCCCACAGTACTTCCACCTACAACACACCAGCAAACCACATTCAAACTTACAACTATTTTATCATGACTACAGCTATCCTCCAGTCACAACTGAAATTACCTATCTCCTTCTTACTATTATTCCTTCTCATTACTATCTACTTCCTAACCTCCTATGAACACTCCATAACTGTTTCCCTCTCACTTCCCTCAAAACATACCAGTACAACTGCAACATCCCCACCTCCATCCTTCTTACACACATCCTCACAATCCATCTACCTACTTGCCAAATACCATAGGCTATTACACTGCAAACTACTGAAAACTAAAACAAAGAAAATATTCGACACCCTCCTAAAACATAAACTTGAAAACTATTTTACACTACTCCATCTACTACTAGATGGCGACATACACCCCAACCCAGGCCCTCAAGCTACTACTACCAAAACTCACAAAAATCATATCAAACCCTTCTCTCTTTCATCCACTACACCCTCTAACTTATTATCCTTGGCCCATCTCAATATACATAGCATCTGTAACAAAATTAGTCAACTCCATGCCCTATTAGATGTACACAAATTTGATAGTCTATGCTTATCAGAAACTTGGCTAAAACGTTCAATTAATGACATTGAAATTACCCCACCTGGATATAACATTGTTAGACTTGACCGCACCTCCAGGAAGGGAGGTGGAGTAGCTATTCTATATAAAACAAACCTGAAGCTTAATCTTCTTGACCTTACCCTTACCCAAACAAATAATGCTGAAATAATCTGCTCCAAAATTCAAATTAACACTACTAAAGCAATAAACATCATCTGTGCATACCTCCCCCCTGGAAATAACATCCCCACTTTAGAACAACTTCTTGAACAACTCTCTAATAACCTCCCTCAAGAAACACTATTCCTTGGGGACTTTAACACTGATTGGAAATCTTGTAACAATGCTAACCCTACTTCCCATATAAACCTTTATGGTTTCAAACAACTAATTGATAGTCCCACTAGAATAAATAATAAGAGCAAAAAGAAACCACCTTAGACTGGATTCTTACAAACTCCCCCCTACAAACCTACCAAACTGGCATCCTTCCTGATGACCTTAGCGATCACTCCCTCACCTATGTCATTAGAGCTAAAACTAATCTAAACTTACCTACCTCTCATAGAACACTATATTCAAAAAAACAATTTAATCCTGAACAGTTTCAAACAGAACTTTCACAATACAACTGGACCCCTCTAAAACACCTCTCACTTAACAATGCCGTTGAACATTTCAACTCAGCATTCCTTGCAATCTTAAATCAACATGCCCCAAGTCGTACCATTAGAACAAAGACCAAAACAGCACCCGGGCTAACATCTAATACTAAACAAAAAATTATACTGAGAAATAAATCTTGGAAAAAATGGCGTTCCTCTAGAAACCCAACAGATCATCAAACCTTTAGAGAGCTCAGAAACAATACCAAAAAAGCCATCCTCTCCGATAAAAAGAATTATTACTTTGAACTTCAGCAATCAACCAAAAAAGAACCAAAAAAGTTCTGGTCTACTATCAATAATCTACTTACCCCAGGCAAAGTAGTTACACCCAACCCACAGAATTTAGACCCTGATAATCCCTCTTTAATAGCCAATAACTTCAATACCTTCTTTACTACTTCCATACAAAGTCTAGCTAACCACTTATCTCCTGATGCTTCCCAACTGCTCTTAAGTAACATCAATAATTCCCTTCTTCCCCTTCAACTTCAACCCATACCCACCTCCTACATACAATCTCTTTTACATAAACTTAAACCCACTACCCCCTCAGCAGATAAACTTCCTGCTGAATTCCTTCAAGTAGCAGCTAAATCTATTGCCTACCCTGTTTCTATCCTAATAAACAGATCCATAAAAGAAAGTACTTTTCCAGCAATCTGGAAGATATCACACATCATACCCTTACACAAAGGATGTAAATCCACTGACCTTTCTAACTTTAAGCCCTATAGCGCTATTATCTCCACTAGCTAAAATCATGGAAAAATGTATACACAAAGAACTACTTAACCATCTCCGTCATAACAACCTACTAGCCAACACTCAACATGGATTTAGACCTTCACATAGTACTACTACTGCACTACTTTCTTTTACCAACACCATCAACTGTAACCGTAACAACAACAAACTAACCTCTTCTCTTTTCCTAGACCTGTCAAAAGCCTTCGACATGGTCAACCATACACTTCTTCTACACATATTAAAATCCCTTGCCTTGGATTTCTCTTCCTTAACCTGGTTCTCATCCTATCTTGAAAACCGACAACAAGCAGTACTATGGAAAAATTCTCTATCTGCTCTACTACCTATCTCTTTAGGAGTACCTCAAGGATCTATACTAGGCCCACTCTTATTCTCTATCTTTATTAATGATCTCCAATCATCTATCCAAAACACTACCTGTATACAATATGCAGATGATTCCACCATTATTTGCACAGCTTCCACTCCATCTGAACTCCAGTCACTGACACAATCTACCTTTGCTACCGTCGAACAGTGGTTCTCAAAAAGATGTCTTCTCCTCAACCCCAAGAAAACAAAACTTTTACTATTCTCACCTACCCACAAATCTTCTCAACTAAACTTTACTATTACTGCAAGTGATAATTCCCTCATCTCCCCCGACTCTACTACCAAACTGCTTGGTGTTACTATTGATAATAATCTTAGCTATGATTATCACATCAATAACACTATAAAAGCAGTTAATAAAAAGATTGGTTCACTGTACAGAATTAAACCCTTCCTTACACCAGAAGCACGGACCACCTTAGCACAATCACATCTTATCTCTACCCTACTGTATGCTTCCTCTATTTACACTAACCTCTCTAAAAGCAACCTTAGGAAACTGACTACATCCTACCACAATATAGCTCATTTTGCCACAGCATCCCAGTATAGAACACACCACTGTATAAACTTAAAACACTTACACTGGTTGGAACTTCCTAATAAACTTATCTATCAACAACTATTAACACATAACATTTTATATCAACCATCAAAGACACCTGCTCTTAGTAACCTCTTGACCCCCTATAATAACTTGAAACAGCTGCGCTCCGCCGAAAAGCTACAAGTCAACACAACTAGAATTACAAATTCTGCAGGTAACTGCCTTTTCTCCAACTCAGTAGGCAAAATATGGAATAACCTCCCCTCACACATTACCTCTCTCGGCTCCTTTCTTCTTTTTAAAAAACAACTTCTTTTACATCTGAACAACTTCTGGCTCTGCTCTTGTACCAATCCAGACTAATCTACTTTCTTCATTCTACTATCATAATTCCTTATTTCAAAACTGCAATCTTTCTCTGTGATCACAAATGACTTAATGACTGTACTGTTACTACTGTTCTCAAAAAAAAAAAAAATATATATATGTACAAACATTGTCTTTTATAAGTATGTATATACGTTTTAAAATATGTAATTACCCCTTTCTCACATAATTGTACTGTAAAGAATTAATGCCTTTCTCAATACGTAGATAGCACTATGTGTTCTTTATTACTTGATCTAGACTAATATGTATGCATTGTTGCTCACTGTCTGTGTCTCAGGCATTTATTGTAATTGTTTAATTTCTATAACCTTGTTTTAATCTGTGGAGCTTTTCTCCCCGGGCCTCCACTGAAAATGGAAATTATCCAGCTGGACTAGCCCAGTCAACAAATGTAAAATAAAATAAAATAAAAAAAAAATTTGGAACAGGAAGGGAAGATGGGAAGACCTGAATTTAGTGATATCGCTCGTCTCCATCAAATGATTTCTCTTATGACAAACCCCAGCACTGTGATCTGAAAAAGCAATGGGTGCTGATGCTGTGAACAGATTCCACTGTAGCTTTCTCATACAGAGTCTTGCCAGGGTTATCATGAGAATCAAAGAACCCAGGAGAGCAACAATCCTGAGGAATTCCCTCACAGTGACCGAAGTCTGAGTGGAAAATCCTAGAAATAGATCTAGATATAGATCTATTTTTCCTGTGGAAGAAAAGTTCTTTTATCTGTGGTAAATAGTCAACATCCCAGAAACACAATCCTGTGAAAAGGAGTCAAGAAAAACTTTTGAATGTTCTCTTGGAATCCCAGCTGTGTAAAAGATTTATCACCCAAAAGACAGATTCCTGACACTGGGGGGGGGGGGGGGGGCTGCAAGGATAAATAAGTTGTCTAAATTTGGAAAATGAGGACACCATGTAGGAGCTATAACTGGAGTTAGACGCTTTGTGAGCACTGTGGAACACTGGGTAGTCTAAAGATTCATAGGCAACTGCTAGGCTAATGACCCCAACAGCATACTTCTCAACTATACAGATTTTCTGAAAAATGTCCAGATGTTTGCCTCATACTTTTAATCTATTCTTCATTTTTTTTTGGGACAGATCACTGGGATGATCAAAGGATTAAAATCACTAAATAATGACATGCATTTGAATTTCAGACTTTATATTCTTCAAAAAATGCATGCCAACACAAATCCTGTTATCTAGCAACTTTCTAAGTTTCTAAGTGCAATATTAAAAATGTTCCTATTTTGGACCTTTGTCCCACCATTGTAAGGCTTTTTCTAGATTTACTGGGCTAAGAGGTTGAGAAGTATGCCCAGGAGGGCTTTTCAAGCCTAGGCATGCTTCCCAAGAATCAAACCCTGAACCTTGTTGTCTGTGAGGTAAGCACTTTAATCATTTTGCCAACCCCTTACATGGTAAGGGAGAGAAATGATGTGATTCTGACACACACAAGTTTAAGAAATGCCCAAAGTCTAGATAAAGAGGAATGTAATAAGCATCTTCTAAATCTAGTGTTATAGCAGGAAACTTAAATAAGGAAGAAGAGATAACAGGTCAAGTGACATTATTTTGAATTTGGTCACTACCACAAAGATTTAGGAAAGACAGACCCAGAACTAGTCTAAAAGCATTTTTTTCTTTGGCACTAAAAACATCCTTTAATAAAATCCCTTTCCTACCTGGTAAGGGATGGGACTGGTTGCATCACTCCCTGTGACAGCATGTGATGAAGGGCAGGTGGAAGTGAAGTTTGGTATGGAAGATGAGCAATTACACCAGGAAAGGGGGAAATTTTCTCCAACAGCTATGTCTAACCTTGATAAATGATCTTAAGAACCCATTTGTTTGAAGATCTCTGTTGCCAAAGAGAAAAGGAGATTCAGACCTTCTAGAAGAATAAAGGGGGGCTGTCAGGGTGAAAGGGGGGAAACAAATTCTCTTAAATAGTCATTCTGACTCAATGGACTGTCCTTCGGTTTTCAGAGTTTCCAGAATTTTCCAATTAAAAGTCGGTCCATCTGAATTTTGTACAGACCTTCTCTCTCGTTTCTTACCAAGACTGGATGACGACTTGGAGAATCCCTTGGTAAAAAAGAAGTTATGTACTCACCATAACATTCCATGTTTGTTGTCCTTCATCTCACCTTCATTCTTGCTGGTTGGGTTTGGAGCCGATCCTCGGCTCCGGACTCAGCCGTATACTATAGAGAGCTTTTTACTGGCTCGAGGCTAGCCCCTATCCCAACATGCCTAGCAGTAGTTACCCAGATCTCATTTATGATAACCCACCAGATTAAATGGGTCCAAATTTTACTAAAGTTACTTATGAGTGAGTGTGTAAACATCAGCAAAGAGAAAGGAAGGAAAGACTAGGTCTAACTAACTGGTAAGCAAAAGGGAACTCAGCCAGTGTAGCCAAACAAAATGGAAGAAAATCTCCTCTCGACCCTCAAGGAGGGGAAGGAGGGTGGGACGCTAGAAGGAAGGCAAGATGAAGGACAACAAACCTGGAACGTTATGGTGAGTACATAACTTCTTTATGTTATGCTGTCCCCATCTTGCCGCGGTTTTTGCTGGTTGGGACAGCGTCCCCAGCACCTATATCTTGAGTGGCTCACTGGAAAAGACTTTTCAGGACCGAGGAACCAAAGGATGCCCTGTCCAGGAGGCCACATCTTCTTTGTAATGAGAGATAAAGGTACGAGGATTAGCTCATGTAGCTGCTGCACAGACTGAATCTAAAGGCAGTTTGGCTTGAAACGCAATAGAAGTAGCCAAGGGCCTAATTGAGTGTCCTTTAATTTTTCCTGGAAGTTCTTTGTTCTACAAAGCATAGACATGTATGAAAGTGTCTGAAAGCCACTTTGATAAGGTCACTTTTGAGACTGGACAACCTTTCTTGTTGTCTGCTAAGGATATAAACAATTGGTCAGATTTTCTGAAATCCTTAGTCCTGTGTAAATAAAAAACTGTCTAAGAATGTCCAATTGATGGAGCTTATACTTTGCCTTGTTGCCATAATTGGGGAAAAATACAGGATGCTTTAGAGATTGATTTAAATTGTGCTCTGAACACACCTTAGGTAAGAAGGAGGGACTGGTTCTGAAAGAAACTCTTATCTTTGTGGAAAAACAAGTACGGGGGACGAATAGAAAAGGCCTGTAACTCTGAAACCCTCCTAGCTGAAGTAATGGCGGTTAAGAAAAAGGTCTTCCATGACAAAAATTTCAAAGGACAAGAAGCAGCTGGCTCAAATGGGGGGAGAACGAGAGTCTCTAAAACTAGATTTAAATCCCAGGGGGCAGAGGTTCTCTTATTGGAGATCTTAAGAGGGTAGCACCTCTTAGGAATGCTTTACATAGCCTGTGGGACATGATGGTAGATCCCATTTCTCCTACATGAAAATTAGAAATGGCAGTTAGCTGAACTTGGGTAGCAGCTGCCACTGCTCCTCATTCAAATGTTTCAGCAAGGACATCCAGAATCTTAGAAATGGGGGCAGTAAAAGGATCAATGTTCTTTTTTGCCCAAAAAAACAATCTCTTCCATTTACTAGCATAACGTTTTCTTGTAGTGGGTTTATGGGATGAAATCAAAATGTGCTGCACTGCCAAGGAAACATCTGGGAGCCTGGCTAAGACCAGAAAAGGGTAAACCAAGCAGTCAGTTTGAGAGTATGGATGGAAGGGTGGAGAGCACCCGACTGATGCGTCAGGAGATCTGTAACTGTGTCCATTATCCAAGGCTCCCCTTGCAGATGAGGCCAGTGGAATGGGAACCAAATCTATTGAGCCAGTATGGAGCAATGAGGATTAACTTGCAACCCAAAGACTGTGCTTTCTGAATAACCTTGGGGATCAGGGGGAATGGTGGGAAGGCATAAAGCAGTCCCGGGGACCAATCGTGAACCAGTGCATCCCTGGGTGACTGCCACGCTGGTGTGATTAAGGCAAAGTAGCTGCTGCATTTTTTGTTGAGGGGAGTGGCAAAAAGATTGCAGCATGGCTGGCCCCATTTGCGAAAAATCAGCTCTGCAACTTCCTGTTTCAGGGCCACTCATGAGGCAACAGAATAGCCCTGCTGAGCTTGTCCGCTATCATGTTGGATTTCCCTGGAATGTGAGTTGCGACCAGAAGGCATTGTGAAGACATTGCCTATTGCCATACTCGTAGAGCCTCGCGGCACAAGAGTTAAGACCTGGTTCCGCCCTGTTTGTTGATGTATCATACTACCAACATACTGTCTGTCTGAATTGCTATAGTCCCCGTAGGTAGAGAGTCTTGAAGTGCATTGCAACACCAGAAGCACCACTCTCATCTCTAGGACACTGATGTGCAAGTGGTACTCGTGTTCTTGCCAAGTCCATTGAACAGTCTGTCCCAGATAATGCCCCCCCACCCTATCTGGGAAGTCGTCCATGGTCACTGTGGCTACAGGTTGGTGAGGGGTTTAGAAATGGTCTGCCCATTTATACCAGAAGGGAGTGAATCCACCATGCTAAATTCTTCGTGCATGACTCCGTGATCCAACTCTGATGCGACACTGGTAAATCCTGGAATGACCACTGAGCCAACAGGAGCCACTGCAGAATTCTCATGTGGAAACGTGCCATAAGGACCAAGGTAATTGCAGCAGCCATCAAACCCAAGACCTTGATGACAAATCTTGTCTGGATTCTCTTTCTTTTCATGAGGAATAAAACTTGACAATGAATGGTTAACACACTTTCGTGAGGCAATTTTGCTATTGTGGCCCTTGTGTCTAAATATGCCCCTATAAATGTAATATACTGACAAGGCAACAAGGCAGACTTTTCGTAGTTTATGGTGATGCCTAGTTGTGTACAAGTGTGAACAGTGGAGTCCCGTTCCTCGATCAGTTGATGCTTGGTGGTGACAGTGAGGAGCCAGTCGTCTAGATATGGAAACACCTGGAATCCTAGACACCTCAGATGAGTTGCGACTACTGTCATACATTTGGTGAATACCCTGGGGGCTGTGGTGAGCCAAAAGGCAGAGCTCTGAACTGGTAATGACTGGCTCTCAGCCGGAAGCTTAAATACCTCCTGGACCGCCTGTCCATTTTTATATGGTAGTAAGCATCCTGGAGATCGATGGAGTACATCCAATTGTCCTGACCCAAAAAGGGAAGGATGGACTGCAGTGTTATCATCTGGAACTTTGTTTTCTTGACTGATTTGTTGAGTTTGCCGAGATTCAAAATGGGTCTCCAGTCCCCTGTCTTTTTTGGAACTAAAAAGAACCTTGAGCAAGTGCCGGATCCGATTTGTTCTGCGGGGACTTCTTGGATGGCTCTCTTTTCTAGCCACCTTTGAACTTCTAGGTTTGTTGGATCCCGAAGACTGGGTGGAACATCTGGGATAGAGTGCTGATTTGTTGGAGGGGGTGATTGGGAAAAGGGAATTTTCTAACCCCTGGATATTATCGACAGTACCCATGTATCTGCTGTGATTGTTTGCCAGACTTTTGGGTACTGGGATAATTTGCCCCCAACTGTCTGCCTCTGCAGCGGTGGAAAGGCCTGCCAGAGAAGGTATCTCTGTCGGTCTGATTCTGCGGACCCCCCTGCCATGGGATGAGTGTCTCCCGTTATTTCTCCATCTGCCCCTGGGGGAAAAGTCTCCACGTGTGTCAGGTGAAACTCCCTGGGATTTTCTAAACCACATCTTCCCGCTCTTCTGATCCTTGGGGTAAGGTCTAGAGGCAGTGGAAAAACGTACTCCCATGGCAGAGAGAGTTTTGCATTCCCGTTCACAACTGGTAAGTGTCTCTTTTACCTGAGGCCTGAATAGAGACGAGCCATCAAAGGGGGTGTTGGTAAAGGAGGACTTAAAGGGCTCTGCAAACTGAAAAGGCACATCCAGGACTGAAAGCAACTCCTGTGCATGCTGCCCTACTTGCTCCAACTGCTATGTAAGAAATAAGCCACATGGAGCAGTTAACTACAGATGTCAAGGTCGCAAGCTGTGAAGCCACCTTGCTCACAGATCCTTCAGCTGTAGGATCCTGTAGGGTATCGCCTAGTTCCTTTAGGAGATCCCTTTGAAGGCGTGTAAAGTGGGACAAATACTTCAGCGACCTGAGAGTAAAGGCCACTGAAGCAAACCTACTCTTCCCATACCTGTCCATCATACGAGACTCTTTGCTCGGCGGATGGACATAAGAAGTCTCCGCTAATTCTTTCTTGGTGGCTGCCGCCACCACCATAGCATCAACAGGCACAGCCTTAGATAAAAGACCTATCCTCTGGAGCAGTTTTGAATTTATTGGGCCTTCTTGGAACTGGTTCCATAGTCTCTGGTGAGCTCCACGCCTTCTGACTCACTAAAGCCAGTAGAGAGTAGTAAGGTGGAGACACCCAAGAGGTGGAGGGTCAGAAACCAAATGCATCCAAGTACACAGACTTGTCCTCAGAAGGGCAAGGGATTTCCAGCCACCCCTCTGTCTAAGGATTTCCAGGATGTCTGAAAAGGAGACATCTTTAGAGGGGGACCATGGGGACCCTTCTGAGTCCTCCAAATCTGTGTCTGAAGTGAGAAACTCAGGGAAGTCCAAATGCTTCCTCTTGCATTTTCTCTTCCGAGAGACCTCCTCCGAGGGGTGCTTAGGGGAGGATTCAGAAGAGGTGGAGTCGCCCAATGGGGCATCCTGGAGCATGGGTTCCCTACGCTTGGGAGGGGGGGGGGATTGGAGGCAAACTCAGGCACTGAAAGAGTAGGAGCCCATGGAGCAGAGGGTGGAGCGGTCTCACAGGACAGCATGCTCCATCACCTCTCGAAGGCACTGCGGTCCTGGCCCGAAAAAGTCCCCGGCTCTGAAGAGCCCTGAGGTCTCCTCTAAACCGAGAGTGATGGCTCTGCGGCCGATGTAGAAGGCTAGCTCACCTGTGCCGAAGCCCTGAGTGGGAGAGGGGGAACGGACAAGGGTTCGTTGCTACTCCTCCCCCTGGAGCCGAGAGAGCATCGGCCCCCAGATCTCTCAATAGACTGAAACAACGAAGAGATTGGAGCGGTAATCGGAACCGACAGACCAGTGGTAATCAGAGCCGACAGTTCCACTACAATGACTTCCATGCACTCCGGCTGTGAACTCAAAGGAGGTGGAGGAGGAATCGATAACAGTGTGGGTTGGGCTGTTGGCACCAATTCCTTGTGGACTGGGCTCTATAATGGTTCACAGGTGTGTACTAGACTAATGGCACTGAAACATTTACAAGCCTAGCCCATGGGATTAGCCTGGCATCGTGCCAACCAACCTTAGTTCCTAGTGCCTCTGTCAAGTAGAGCCACTGGGGTGATCCTCGGGGTGAATTTTCTATTTCCCAGCCACTTATCAAGATTTCTGTTTGTTTAGCTAATGCCTGTGTCTTGAGAAGCTTCTTCACCACCCTGTCCACATCATGATCCGAAAGCCTGGATGATCGAGAGGAATGAGAGGAAGACCAATGACTGCCTGCCACAGATTGCAACAGAGGGGACTGTGGAACAGACCGCAAAGTACAGTTTTGTACCTACCATAAATGTAGATGTCCGAACTGGATAGCATCTGCAGTCATAACAAATGGGTTGTCCTGTCGTCAGGCAGCCCTTCGGTCGGCCGGATTCCAAAGTCTGGGTCCGGCTTCGGCTGATGTCGCACTTCATCCGACGTCATCTCTGCTGGTCTTCGGGTATAAAGGCATCAGCCGACGCCATTTTCCTCAGTGTTTCTTGCCCCAGATGCCAATTGCCCTCTTGGAAAGCTAAATTTTGGATAAATGTCAATGTTTCCAAAATAGTAGAAGGCAAACACAAAAAATAAACATGTATGTACATATATACAAACAAATACACCATAAGAGACTCCCCAGCTAGCTATTAGGAGGGTAAATACCCTAGGAGTACCACAGAGGGGAAGGAGGGAGGGTAAACCTGACTGCAGATGCTATCCAGTTCGGACATCTACATTTATGGTAGGTACAAAACTGTACTATGTCCTTCATGGATGCATCTGCAGTCATAACAAATGGGTAGAATACCATAGCCAAACTAGGGAGGAGGAATAAAATGATGGTGTAGTCAGGATCCCTTGCAGTACAGCAGTGGCAAACCCTGCTCGGGATCTAGAATATAGAGGTAAATTATAATGCTTGGCAAATGTATGCACGGAGGTCCAAGTAGCCGCCTCAATAATGTCCTTGGTTGCCACTCCTCTTAAGAAAGCTGTGGTAGTGGCTGTAGCCCTTGTAGAATGAGGTCTTATGTTCTGTGGAATTGGTTTTCCATGGTAGGAGTAACAGAATCTTATGCAATTTCCTATCCATTTGGAGATTGTCTGTTTGGAAATTGCTTTTCCTTCCCTTCCTGTTGCATAGGCTACAAAGAGCTGGTCAGTTTTTCTGTTACCTTTGGTTCTGTCCAGGTAGTAGCGTAACTGTCTATGTACATCCAAGGTATGCATTATTCTTTCACCTCTGTTTTGTGGATTGGGAAAGAAAGTAGGTAGGTGGATTGCCTGGTTTAAAGACACTCTGGATACCACCTTAGGCATAAATGTAGGATTAGTTCTCATGGACACCCTATCTTGATGGAAGATTAGGAAGGGTTGCACTGCCATTAAGGCCTGTAGTTCAGAAACCCTCCTTGCTGAAGTAATAGCCAGTAGGAAAGCAGTTTTCCATGACAGGTGTTGTAGATCTGCTGTTGCTGCTGGTTCAAACGGAGGGAGTGTCAACTTTTCTAGTACAAAATTCAAGTCCCATGCTGGTAATGGTGGTTTCCTAGGAGGTTTTACATTCTTGATCCCTCTGAGGAACTGCCTGAGTAGAGGATGTGAAAAGACAGGAGGATCAAAGCTGTATTCTGCTGAAATAGCTGATGCATGTATCTTGATGGAGGAATAGGACAGGCCTGTATGTAGAAGCTCTGCCAAGTACTCCAGAATGTTAGCAATATCTATGTTCGACACATCTTTTCCTCTTTCAGTACTCCAAATGAACCTTTTCCATTTTCCTGCATAGTTCCTTCTTGTTGAAGGTCTGCGGGCTTCAAGGATAATGTCTTTAACCCTTTGTGAAAGGTCTGGGTTAGTTACTGCTATGTGATGTTCCAGGCAGTCAGTTGCAAGGTTTTTAGGTTTGGATGTATGATGTTGTAGTTGTTCTGAGTTAACATCAGGGGAATTGACCACATTTTCTCCCGAGACATGCTCCTCAGCAATGGGTACCAGTGTTGTCTTGGCCAGTTCGGAGCTATCAGAATTATCCTTGGGCGTTCCTCTTTGATTTTCAGTAGTACCTTGTGCATCAAGGGAAGAGGTGGAAATGCATATGCTGTCAGGCCTTTCCAGCTGAAGGATAGAGAGTCCACCTTCCATGCAAGTGGGTGGAATGTCCTTGTGCAGAATTTTTTGAGCTGGTGATTTTGTGGGGAAGCGAATAGATCTATTTGTGGCATTCCCCATTTCTTTGTGATGGCCTTGAAGATGTCCGGGTGTAGCATCCATTCGTGAGCATCCGAGGTGGTTCTGCTTAAAATGTCTGCTATCGTGTTCTCTTTTCCCGGTACAAATATTGCCTGTAACTGGATGTTGTAGCTGAGAGCCAGATTCCAAAGGTCCAAAGTCATTCTGCATAGGGGGTAAGAATGAGTGCCTCCCTGTTTGTTGATGTACCACATGACTGTGGTGTTGTCTGTCCTTATCATCAAATGGCCTTCTTTGAGGAATGGTCTGAATTTTAGGATTGCCAGTTTTACTGCCAGCATTTCTTTTTGGTTTATGTGCAGGTGCAGCTGGTCCTGAGTCCACAGTCCTTGTACGCATTTGTCCAGCATGTGTGCCCCCCATCCTAGGTCTGAGGCGTCCGTTGTGATGGTTTGGTTTGCTTGAAATTTGTGGAAGGGTAAGCCTGGGTTTGACTGGCATGCCCGAGCCCACCATAGGAACTCCTGTTTTAAGCATGGGATTAGTGGTATTTCTGTTTCTAAGCTGTGCCTGTGTTGAGACCATAAATTCTTTAGGTACCACTGTAACTTTCTCATATGCAGTCTGGCATGTGGGACCAAGATTATGCATGATGCCATGAAGCCCAATGCCTGCAGAACTTTTCTTGCTGTTAGTTTGTTCTGCTTGGTTAGTGCCAAGAAGTAAATAGGGAGCTCTTTTTGTTTTTCTGCAGTTAGGAATGCCATCTGTTTTACTGTGTCCAATTCCGCGCCCAAGAAGGTTCTTGTCTGGGATGGTATCAGCCTTGACTTTTGTAAATTGACTGTGTATCCCAGGGCTTGAAGCAAGTAAATGACCCTTTGTAAATCTGTTGTCAGCTTGCTTTTGTTGTCCGCTTCTAACAGGCAGTCGTCCAGGTATGGATAAATTTGGATTCCCTGTACTCTGCAATGAGCGATTACTGATGCCAGGCATTTTGTGAATACTCTGGGCGCAGTAGATAAGCCAAAGGGCAATGCTGAGAATTGATAATGCTCTGATCCTGCAAGAAATCTGAGGTATCTTCTGCAATTTGGTCGAATGGGGACGTGCAGGTATGCCTCCTTGAGATCTAGAGTTACCAGCCAACACTCCTTGCCCAGCATGGGAAGAAGTTGCTGTAGGGTCAGCATTTTGAATTTTGGGACGATGATGTATGTGTTTAAGATGGACAGGTCGAGAATAGGTCTCCAGTTTTTCTCTTTTCTTGGTACTAGGAAAAGTCTGGAGTAGAATCCTTTGCCCTGTTCTGTTATTGGCACTCTTTCCACAGCTCTCATCTTTATTAATTCCGCTATCTGGTGCAGGGCTTCTATTTTTTGATTTGGGGGCAGGTTTGGCATTCCTCTTTTTCCTGGTAAAGTGTGGAAGTGGAACCGGTAGCCTTGGTCTATGGTTTGCAAAATCCACTTGTCTTTTGTGATATAGTGCCAATTTTTCGAGAATAAGGCTAACTTTCCGCCTAATGGTGCTGCCTTTTGCTCCCTGGTAGGCGGAGTCAGAGCCAAGTCACTGTGATTGTCCTGTTGCAGTGGCAGTGGTTGTGTCTGTGCCTCGGTTATTGCCTTGCCACTGTCGTCCTCTGTAGGCACCTCCTCTGGATTGATTTATGCCCCTAGAGCGTCTGTTCCTGCCCCTTTGTGATCTTGTGGAGTCAGGAAAGGACCAATTTTTGGCAGGCCAGTTCCTGCTAAACCTTGGGGGCTGAACCTGTAGGAAATCTTTAACTGTTTGTACAGATTTTGCCTTCTCTTCCATTTTCTTCATTACCTGCTGGGCAGGTTCCCCAAATAGACTGGCCTTATCCATAGGAGCATCCAATAGCTTAGCTTTAACATGATCCGGTAAGACCTGTTCTTTCAACCATGCATGCCTTCTTATTACTGTGCCAGTCATGGCTGATCTAAATGAAGCCTCCAGTGCATCATAGCCACATTTTAAAGAATGGTTACTAACCTGTTGGATGTTATTCACCATTTCTAATACATATTTCTTATCTAAAGATTCATCAGAGGACAGCTTTTTAGTTAACTGATCAAGCATAAACTCTTGGTACTGGATCATGTGAAACTGACAGTTTAAAGCTCTAGCTGAGAGAGTAGCAGAGGTGTAGGCTTTTTTCCCCCATCTCTCTAAGGACCTGGATTCCCTTTCAGAGGAATAGGGTTTTGCTGTGGTCGAGGCTACTGTCTTAGGCCCTGGGATATAGTTTCGGGTCTGCAAGTGGGGCCTTGTATAGGTGGTGATGAGTGTCTGGCACCCTGTAAAATCTATCTGGTTTGGCAGGGGCTGGAGGTAAAGAATCAGGTGCAGTGCAGACATCATTAAATGCATCGTCCACAACAGACAGGACAGGAGGTATAGCTAAGGGCCTATGTTGTGGTAAGTGCAGAAAAGTCCTAAGCCTTTTTCTTGAATCTGAGAAATCCTGTCCCTGCCATTGGAATTGTTCTCTCATGGCATGTAAGGTTTCCCCAAAGGAGAATTCCTCTGGTGGAGAGGCAGCTGGAATGGATTTTCTTCAGCATCTGAATCTTCATAATTGGAAAAAGGAGCCTCTGGCTGGTCTGTAATGTCTGAGTGATCCGCAGAATCATCAGAGGACACAGGCTCGGGGGGGCTCTGCTCTAGGTCTCTTGTCTGGAGGCTGAGAGGCCCTATCTGGGTGAGATTGGGATCCCCTAATTAAGGATATTAAATCTTCTGCCAGAGTAAGCATTTGTGAACGAACTAGAAGTGGGCCTAAGTGAGGGTGGTTTAACAGGCACTGATTTAGCTGATTTGGCTGCTTTAGCCCTGGCAAAGGCCTTAATAGACATGGCTGCAGGAGGCCTAGCAGCACCACGTGCTGGAGTAGAGATATCCAAAGGGATGGTGTCTGATAAATCAGTAGGAACCACAGTTGTAGGCAAAATTTCTGAGGCTGATTCAGGTAAGGTAACAGGAGCCTCAGTAGTAGTCATGGATTCGGCTGAAGATTGACCAGTTTTCTCGGTTTCGGCCAAAACCGAGACACTCGCGGCTTGCTTAAAGTACATTTTTGTACCTACCATAAATGTAGATGTTCGAAGATCCACATTGCTGCAGTCCTTACACTTGGGTAGTCCGCTGTCCTCGGTCGGCCTGAATATCAAAGTATTAGGCTGACGTCGGTCAAGGCGCATAAGACTGACATCAGGACGTCAGGGTACATATGCGCATGACCGACGTCATATCCTCAGTCTTTTCTTGCCCCAGATGTCAGAAGACTCTAAACAGAAAGGTCAAAACCAAAAGACAACAAAAAACAACCAAACACCCGTGTACTAACTATATGTACAATATATACAATATTTACAATATGTACAACCCACACCACACAACCGCCTCTAACTACAGCGGGAAGGAGGGAGGTAAATTGGACTGCAGCAATGTGGATCTTCGAACATCTACATTTATGGTAGGTACAAAACTGTACTATGTTCTTCATCTCACATTGCTGCAGTCCTTACACTTGGGTAGAATCCCAAAGCAGAGAAAAGGGAGGATGGCACAACTATAAAGCAGTAGGAGCTGCCAAAATGCCCTGTAAAATTGCAGTGGCAAAACCAGCCTCGATTTAGAGTAAAGTGGAAGGTGATAATGCTTAGAGAAAGTATGCACTGAACTCCAAGTAGCAGCCTCCAAAATATCTTTAGTTGCTACCCCCCTTAGAAAGGCTGTAGAAGTGGCAGTAGCCCTAGTGGAATGAGGCCTAATCCCAGCTGGAATCTCCTTACCATGATGGGAATAACAGAAAGCAATACACAACCCAATCCACTTAGAAATAGTTTGTTTTGACACAGGCTTGCCCTGAGAACTCAAAGCAAAAGAAACAAATAACTACTGAGACTGCCTGAACCCTTTAGTTCTGCTCAAATAATATTGCAACTGCCTGTGTATATCCAAAGTGTGCAAAATCTTTTCCCCTTTATTTTGGGGGTTGCATAAAAGGTAGGCAAATGAATAGTTTGGTTTAAAGCCACACTAGAAACCACTTTAGGCATAAAGGAAGGATTAGTACGCAAAGATACCCTATCCTTATGGAAAATTAAGAAAGGCTCAACTGCCATAAGGGCCTGTAATTCAGAAACCCTTCTCGCAGAGGTAATGGCCAACAAAAAAGAAGTCTTCCATGATAAATATTTCAACTCAGCAGTAGCTGCAGGCTCAAAAGGTTGTAGAGTGAGTTTCTCCAACACAAAATTGAGATCCCAAGCAGGAGTAGGAGCTCTCTGTGGGGTCTTATATTCTTTGCCCCTCTAAGGAATTGCTTAAACAAAGGATGAGAAAACAATGGTGGGTCACAGTCATAGTGAGCAGAAATTGCTGCAGCATGAATCTTAATAGAAGAGAAGGACAAACCTTTGTCCAGTAACTCAGTAAGATATTGAAGAGCCACACTTAAATTAGGCTTAGAAACATCAAATGCGTTTGCTGCACTCCAAAATAAAAATCTCTTCCATTTATCTGCGTACACTTTCCTTGTACTAGGCCTTCTGGCCTCCAAAATAACATTCAAAACTTGCTGTGGAAGCTGAGACCCTCCAGGGTTTAAAACAGAATATGCCAGGCTGTCAGGTGAAGAGAGTGAAGTTTGACATTGAGTAAATGACTTCTCCTGAGACAGCAGGTGTGGAATCGAAGGTAAAGGCCATGGAGGCTCCCGTACCAGACTTCTCAGTAGTGGGTACCAGTGCTGTCGAGGCCAATCTGGAGCTATTAAAATCATCTTTGGCTTGTCCTGTCTGACCTTCAGAAGTACCTTTGGGAGGAGAGGCAGAGGTGGAAAGGCATACACATGAAGATTGCTCCAATTGAATGAAAGAGCATCCACTTTCCAAGCTGTGGGATGAAAACTTTTTGTGCAAAACTTTGGCAGCTGGTAGTTTAGTGGAGAAGCGAACAGATCTATGTCTGGAGTTCCCCATGACACTGTCAATTTCTGAAATACATGAGGATCCAATTTCCACTCGTGGGGATCCATAATTTGTCTGCTCAACACATCTGCTAAGGAGTTCTGTGCTCCCGGCAGAAACCTTGCCTGAAGATTTAGCTGTAAACTGAGAGCAGTCTCCCACAAAATCATTGCTTGTCTGCACAGAGGATAAGAATGTGTTCCCCCTTGCTTGTTGATGTACCACATTACAGTTGTGTTGTCTGTTAGAATCAACACCTGCCCTGGAAGAAGTAAATCCTTGAAAGCTATTAATGCAAATTGGACTGCTAACATCTCCTTCAAGTTGATATGTAGATGTAGAAGTCTGGCAGGCCACGTGTCTTGTATCCAGTTTCCATTTAGATGAGCTCCCCAAGCTTTGTCTGAGGCATCTGTCGTTAGAATCTGACTCACCTCTGGCCGGGTCACAGAGAGTCCCTTGTTTAGGTGACATTCCTGAGCCCACCACAAAAATTCCTTTTGAATGCAAGGTATTATCTGAATGACAGTGTCCATATCTTGGCAGTGCTGTGTCCATACATTTTGAGATACCATTGTAGCTTCCTCATATGCAGTTTGGCATTGGGAAGCACCAGAATACAAGATGCCATGAACCCCAAGGCTTGAAGGACTGTCCTTGCAGTCAGCCTGGACTGATGAGACAATTGATGGAAGTAAAGAGAAAGATTCTTTTGTTTGTCCGGGGTCAAAAAGGCCATCTGGGATGCTGTATTCAGTCTCACACCCAAAAAGCACATGTCCTGAGAGGGTACTAGACTGGACTTTATTTCGTTCACAGAATACCTCAGGCATCTTAGCACTGCTATCACATAGTGTAAATGATGAAGAAGTTCGTCCTTTCCTTGAGCCAGAATCAGGCAATCGTCCAAATAAGGATAGATCTGTATTCCTCTTAGCCTGAAGAAAGCTATCACTGGAGCCAGAACCTTCGTGAACACTCTGGGCGCAGTAGATAAGCCAAAGGGCAATGCAGAGAACTGATAATGAGAAGTCCCAGCCAAGCGTAGATACTTCCTGCAACTTAGCCTGATAGGAACATGAAGGTAAGCCTCCTTGAGATCCAGAGTCACCATCCAGTGATCTTTGCCCAGCAGAGGTAAAAGCTGTTGTAACGTCAACATTTTGAACTTGGGAATGTCCAGATAAGTGTTGAGGATAGATAAATCCAAAATTGGTCTCCACGTGTTCCCCTTCTTTGGTACTAGGAACAGGCGAGAATAAAATCCTAGGCCTACTTCTGGCAGAGGGACCGGTTGTATGGCCCCTATTTGGAGCAGCAGAGAAATTTGTTTGTGAGCCTCTATTCTTTGCTGAGGAGGAACGTCCAGCATGCCTTTGAAAGGAGGCAAGGTATGGAAATAAAACCTGTAACCTTGGTGTATGATATCCAATATCCATTTGTCTTGGGTAATCAAACTCCAATTTTCCCTGAAGAGTGCCAACCTTCCTCCCAAAGGTGCTGCCAGGCAAGAAGGATCTGGCAGCTGAAAAGGTAGGTCATTGGGCCTGTTTACGAAAGGACTGTCCCCTGCCCTCACCTGAAGATTGTGCAGAAGAACTCCCTGTTCTAGGTCTGAAGGAGCTCTGAGCTCTGCCCCTACCACGTCTAGATCTACCCCTAGACTGAGAATCATAAGAAGGGTACGTCCACCCCTTAGCAGGCCAATTCCTACTAAACTTCGGAGGCTGGACTTGCAAAAAATCTTTAACAGTCTGCATAGACTTAGCCTTGTCTTCCATTTTCTTCAAGACTGACTCCACAGGAGAACCAAACAACACATCAGACTGTAAAGGAGCATCCAAAATCCTTGTCTTAACATGTTCAGATAAATTCTGATCCCTCAGCCAGGCGTGCCTGCGAAGCACTGACCCAGTGGCAGCCACCCTAGACGAGGCTTGTATAGCATCAAAACCACATTGTAAAGAATGCTTACCCACCTGTTCAGAGACATGTACCAAATCTTGTAATTCCTTACACTCAATGCCTTCCGCCAGAGCATCTACCTTAGACTTCAGTTGAGAAAGAAGATAGTTTTGATATTTTAACATGTGAAACTGGCAATTCAAAGCCCTCATAGCTAAGGTGGAAGAAGTATAGACTTTCTTTCCCCATCTATCCAAAGCTCTAGCCTCTTTATCTGGAGGAACCGGATTTTTTACAACCGAGGCCTTGACACCCTTAGGTCCCTGACTAACAGTTTCTGGGTCCGCCCTAGGACTCTTATAAAGATATTTATGAGCCTCAGGCACCCTATAATACCTATCCGGTTTAACAGGAGCAGGAGGCAAAGAATCAGGATTAAGTGAAGCCTCCGCAAACACATCTTCCACAACAGCCAGAACAGGAGGTATAGCCAAAGGCCTATGCTAGGGTAAAAGCAAAAATTCCCTAAGCCTTTTCCTGGAATCAGAGAAGTCCTGACCTTCCCACTTAAAATGCTCCCTCATGGAGTGAAGAGTTTCTGAAAAAGAAAAATCCTCTGGAGGAGAAGTAGAAGGAGTGGAATCATCTGCATCAGAATCAGAATAAGGATCACACTCCTGCAAGTCTTCAGCCGAAGACTCTGAAACATCTGAAGCCTGCTCAAAACTCCCCAACTCTGGTTCCACCCTAGGCCTCTTATCTGGGGGGGGCAAAGAACCTCTAATCAAAGTAATTAAATCTTCTGCCATTTTAAGCATGTGCTTCTTGGGCACAGATCCTGAAGAACTAGGAGTAACACCAACAGAAGCTAAACCTGGCCTGCCTCTGGGAGAAGCCTTAGAAACAGAAGGAGAGGGCCTAACCACCCTAGGAAGGGAGGGGAGTACAGTAACCTGAGAAGCCCCTTCAGCCTGACCTGCCTCCTGAGAGGCCACATCCTGCAATAACAAGGTCTCCCCCTGGGCCTCCAGAGAAGCCTCCGGCGGAACCACTGGTTCCACTGACGCCTCTAAAGAACCGGCGTCCGGTACGGACGACTCTTCTTGCCTGGGCTTAGCTGCCTTGTCTTTGCGCTTCTTTGAAGAAGCGGGCGTCGGAGCATCCGACGGCATGTTATAATTGCACCGCTTCCCAAAGACCAACCTGGCACAATCTAACCTTCGCTTAATAGTGCGCTTATTGAACCTAGCACAAAAGCGACACCCAACAACGTCGTGCTCAGGCCCCAAACAAGGAATACACAAAGTATGATAATCTCTATGCGGTATTTGTTTCCCACAAGAAATACAGTTATTCACTTTTTCTGACATCCGGTAAACCACTGAGGCAAGAAAAACTAAAATATTCTAACGGGTACTTAGCCAACTTTGACTCGGTCTGAAACTCCGAATTCGAAAAATTTCAGAACGCCGAACGGCACTTGCAACGCTGCTTCTGCATCGGACCATGCGGCAAAAAAGACTGAGGATATGACGTCGGTCATGCGCATATGTACCCTGACGTCCTGATGTCAGTCTTATGCGCCTTGACCGACGTCAGCCTAATACTTTGATATTCGGGCCGACCGAGGACAGCGGACTACCCAAGTGTAAGGACTGCAGCAATGTGAGATGAAGAACATCCGTGGTTTCGGCCGAAACCGCGGACCGCGAGTGTCGGTCTTTTTCTTTGCGTTTTTTAACTATTTGGGTAGTCGGAGGATCCGACGGCATAATGTACGCAAAATCTGAGCCGAAAAACTGTTCAGCAAACTCCGACCGACGCCTAAGCTTTCGTCGGTTGAAGGAAGCACAGGCCGAACAGGCTGCTACGTCGTGGTCTGGGCCTAAGCAAGGCAAACAGTAAGAGTGGAAATCTTTATGAGGTATTTGTTTCCCACAAGTTAAACAGTTATTGACTTTTTCTGACATCGGCTGAGGCAAGAAAGAGTCCCCAACGGGGTACTTAGCTTTTAGAAGTCTTCAAGTAGTATTCGGTAGTAGTAATCTCTGGATCTGACTGACCGGCACTTGCGAACAGCTTCTGCTTGGCCACGCGGCAAGAAAGACTGGGGAAAATGGCGTCGGCTGATGCCTTTATACCCGAAGACCAGCAGAGATGACGTCGGGTGAAGTGCGACATCAGCCGAAGCCGGACCCAGACTTTGGAATCCGGCCGACCGAAGGGCTGCCTGACGACAGGACAACCCATTTGTTATGACTGCAGATGCATCCATGAAGGACATCGGCTCCAGAGAGGGAGACCCGATTCTCTTGTGAGTCCTGACTGGCTCTGAAACCACTGATGGAGCCTCCGGAGAAAGAGCTTTGTCGGAACAGACACTTGGGTCCGACAAACTCACAGGTTTGTGCTTAGATATAAATGGCTCCGATGTCAGAGACAACGAAGCTGATGGCTTAAGGGACTTTTCCTGTTTTTTTGCTGACTGAGAACCCTCAATAGCAACATCAAAGGGGCTCTTTAGCAAGCCTCGCAAAATCAACTTATTTTTTTCTCTCATGCAGGACCCGAGAACTAAAAGCATGACATACAGAACACGAGTCCTGCAGGTGTACAGTCCCTAAGCAAAAGACACAGCTCATGTGCCTGTCCGTAAGGGACATCTTCTGGCAGCACGAGTCACACTTTTTAAAACCCGAAGGGTTTGACTCAGTATCTTTGGACATGCTAGCAGTAACTACAAAAGTACCAAAGAGAAACACCAACAACTGCAACAACAGCTAAAAAGAACTTTAAACCTTTTTTTTTTTTTTTTTTTTTAACAGGAAAAAGAAAGGAGGGAAGGGGGAAGAGTCTCTAAGTTAAACGGAAACTCCCCCAACCCAGAAGAGCCTCTAACTTAAACGGCTGCTCCTATAAAGAAAGAGAAATGGAAATGAAGAGAAAAAAAGGGCCTTAAAGACGGGACTGACAGAAAGGGAACAGGGAACCCTCTAAGTCAAATGGGTTCAAGGGAACAAGATAGGCCTAAAGGAAATCGATGGCCACAACAACAAAAAGGCAGCAGCGGAAAGGTCAGAAAAGCACTAGCCTAGGGTGAACACACCCTAACACTAAACTAACTAAATTTAGCTATCCGAATGCAAAAAAGTTTTGGAAAAATCACAAGAAGAAAATACTTAGCCTGAGCCAGTATGAGCAATCTCAACACTGCAAGTGTCAAACGAGATCTGGGTAGCTACCACTAGGCATGTTGGGATAGGGGCTAACTTCGAGCCAGTAAAAACTTGAACTATAGTATACAGCCAAGTTGGAGCAGAGGATTGGCTCCGAATCCAACCAGCAAGCATGGAGGCAAGATGGGGGCAACATAACATTTAATTTTACACTATCTTGGGGATTCTCTATCAGATTACCTCTTTCATTACACTTTTTTTTACCACCTCTGTGGCACAAGGGCTAAAACACTAAATCTATATTCAAAGAAGAATGTAAAATCTCTAACATCTTGGGAGAATTTGAGAATGCAGCCATGCAAACCTCCTCAAAACAGTACCAGTGGCCATAGCCCTTGAAGATTGAGTCATATACACACTAACAATAAGTAGTGACTTGAGCAATTAAAGAAATTAATATAAAGATTTGCTTCTTCACAAGAAGAAACTTGCAGACAAAATATTACTCATTCTTTCACAATTAGAACAAACATCAACACAAGTCTGACAATTCAAAATTCTGAAAATCAAAGTTGCAAAAGCAAACACATTTTCCCATACTTGTCAATAACTTCTCCATCCTTACAGAAAGAGTAGGACTGGAATTAACTGTTTACCAGCAAGAGGATTAACTAAAGCTATTGCTGCTGAATTAGGTTTGGGAAGATGGTATAAAAAGCTATAAGAGAATGAGGAACTTTATACATTCTGCTTGCCTTTTTAAGGACAGCTGGCTGACAGTCAGGAAAACTGGAGGCAGTAAAGAATAGTTGTGTAAAATCTTACCATGACCATAAATGTCCTTCGCTTCCATGTTGCAGTATTCTTACTGTGGGATTTTCCGCCTCAGGCGACCTGAATGTCGGCTCCTATACAAAATCTTAACCGGGTTGCTGTTGGTGCGTGGGATGTCACACGTAGGGCAATAAACCAGGTGCCTTAAATGTGACGTCTGCACGCACAAACCTCAGAACTAACTGCCCAGTCGGACAGTAGACTAGGTAGAGCCAACTGATGTCCTCCAGACTGGTGAACTGCCACAGACTGCCCAGTGTGACCATAGTCTAGGAGGTGTCCGAGGGTGCCCCATAGACAGGTAGAAATGAATGCAGGGGGATAGGTGGGAGGGAAGGAATACTGCAACATGGAAGAGAAGGAAATCTATGGTTATGGTAAGATTTTACACAACTATTCTATGTCCTTCTATTCCTATGTTGCGGTGTTCTTACTGTGGGAGAGTACCACAGCTTAGGAAGGGGGGAGGTAGCTGACTGCAGAAATCCTTGCAAGATTGCCCTAGCGAAACCTGCTCTGGCACTGGAGATATGATCCAATTTGTAGTGTCTGGTAAATGTGTGTATAGTGGACCAGGTGGTGACCTCCAGGATGAAGGCTGCGTCTAGGCCCCTGAAGAAGGTCTTGGAGGATGCTACAGGCCTAGCAGAATGTGCTCTTACCCCCTGAAGTAAATCCTTGCCATGGTAGGAGTAGCAGAAGCAAATAGTTTTCCTGATCCAACAGGAGATAGTTTGTTTGGAGACTGCCTTACTCAGGGCCCTAGGACAAAAGGATACAAACAGCTGATTAGATTTTCTAATGGTCTTAGTTTTGTCCAAATAAAACCTTAATTGCATGTGAACATCCAGGAATGGAGAATTCTCTCCCTGTCACTGGTATAAAAGGGAAAGAAGGTGGGCAGGTAAATAGACTGATTTAATGATAGCTTGTTGACCACTTTGGACAAGAAGGAAGGGTTGGTGCACAAGGTTACCCTATCTTTGTGGAAGATAGTGTAGGGGGGCATGCCATGACAGCCTGTAACTCAGATACCCTTTTTGGCTAAGGTGAGAGGTACCAGGAGGACTGTTTTCCATGTGCACATTTGTAGTGTTGCAAAACTAGCTGACTCAAATGGGGCCGATGCGAGTTTTTCCGGGATAAAGTTTAGGTCCCAAGGTGGTGGGATAGGCTTCCTCCGTGGTCTGATGTGCAAGACCCCCCTTCAGCAACAATTTAACATCTAGCGTGTAGAGTAAAGGAGGGTCTAAGGGTAAAGCAGGCAGAGATAGCAGAAAGGTGCACTTTCACTGAAGAGTATAAAAGGCCTGCCTTGATAAGCTCACATACATATGCTAAGCCAAGAGATACATCCACTAGAAATGGATCTCTAAAGCCTTTGGAGACACCATTTGGAGAATCTTTCCCATTTTAGAATGTAGGATCTCCTTGTGTTAGGTTTTCTGGCCTCCCTCAGGACAAAAAGCACATCCTCAGAGTAGTGGTGTCTGAAGGGTATTAAATGTTTATCACTCAGTGTGTTAGACACAGCATTTCCAGATGAGGGTGGATGAAAGCTCCCTTCTGCTGTGTGAGTAGGTCCACCTTGTGGGGTAACTTGTGGTGACTGCCCTTGGCAAGTGATAGTAGAAGGGGGAAGCAATGCTGCCTTGGCCAATAGGGAGTCACCAGCAAGATTTTTGGATTGTACCTCATGATTTTCAGGAGGACTTCTTGAATGAGAGGAAAGGCATACAGAAATTGTCCCTCCCATGAGATGGTGAAGGCGTCCACTCTCCAGGCTACAGGAGAGTGGTCCTTCATACAGAATTTTCTCAATTGTCTGTTCTGGGTGGTGGCAAATAAGACTATTTGAGGTGTGCCCCACTGGTGGGCAACGTCTAGAAAAACTTCTCTGTGCAACATCCACTTGTGATGCAAACAGAATGAGCTGCTGAGAGCATCCGCTAGGTGGTTGTCCTGGGATGGGATATAGACTGCCTGCAGAGATAAGTTGCTTTGTGAAGCTAGGTCTCAAATCTGCATTGCTAGCCTGCAGAGGTGGTTAAGATTTGGTTCCCTCCTGTTTGCTGATGTACCGCATGACCATGGTGTTGTGTGTAAAGATTTGAAGGGGGCCTGGCTGCAGAAGGGGTAGAAAGGCTTTTAGGGCTAAATGAACTGCAGTCATCTCCCTTATATTGATGTGTTTTTTTCAGGAGGGGTGCCTGCCAGCATTCTTGCACCTTGAGGCCCTTCATGGTAGCCCTGCAGCCCAGATCTGTGGCATGTGTGTGTATATGTTGAACTGGTATGGGTGGTAAGAGGGGAAGGCCTGGGTTCATTTGAACTTGTTGAATCCACCACTGTAGTTCTCACTTGAGGCAGGGTAGGAAGGGGATCTGGAACTCTAGAGGGTGGCTGTGTTGGGACCATACATTCTTTAGATACCACTGTAGCTTCCTCATGTGCATCCTGGCTAGTGGAAGCATGAGAATAGTGGCTGTCATAAGACCCAGAGGTCACATGAAATTCCTGCTGACAGTTGGTGGGTCTGGATAAGATCCTGAAAGTGGTTTGTTACAGAAAGCACCTTGTCCAGATGGAGGAATGCCTTCATCAGGTCTGTTCGTATCCTGCATCCCAGGTGGTTTTGTCCTGCTCTGGTGCAAGGGATGATTTGGGGAGGTTGAGGGTGAACCACAACCCTTGCAGTAGAGACATGAAAAAGTTCAAATGTTTTTTTTATGGTGCTTTCTTGCTCTGCAAGAATGAGTATGTCGTCTAAGTACGGATAGAATGCCCTTGGTCCTGCAGTAGGCTATGGCAGGGAGATAGGCATTTGGTGAAGACCCTGGGTGCAGTGGATAAACCAAAGGGCAAGGCAGTAAATTTAAAGTGAGAACAGGGCCCAACAAAACGCAAGTACTTTCTGTGAGTGGGCTGTATAGGGATATGGAGGTAGGCCTCCTTCAGGTCTACAGTGGCCATGAATGCTTAGGGTGGCAGTAGTGGAAGGAGGATTTGAAGGGATAGCACTCTAAAGGAAAGGACTTTTAGGAAGAAGTTTAGAAAAGACAAATCCAGGATTGGCCTCTATAGTCCATCCTTTTTTGGTACCAAGAATAGCCTTGAGTAAAATCCTTTTCCTTCTTGTCCTGAGGGGACATGTTCTATTGTTCCATGGGCCAGTAGATCCTGTATAACATGAGGGATAAGGTGTAGTTGTTTTTTGGGAGGGAATGGAATGCCCCGTGGTGTGGGCTTTTCTTTCCAAGATAGAAAATATCCTTTCTCTACTATTGCCAGAACCCAGTGATCTGAGATGATAGTTCTCCAGAGGGGCAGGCAGTGGGGAAGATGGACTGACAGGGGGAGATGGGCAAGACAATCACGCACTGTTGGTACCATTTCTGTCCTGAAAGGGCCGTCTGTGGGTAGACTGAGGAGGAGCGGGCCTGGAAGAGGTTTGCCTCCTGCTACCTTTCCTATGCCTGGAAGGGGTAGCAGCAGTGGAGGGGGGTTTTCGGACATAGGAAATCTTAGCTGGATAGTTTCTGTAGTATTTTGGAATAGGAGATATCAAAAGGTGCTTAATGTCTTGTAGCTCCTTGCTCTTCTCCTGAAGGTTCTTAAACAGTTCAGCAAACTGTTTGCCAAACAGGAGGTTGTGATCTAGTGGAGCATCTAGAATTTTAGATTTAAAATCTTCAGTCAATGGTTGTAGCCAGAGCCATGAACATCTGCAAAGTACAAGTGCAGATGCAGCAGATCTAGCAGAGGCCTCTGCTGCATCACAACTGCATCTAATGGAGTGCCCGGCTACTTGGGAATGCCAGGGCCGGTTTTGATGCTACTTCTGTCTTGTTGGAGAGTCAGGCAATGAGGATACAATAGTAGATGCTTGGGATACCAAGTCCAGGGCATACTTAATCATATGGGGTTTGGTAATTAATGGCTCTGAAAGCTAGGGTGGAAGTGTAATAAACCTTCTCACCTAGCCAGTCCATGTTCTTGTTATCCTGGTCAGTAAGCAGAAGAAACGAGGATGAAATCAGTCTTGACTGCTTGTCAGGGGCAACAGCTATCACTGCAGGGTCTGCAAATGGGGGGGGTTCACAAGAAATTTGCGGTCATCAGGCACCTTATAAAAACAATCAGGTCTCTTAGGGACAGGTGGTTGAGAGTCCGGATTTTTAGATGTAGAAGCAAATGCATCTAGTTATGCAGATATAACTGGGAGGATGGCAGACAGTGAAGGAGATTCAACTTGCAGCAGCTCAAAGTATCTTTTTTGTGTTTCAGTCATGTGGGGAGTATCCCATTTGAAACATTCTTTCATTTTAGTAATGGTCTCTACAAAAGTGATATCTTATGGAGAAAAGTCCCCTGCTATGGATTCCTCATGTGGGGAACAGTACAAGTAACAGACTCATCTGATGATGATGACAAAACTTCCTCTTCTTCTTCCTGAGAAGTGGGGAGGGATAACAGAAGTAGCTGAGGCAGGTCTTGGGCTAAGCACAGAGATAGTGGAGGGTGAGGAGGCTGAGGGCCCAAGGGCCATGAAGGCCTGCATCAAAGACTGTAAAAGATGGCCAGTCAGGTATTCCTTCAGAAAAGGAAGAAAAATTTTTTATTTTTTTTTGCTTTCTTTTCAAAGGGGTAGTTTTGGGAGAGGGAGAAGGCCTAGTTTCAGGGGCCTGAGCTAATGGAGAGGATTCAGATTCCTGCGCACAAGATGGGTGTCCGGTGGAGTCTGGTTCCCCCTCGACTTCGGTAGAAAACGACGTCTGAGCAACATTTGCGGATGTGCTGGCTGGTGCTTCCTCAAGGGGAGCTGACAAATTAGATGGCTCTAGCGGGCATCCCTCAACCCCTAAAATCGGCAGTTAGTGGGGCATCCGATGAGAGAGGGGCAGAGATAGTGAGCCGTGAATGGCTGGCAATTTTTACATGGTGGTTCCCCCTGGGCAGCCGACCCAGGATCCATCCTAAGTGCTAACTTTTTAAGCCTCTGATTTTCCAAGTATAGACTAAGGGCAGCCAAATGGCTTCTAAGCATTTTAGGGATGAAGGATTGGCAAATGACGCAGGACATATGGTTGTGTTCCCGGCCTAAACAGAATATGCAACTGTCATGGGTATCCTTATGCAGAATTTGACTTGCACATTGGCATTTACCCTTCTTAGCAGACATCGGCCAAGAACAAACAAGCAAACCAAGCTCGAGCAATAATACATTTTAAGAATTTCCCAATGGCGTACTTAGCTTTAGACGTCTTGATTGTAGAGGAGTGATGCGATCCATCTGATGTTCGACTGTGGCAGAAAAGTTCTGATGTCTGTGTGTGCAGACATCACATTTAAGGCACCTGGTTTATGGCCCTGCATGTGATGTCCCACGCACCAACGGCAACAAGGCTTAAGCTTTTGTATAGCAGCCGGCATTTGAGTCGCTTGAAGTGGAGAATCCCACAGTAAGAATACTGCAACATGGGAATAGAAGAAAGTACAGTTTTGTACCTACCATAAATGTAGATGTCCGATAGGTATGCATCTGCAGTCATCACATATGGGTTGTCCTGCCTCAGGCAGCCCTTCGGTTGGCCGGATTCCAAAGTCTGGGTCCGGCATCGGCTGACGTCGCCCCTTCCCCGACGTCAGAGTGCCTGGGGTATAAAAGCGTCAGCCGACGCCATCTTCCTCAGTGTTTCTTGCCCCAGATGCCAGGTGCCCTTCAAAGTAAGGCTAAATTTGGATAAATGCAATAAATTCCAAACATGCACAGAAATATATATATATATATATATATATATATATATATATATATATATACACACACACAACAAATACACCATAATAGATAATCCCAGCTAGCTATGAGAGGGAAAAGTACCTAATAAATACCAAAGAGGGGAAGGAGGGAGGGTAAACCTGACTGCAGATGCATACCTATCGGACATCTACATTTATGGTAGGTACAAAACTGTACTATGTCCTTCAAGGATGCATCTGCAGTCATCACATATGGGTAGAATACCATAGCCAATCTGGGGGTGGAGGCTCTATGTAAAGGATGGTGTAGCTAAAATGCCCTGCAGGACTGCCGTAGCAAAGCCTGCTCTGGATCTGGAATATAAAGGTAAATTGTAATGCTTGGAAAATGTATGCACGGAGCTCCATGTAGCAGCTTCTAAAATGTCCTTGGTAGCCACCCCTCTTAAGAAGGCTGTGGAGGTGGCTGTGGCTCTGGTGGAATGAGGTCTAATGTTAGCTGGCACAGTTTTTCCATGGAAGGAAAAACAGAAACGAATGCAATTCCCTATCCATTTTGAAATTGTCTGTTTGGAAATTGCTTTTCCTTGTGCACCAGCAGCATATGCTACCAACAGTTGGTCAGTTTTTCTGTAGCTTTTCGTTCTGTCCAAGTAGTAGCGCAACTGTCTGTGTATGTCCAGAGTGTGCAGAAGTTTCTCCCCTTTGTTTTGTGGATTTGGAAAGAAGGTAGGCAGGTGAATAGCTTGGTTTAATGAGACCCTGGATACCACCTTTGGCATAAATGAAGGATTGGTTCTCAGTGAGACTCTGTCCTGATGAAAAATAAGAAATGGCTGTACTGCCATGAGGGCCTGTAACTCAGATACTCTTCTTGCTGAGGTTATGGCCAGAAGGAAGGCGGTCTTCCAAGACAGGAACTGTAGTTCTGCAGATGCTGCTGGTTCAAAGGGAGGCAGAGTTAGTTTTTCCAACACGAAGTTAAGGTCCCAAGTAGGCACTGGAGGTTTCCTTGGAGGATTGATGTTTTTAATTCCTCTTAGAAACTGTCTTAGGAGAGGATGAGAAAAAACAGGTGGATCAGTATTGTACTCTGCTGAAATTGCTGAAGCATGAATTTTAATGGAAGAGTAAGACAGGCCATTGTGGAGCATTTCTGCCAAGTATTCCAGGATATGTGGCATGTTCATCACTGTCGCATCTAGGCCCTTTGTGGTGTTCCAAATGTGAAATCTTTTCCATTTTGCTGAATATGCCTTTCTTGTGGAAGGCCTGCGAGCTTCCATGATGATATCCTTCACTCTCTTGGATAGCTTATCCTGTGGTGGAATCAAGGTATTTTCCAGGCTTTTAGTCGCAAGGTTTTCAGGTTGGAATGCAGAGTTTTGTAATTGTGCTGTGTCAGGAGAAGTGGCTATTGAGGAAGAGGCCATGGTTTCGTGTGTGACATGCTCTTTAACAGTGGGTACCAGTGCTGTCTTGGCCAGTCCGGAGCTATCAGAATCACTTTTGGCTGCTCTGTCCTGATCTACAGTAAGACCTTGGTCATTAATGGAAGAGGTGGAAATGCATAAACTGTTAGGGTTCTCCAGCTGAAAGATAGGGCGTCCACTTTCCATGCTTGTGGGTGGTATGTCCTTGAGCAGAATTTCTTTAGCTGATGATTGTGGGGGGAGGCAAAAAGATCTATGTCTGGCCTTCCCCATGATTGTGTTATCTGTAGGAAGATGTCTGGGTGCAACATCCATTCGTGTGCATCCATGATATTTCTGCTTAAGCTGTCCTCCAGTATATTGTCTTTTCCTGGCACAAACTGGGATTGCAGGTCTATATTGAGTTTCAAGGAAAGTTCCCATAGAGTCAGTGCCAGTCTGCAAAGAGGGTAGGAATGGGTGCCTCCTTGCTTGTTTATGTACCACATAACTGTGGTGTTGTCTGTCCTTATTAGCAGGTGGCCTTGATGCAGAAAGAGTTTGAAGGCCTCGATTGCATGTATCACTGCCAGCATTTCCTTTTGGTTTATGTGCATGCGTAGCTCCTTTTGTGACGATAGCCCTTGAATACATCTGCCCTCCATGTGTGCTCCCCAACCGTGGTCTGAAGCGTCCGTTGTAATAGTCTGGCTGGCTATTGGCTTGCTGAAGGGCAGACCCCTGTTTGATTGGCTTGCTTGAGCCCACCACAGAAATTCCTTTTGGAGACATGGAATGAGTGGGATCAAAGTTTCTAAGCTGTGGCTGTGCTGAGTCCATAAACTCCTTAGGTACCATTGTAGTTTCCTCATATGCAGCCTTGCTTGGGGAATGAGAAGAATGCAAGATGCCATGTAACCCAGGGCCTGCAGGATTTTCCTTGCAGTCAGCTGAGTTTGTTTTGTCAGATTCTTGAAGTAATCTGGTAGTTGTCTGTTTTTCTTCTGTGAGAAAAGCCATTGGGGTGGTTGTGTCTAAATCCGCACCCAGAAAAGTTATTCTTTGGGATGGAACAAGCCTTGATTTGTGAAAATTGACTGTATATCCCAATGCCTGCAGTAGGTGAATGGCAAAATTCAAGTCCTTTACCAAAGTTTGTTGGCTGTCCGCTTGTATAAGGCAGTCGTCCAGATATGGGTATATTTGAATCCCCTGAAGTCTGCAGTGTGCAATTACTGATGCCAGGCATTTCGTGAATACTCTGGGCGCAGTAGATAAGCCAAAGTGCAATGCTGAGAATTGATAATGCTGAGCCTGCAAGAAATCTGAGGTGTCTTCTGCAACTTTGTCTGATAGGGACATGCAGGTATGCCTCCTTGAGGTCTAGAGTCACCAGCCAAGACCCCTTGCCCAGCATGGGAAGGAGTTGCTGTAGAGTCAGCATTTTGAATTTTGGCACAATGAGATAAGTATTCAGTGCGGACAAGTCGAGAATAGGCCTCCATTGATTTTCTTTTCTTGGAACAAGGAATAGTCTGGAATAAAATCCTTGGCCTTGCTCTGAAAGAGGAACCTTTTCTATAGCTTTCATTTGCATTAAGTTGGAGATTTGTTTCAAAGCCTCTGCCCTTTGATTTGGTGGCAGGTCTGGCATGCCTTTTCTTTTTGGCAATGTGTGAAAATGGAACCTGTATCCTCTATTATTTGCAGTGTCCATTTGTCTCCTGTAATAGTGTGCCAATTGTCTGAGAATAAAGAAAGCTTGGTGCTTCTAATTGAGCCCTGGTTGGCGGAGTCAAAACAAAGTCATTGAGTCTGTCCTGTGCAGCAGTTGTAGGTCCTGCACTACCTCTCTGGTTGGGAGGCTGCCATTGACGCCCTCTGTAGGAGCATCTAGCTTGCCCTCTACCTCTGGCACGCCTGTTCTTGCCTCTCTGAAATCTTTCTGTGTCCGGAAAGGACCAATTCTTGGCAGGCCAATTTCTGCTGAATCTTGGTGGTTGGACTTGTAGAAAATCTTTAACTGTTTGTACAGATTTTGCCTTTTCCTCAACCTTCTTTAAGACCTCCTGAGCAGTGGAGCCAAATAACTTTTGCTTTTCCAGGGAGCATCCAGAAGCTTAGCTTTAACATGGTCTGGCAGAGATTGTTCCTTCAGCCAAGCATGCCTACGTATGACTGCACCTGTCATAGCTGACCTACATGAAGCTTCCAATGCATCATAACCACATTGTAAGAAATGGTTACTAACCTGCTGGGAGTTATGTACCAGATCTTGTAGTGATATGCGATCTAGGGGTTCAGGTGAAGACAGTTTCTTATGCAATTCATCTAACAAATACTCTTGGTACTGTATCATATGAAATTGACAATTTAATGCTCTCATAGAAAGAGTAGCAGAAGTATACACTTTTTTACCCCATCTCTCTAAAGCCCTGGACTCCCTTTCAGAGGGGAGTGGATTTTTAGAGGTGGCAGTTGCAACCCCTTTAGGGCCCTGAGAAATAGTTTCTGGATCAGCAGAGTGGGCCTTGTAAAGAAAATGATGCGAGTCCAGGATCCTGTAGTACCTATCGGGTTTGACAGGGGCCGGGGGAAGTGTGTCAGGGGTTATGCTAGACTCAGAGTACACATCATCAATGACATTCAAAACAGGAGGAATAGCCAAAGGTCTATGCTGAGGTAAATGCAGAAAAGTTCTTAATCTTTTCCTGGAATCAGAAAATTCCTGGCCCTGCCATTTGAAATGCTCTCTCATAGTGTGAAGGGTCTCACCGAAGGATAGCTCTTCAGGAGGGGAGGCCGAGGGGATGGATTCCTCTGCATCAGAATCCTCGTAGGCTGAAAAAGCCTCCTCCTGGTAGTCCGAGAGAGCAGAGCCATCAGAGGCCTCCTCTGAGGAGTGGGGATCAGAAGGCTCAACCCTGGGCCTTTTGTCTAGAGGAGGTTGAGAGCCCCTGTACGGATGAGGTTGAGATCCCCTAATCAAGGAATTAAGGTCCTCTGCTAAAGTAAGAATCTGTGAACTTGTTGAGGGTCCCTGAGGAATAACCTGGGAGGCATAGCTTTTGTATGTTTAGCAACTTTAGCCCTGGTGAATGCCTTTATGGACATGGATGCAGGAGGCCTAGCTGCACCACGTGCTGGAGTAGTTTTGTCTAGAGGAATGGTGTCGGAAGTTTCCAAGACACCAGTTTCTGAAGGAAATTCAATAACTGACTCAGCAGGGGCCTCCGGGGCCGAGGTTGTCGGTTGAGCGGTTTCAGGTGTCGGAAGTACCAAGGACTATGTTTCAGCCGAGACCGAGACACTCGCAGTAGGCCTGGCCGTGGTTTCAGCCGAAACCATGGCCCGCGTGTGTCGGTCCTTGTCCTTCCGTTTCTTTATTAAATGTGAAGTCGGAGTCTCCGACGGCATTTTGTATGAAAAACTAGCCCCAAAAAATTCCTCTGCAAACTCCGACCGACGTCTAAGAGTGCGTCGGTTGAAGGAAGCACAGGCTGAACAGGCCGAGACGTCGTGGTCTGGATCTAGGCAGGGGAGGCAGTAAGAGTGGAAATCCTTATGAGGTATTTGTTTCCCACAAGTTAAACAATTATTAACTTTATCTGACATCGGCTGAGGCAAGAAAGAGTCCCCAATGGGGTACTTAGCTTTTGAAGTCTTCAGTAGCTGAATTACAGGAGCTGGCCGACCGGCACTTGCGAACTGCTTCTGCTTTGGGCACCACGCGGCAAGAAAGACTGAGGAAGATGGCGTCGGCTTACGCTTTTATACCCCAGGCGCTCTGACGTCGGGGAAGGGGCGACGTCAGCCGACGCCGGACCCAGACTTTGGAATCCGGCTGACCGAAGGGCTGCCTGAGGCAGGACAACCCATATGTGATGACAGCAGATGCATCCTTGAAGGACATCATCACACATCCTCCAAAGCTAACTGCTTCTGCTTCAGGCTTCTCCTCAGCAAAAAAAAAAAAAACTGATGTAATGGCATCGGCTGCCTGTTTTTATACCCCTGACATCATGGAAGAAGCGACAGCAGCCAACGCAGAAATACTAAGTCTCTGGTATTCAGGCAGACTGAGGGCTACCTGCAGGCAGATAACCCAAGAGTGATGACTGCAACAGCGAAACACGAAGAACATCAGGAGGAATGGATGCAGGTTCTGGAAATTTCTTCCATAACAGCTCATATTTTCTGAGGGACTGAAAAACCTCAGTGTTCTCTCACTGAAAACACTAGCACATTCTCAGAAAAAGAGAACCCTCCACAGGAGAGTCAGAAACTAAGAACTCATTTTAATCTCAATCAAAAAGCTGAGAAGAAAACCCTACATCTACCCCTTCATCTTCCCGTTCAGATTCAAAATCTTAAATCACTTCAGGAAAGGAGAAGTCTTCTTTTTTTTTTTTTTTTTTTTTTTTTTTAAACACCAGAAACTATTTTACAAAAAAGTTCAATAAGAATTAAGCCCTGAGCCTGATCCAGTAAACTACTCCTTTCTTAGGAAACTTGAAGAGCAAACACATGCTTAGTTTTCTGATTCTTTTTTGACAGGAAAAAATGGAGCTTCCCACACATGGGTACAACATTCTGACAAAACAGGGAAGCATTCCCTGTTCCCTCTCCTAGGATCGACAAGAGTGGCTCTCCTTTGCCCAATAGGGGGGCCCCAATAGTCAGAGAGGTACAGCTAACCTCCAGTCCATACTGACTGTAGGTGCTACACCAGAGGGATCTGGGGTAAAAGATGAGTCAGCTGAGGTACAACTAACAGCCACAGCAGAGTAACCATTTGAAGATGAAGCAAACTGCTAGCTTGTTGTGATGGCAAAAGCTGTTTGCTTAACTTTTTCTTTTTTTTTTCTGTCTGGAAGGACAGACTGTGGGACCAATAGACTGTTCCATAGTCAATCCGAGAATGGTGCCTCTTTCCCAGAAAAATGAGCAGCAACTGACGGTAAAAACTAAAAGTCACTTTTAGACAGCCAAATACAGTGAAATGCATTTTAAATTACTCTGCTAACCTACAATTTCTCCACAGAAAAGGTTTTCAGTTATTATACACCTTTAAATGACTTTTAAATGTCAGGGGGAAAAAAGAGCTCTGATTTAAACGCACTGTGCAGTCTTGTGACAGTCCATTAAAACACAAACTCCTATCTTTAAAGTAGCTTTCTGGAGATGGGAAACAATAAAAATTACTGAATGTAATTCTCCCCCCAAAGGTAACTAATCTTTTCAGCAAAAGAACAGCACAAGCAAACCCGTTGATCCTCATAAGCATAATCTGACAGGAATAAAGATCTTAAGGGTTTGGTACTCAAACTTGTCTTTTAGTCAGCTCAGCTTGATCTGCCTAACAGTTTGGGTTGGTGAACGGTGCCCTGAAGCTTTGGAAGCTGACAGTCTGTTATACCTTTGCAGGATACAACCTAGTATAGACAAGGCTAAAGCAATGATCAACATGATTAACAATGGCTTGAGATTTTGATTCAGGTAACACCAAGACGTCCCTCCTACTTTATCTGGACCTGGAAGAGCTCATTTCCATATGAAACCTTTGTTTGTCACATGAAGGATGGACCCAGATGAGGCGTCCTCTGGTGTGGATGCTTCATCCAGGCCCATCCACTTGATGAGGCAGTATTGCTATCTTAACTAATTTTATTCCAGCATTTCCTTTACTTTTTTGATTTTTAACCATAAGAAAGGTAGCTGAAGCAGATAACCTGCTTTTCAATCTTAGTCTCACCAGCTCAATTTTTGATGAGCAGGAGTGTCAGTGTTGGAGTATTTCTTTATTACAAAGCAGCAATATTAACATTCCCATAGCTTCTTCTACAGTTCTTTCCTATAAGATTCTTTACTGTTTAGACAACTCTAGCCATTTGTCCATTAGACGGAGGACATTCTATACAAGAGTTTCCACTTTTACACAAATCTTCTGCATTGTTATTATTGTGGACCACTGTAAGATGTGGAAAAAAAAATCAGCAACACCCTGCCTCAAAATAAGAACTTTATGCTAACCTGATCGATTCAGTACTTTTATCATTTTTCCCCTTATTTATTTATTGAGTTATTGCATTTGTTTACTGGGATGGTCCAATGGGCCAGAAAAAGAAGTTATGTTCTTACCATAACGTTCCATGTGGAGTGTTCATCTCGCCTTTTTTCTTACACACGGGTTCGGCTCCGAGTGGGCCGCATAGCAAAGCTCTGCATCTTAGAGAAGCTCGAGACCAGGCTATATCCCACAATCCTCCCTGTCATTACTCAGATCTAGTTTGCAAGCAAACCAGACTAACAATAAACCTGAGGTGCTAAGGCTACATACTGCCACAAAAATTCAGATACACCATCTCACTGACAAATTAACTAAAGGGTAACGAAATATACCCTATGAGGTAAGAGGTAATATATACCCGGAAGAGGTAAAGACATGTGGACCAGACTCTAGTCCTACTCGTTCTTCCAAACACGTGAGGGAGGGAAGGGGGGGAATGTAAGAACAAAGGCGAGATGAACACTCCACATGGAACGTTATGGTAAGAACATAACTTCTTTATGTGAGAGTGTTCAATCTCGCCGTTTGTTCTTACACACGGGTAGCGTCCCTAGCTCCGTCACCCTGAGTGACTCATGGAAGAACGTTCCTGAGCACAGTGGAACCAAAAGATGTCCTGTCTTTGTAGGCTTTGTCAACCCTATAATGAGCGATGAAAGTATGTGGTTTAGACCACGTGGCTGCTGCACAAATTGTGTCCAAAGGCAGGCGAGCTGCATGAGCCAAGGAAGTGGAAACGGATCTAGTAGAATGGCCCTTAGGTTTGGTGGGCAAGGCCTGATTTGACTTAGAATACACAAAGGCTATACAATCAGTAAGCCATTTAGAAAGCGTACGTTTTGTAACTGCCATGCCCTTTTTATTGTCTGCAAATGCAACAAAAAGTTGATCTGTTTTTCTGTAATCTTTAGTCCTGTCCAAATAAAATCTTAGCTGTCTGTGGACATCTAACTTGTGCAGCATATATTCCAACTTGCTGGTATGGTTTTGAAGAAAGTAGGGAGTTCAATGGACTGATTAATATTTATGACAGAACATACCTTAGGAAGGAAAGACGGGTTTGTTCGTAAGGAAACTCTATCTGGGTGGAAAATTAAGTAAGGTGGTTTAATTGACAGTGCTTGCAGCTCTGACACTCTCCGAGCTGAAGTAACCGCTACAAGAAAAAGAGTCTTCCACGACAAAAACTTCAGTAGGCAAGAAGAGGCTGGTTCGAAGGGTGGCAACATTAGTTGTGACAATAACAAATTTAAATTCCATGGGAATAAAGGGTCTCTGATAGGCGGTCGAAGATGGAAGGAACCTTTCATAAAAGCCTTACAAAGCCTGTGGGACATAATACAAGAACCGTCCTCACCAACATGGAAGTTGGATATGGCCGCCAACTGTACTCTTAGTGTGGAAGTAGAGGCTCCTTCGTGGAAAAGGATGGATAGAAATTCTAGAACTTTATGTAAAGGAGCAACCAGGGGGTCCAAGTGTTGGCTAGATGCCCAGTACACAAAGCGTTTCCATTTACTCTTGTACAGTTTTGTAGTGGAAGCCTTATGAGAGGCAACCAAAATGCGTTGAACTGCCGGAGAAAGTAGATCAGACCTGGCTAGGTGGGGAAGTGGAGCAGCCAAGCTGCTAGTTTGAGGGATAGAAGAGATGGGTGAGGGACTCCCGACGAATGTGTCAGTAGATCTGGTACTGGGTCCAGGATCCATGGTTCCTCTGTTTGATGGGCTCGAAGAAAGGGGAACCATATCTGTCGAGGCCAGAATGGGGCTATGAGTATAACTGTCCTTTCCAGGTTCATGGCTTTCTGAAGAAATTTGGAAATCTAGGGGGTAGGTGGAAATGCATATAGGAGACCCGGGGGCCAATCATGTATCAGTGCATCCCTGGGGACATCCCCTGGAGGGGGTAGAAGGGCAAAATAGCTTCTGCATTTGGTATTCATCGGGGAAGCGAATAGATCGCAGCAAGGCTGGCCCCATTTACAGAAAATTCTTTCCGCCACCTGTAGTTTGAGGGACCACTCGTGAGGTAACAGGATGGCTCTGCTCAACCTGTCCGCAATGACGTTGGATGACCCCGGGATGTGCGTTGCTATCAGAAAGCGACCTGTGGACTCTGCCCAGTGCCAAATTCTCATGGCCTCTCTGCATAATGGGTAAGATCTGGTTCCCCCTTGTTTGTTTATGTACCAGACTACAGACATGTTGTCTGTCTGAACTGCTACTGTTCCTAGAGGTAGGAGGGTTTGAAAGTGTTGCAACGCCAAGAACACCGCCCTCATTTCCAGAACATTTATGTGCAGGTTGTACTCCATGTTGGACCATTCCCCTTGGACTGTTCTTCCCTGAAAATGCCCCCCCCCACCCTATCAGAGAAGCGTCCGTGGTTATAGTGGCCGTCGGATTCAGTAGAACAAATGGACGACCCAAAGTGAGATCCTGACTGGACACCCACCATGAGAGGTCTCGCTTGCAAGAATCTGTTATCAGAATCTCGTGCGTTAGGGGTAACTGCTGGAACGACCACTGCGTGAACAGCAGCCATTGGAGGAGCCTCATGTGCAATCTCCCCATAGGAACTGCAATCAGGGACGCTGCCATGAGTCCCAAAACCTTCAACACCAATTTGGCCGGGGCTTTCCTGCATTGCAGTAGAAGAAGAACCTGTTCCTTGAGGGATGAAGCTCTTACTTGAGGGAGCTTTACCAGTGTTAAGCGCATATCTAGGTCTGCTCCGGTGAATGAAATATGCTGTGAGGGCAGTAAGGCAGATTTTTCAAAGTTTATGGAAATCCCTAGGTGGGAACAAAGGTTGACTGTATAGTCTCTGGCTTGTATGAGGCGACACTCGGTGGTGGCGGTGAGGAGCCAGTCGTCCAGATGGGGAAACACCCGGAATCCTAGACATCTCAAGTGAGACGCTACCACTGCCATGCATTTGGTGAATACCTTGGGGGCTGAGGTGAGCCCAAAGGGCAGGGCTCGAAATTGAAAATGACTGGCTCCCAGCCGGAAGCGCAGGTGATCTCTGGACGGTCTTGGCCATCTTGATGTGGTAGTACGCGTCCTTGAGATCTATCAAGCACATCCAGTCGTCCTTCTGCAAAAATGGAAGGATCGATTGAAGCGTGACCATCCGGAACTTTTCCTTCTTCACGAAGGTATTGAGATTGCTGAGATCCAAAATGGGTCTCCATTCCCCTGTCTTTTTTGGAACTAAAAAGAACCTTGAGTAAGTTCCGGATCCTTTTTGGTCTGCCGGGACTGGCTGAATGAGTCTTTTTTTGAGCAGCTTTGAAATTTCTATTGCTGCTGGGCCTCGCAGACGGGGTGGCACATCTGGAGACCTTCTTTGTTGGGGTGGAGTTGACATAAAGGGGATTTTGTATCCTCTGGTTACAATGCTTTTTACCCAGGAGTCTGAGGTGAGAGTTAGCCAGGCCTGTGGGTATAAAGCCAAGCGACCCCCGACTGCCTCCAAAGCAGGACAGTCGGGCCCCCATTCAGGAGTGCTGGAAAGGCTTACCAGGGATAGGATCCCTGTCGCCTTGGTTCTGCGGACCCCCTCTGCCGCCGGGGTGACGTCTTCCATGTCTGCCCCCCCTCTGCCTCTGGGGGGGGGGTTCACTCTGTGTGGCCTGGAAAGATCCCCGAGTTCTACGGAACCACATTTTTCCGCCTTGTTGCCCTTTGGGGTACGGTCTAGATGGAACGGAAAAACGGACTCCGACAGCAGACAGAATCTTTCCTTCTTGCTCACACCGAGTTAATGTCTTTCTCACTTTGGGCCCAAAAAGAGTGGCACCATCAAAGGGGGCATTGGCGAAGGAAGACTTGAAGGCTTCCACAAATGAGCACAGCCGCATCCAGGATTGTCTTCGTAGAGCAATCGCTGAAGCTGCAGCTCTACTCGACCCTTCAGCCGCATACGAGATGAGCCTCATGGACGAGTTCACTACGGAGGTAAGGGTGTTAAGCTGTGCTGTTACCTTATCTGAAACAGCAGCATCTGTGTTACCCTGGAGGGCATCTCCCAGCTCCTTGATGAGATCCCTCTGTAGACGTGTAAAATGTGTCAAATAGTTTAGCGAACGCATGGAAAGTCGCTGAACTAAAAACGCGCTTCCCGTATCTGTCCATAGTCCTAGAATCCTTATTAGGAGGATGAACAGAAGAGGAAGACTCCAACATCTCCTTTTTAGTGGCTGCAGCCACCACCATAGCGTCAACCAGGACTCCTTTGGTGAGATAAGTCTTGTCCTGGGGAGCGGTAATAAATTTGCTTGGTTTTCGAGGGACCGGTTCCACTGCGTCCAGTGTCTCCCACGCCCTTCGAGCAATCAAATCCATTAACTCATCGAAGGGCGGAGTAACCCAGGAGGTAGAAGGTTGAGCACCAAAAGCCTTCAGCAACACCGACTCGTCCTCAGTGGGGGCTAGGGACTGCCAATCACCCCTCTGTTTTAATATCTCCAAGATGTCCGCAAATGAGACATCCTCGGAGGGGGATTTTGGGGACCCCTCTGACTCATCCAAGTCAGTGTCAGAAGTTAGAGATTCCTGTGGGGAATCTAAGTGCCTCCTCTTGCACAATCTTTTCCTCGGAACCTCATCGGAGGGGGATTCCGGTGAGGCCTCCGAGGAACAGGGGGCACCCTCTGGGGATGGCTGAGACAATGGTGCTCCACGCTTTGGATGTGTCGTGGGAACAGAAACAGAGAGCAGCTCCTTAAGGGAGGGAGAAGACGCATCCGATGAAGTGGTTGTCTGAGTAGACAAAACCTTCCTCATAAGGTCAAAAACCCCTGAACCTCGGGTCGAGGACTCCCCCGGTTCCGAAGAACATGGAAGAATCCCAGACACGGGGCCCATGGGTCTCGACACCGAGGCCGGAGCCGAGCCAATCTGCGCCGAGGCCCCGAGAGGGACAGTCGGCACCGAAAGGTCGGTACAACTCTCGGTCCCGGAACCAAGGAGAGATCGTCGACTCCGCGACTCACCTATAGGTTCCGATGGAGTCGAGGTAAATGGTGTCGATCGTGCAATGGACGGTTTCGGCACCGAGGGCTCCACTATCATCGGCTCATCCTCTTCCGACTCCGAAGACTGGATGGGTCTCGAAGGAGGACCTGTTGGAGAGAAGGGAAGGCCTTCTAGTTTCGACACCAATTGGGAGGAAACTGCAATCAATTTGGAAAGGGCCGTGTTCTCCATAAGTTTCTGCACGACACGATCCACATCAGTATTGGATAATGGTCTGGAAGATCGGGTTGAAGGGGCCGAAGATGGCACCGACTGAAGAATGGAAGGTGGCGGTAGTTCCGACACTGGTTCCAAGACCTGGGGCTCAGTGAGAGATAAACGTTCGACGCTCGGCCCCAAAGTCTGTGGAACCGGCGAACGAACTTTAGAAGATGTACTCGGAGCCGATGACATGGGCTCCGACATCTTCGACCCCTTCGAGAACTTAGAAGCCTGGAAAGACTTGTCCAAGGCCTCCTAGAAAGCAGGCTTAAGAAGTCCCCTGTCTATAAGTTTCCTGCGTCTATCTGTCATGACCCTCCCACTGAAGGAATGGCAAATAGAGCAATCCTCTTGCAAGTGGAGAGGGCCAAGACAGTAGACGCAGGAAGTGTGGTTGTCAGTGATGGACATTTTCTGCCCACACTGACACCTTTTAAAACCAGACTTGGCTTTTTCAGACATAATAAGCAAATTCACTGTAAGAAAAGAGAGAATTTAACACTAGCTATAATTAAGGGAAAAAAATATAGCTATAGGTTATAGAAGGGTAGGCCCCAAAGGGAAACCTATAAAAACTAACTACACTACACATACACACACACACTATAGTATCAGAAACTAAATTATCAATAATTATAGAACTACAGAACTATAAGAACTTCTGACAAAAAAAGACTATCTTATCTGTCTAATAACAGTTTTCTCTGGTCCGAGCTCTCTGAACGATGTGACCCGTTGCAGCGGCAAACTAGATCTGGGTAATGACAGGGAGGATTGTGGGATATAGCCTGGTCTCGAGCTTCTCTAAGATGCAGAGCTTTGCTATGCAGCCGACTTGGAGCCGAGGATCGGCTCTGAACCCGTGTGTAAGAACAAACGGCGAGATTGAACACTCTCACATGTGCCCATTTTCAGTGGAGGCTCAGGGAGAAAAGCTCCACATTTAAGACAATACACATACTATACAGAGTACATAAATGAGAAAAATTTAGTACATATTTATAGCACTTTACAAATATAATCACACAACATACCAGTACACATAGTTACATCAAGAACAGTACACGTTATATAGTGTGTATAGATGAAGACATTCATTTCATATAATTATTAGCTTACATGTGTGTATGTAGGCCTTCTTGCAGTGGGAGTAGTGCAGTTACCGAAGTCAGTTACAGAGGCTAAACATTATAACATGTTTAGGTGGAGATCAATCAGAGAGGTGGGCTACATGAGTAACGTTATAGAAATCAGGTAAATACTTTGTTTATCTCACTATTATACTGTTATATAAATTCAAACTATCAGGCACTCGTATAGTCTAAGGGTAAGTGTGAGAGGGGAGTTAAGCAGAGGGAGATGAATAATGAACTGGAGAGTGGTAGCATAGGAATTAAAAGGGAGGATGGGAGTAGAGTGAGTAGAAAGGTTATGTTACATGAAGTGGGGGTTAAGCAGGGGAAGAAAAAAGAAGTTATATACCTACCATAACGTTCCATCTTAGTTGTCCTTCATCTCGCCTTCCTTCTTGCTGGATGGGTTCGGAGCCGAACCTCTGCTCCGACTCGGCCACTTACTATAGCTCAAGAGCTCTTCACTGGCTCGAGGCTACCCCTTATCCCAGAATGCCCAGCGCCAGCTACCCAGATCTCGTTTGTCATAGCCCACACTAGACATAATTATAGGAAATAATCCATTAATAAACCTGGATACACAGACAATTGTCATGGTTTGGTTGAGAAGCAATGAATAACAAAACAAATTGGCCAGTGAAACCATTGAGAAACTCCTCTCAATCCTCGAGGAAGGGGGAAGGAGGGAGGGATGCAAGAAGGAAGGCAAGATGAAGGACAACTAACATGCAACGTTATGGTAGGTACATAACTTCTTTATGATAAGTTGTCCAATCTCGCCTTCGTTCTTCCTGGATGGGACAGCGTCATGGTGGCTCATTGGAACAGACTCTTCAAAACTGTGGAACCAAAGGAAGCTCTGCCTCGGGAGAGCACATCTACTTTGTAATGAGAAATGAATGTATGAGGATCTGCCCAAGTAACTGCTGCACAAATTGAATCTATGGGCAATCTAGATTGAAATGCTACCGAAGTAGCTACTGACCTGGTTGAATGACCTTTGGGTTTTGTTGCAAGATCTTTTTGTCGCAAGTGGTAGGTATGGACTACGGTGTCCAATAACCATTTTGACAATGTTACTTTAGAAACTGGAAGGCCGTCTTTGTTGTTAGCAAATGAAAGGAACAACTGACCTGATTTTCTAATTTCTTTAGTTCTATGAAGACAGAAATGCAGTTGTCTATGCACATCCAGTTGGTGTAACCTGTATTCTGCCTTGTTGGAATGATTAGGGAAAAAGACAGGAATTTCAATGAATTGATTCAAATTGTGTTCTGAACAAACTAAGTAGAAAAGATGGGTTGGTCCTCAGAGAAACTTTGTCTTTGTGAAAAACTAGGTATGGAAGGCAAACACGTATGGAGGGTGAACACAGTGCATGAAGTTCTGAAACATGTCTGGCAGAAGTAATAGCAACCAAGAAGAGAGTTTTTCAAGAGAGAAATTTCAAGGAACATGATGCTGCTGGTTCAAAGGGTGGCAGTATCAAGGAAGCCAGAACCAAATTGAGATCCTAAGGTGGAAGGGGCTCTTTCACTGGGTGTCTAAGTAGAGATGTACCTCTCATGAAAGCCCTACAGAGTTTATAAAACAGTGCAAGAAACTTCTCTGTGTGGAAGATTTTCAGTCCATATATTTCTAGTTAATCACTGTATATTAATCAGATCAGACAATAGTAGTAGATGTAGCGAATGTAAACTCGTCAAGTCAAACATTAATAGAAAATATATAATTCTACAGCATTACTAAGTATTCAAAAGTAATCCAAGCAAGGCAGGCAGTCTGTTTCCAGTCGAAAATCCTTTATTAAGTACACAGACAAGCGATCCAAGTAAAACAAAAATAGAGTAATAATTTCCTCACAAGCTTTCTAAATATATATACTTTTTATCAGGCATGGGAGTGGTTTATTGTGCTGTAAAACAAAGTGTTATTTGTATACATGTTAAATTCACATTCCTTCCCCCATCAGTGTGACATTCGAGCTGGTCCTGCCCTACCTAGTAGCTGTCATAATAATATATAGCCCTAATGTACTTTAATGGTACATCTTATTTAACCAAATTATTAAGTAGATTATTAAGTCTGTGATTTTATACAAGGCACTATACTACATGGCTGGAAATATAGCAACCTTAGTTCATTTTGCGATCAAAAATTATATATAAATATATACATATACATTTTGCATGTAAAAAATCAGTTTCTATTTTCATAACCTATTGTTAACAAAGATCGCTTTCGTCCTTCTAGACTTCTTCAGGTCTGTGTACAAGAACCCTAAAAACCTATATAATTGTATAATTAGTTAATATTGTTATGACCATCATTTTGAATAAAGTGGGAAAAAAAAGAGAACCAGAAAAAAAAAATATATATATATGTATGATGATGGAAACAAAATATACATTTAAATTTCAAATGATTTAAAATGTTATTTAAAACCAATTTGTAGATAAAAATAAAATACAATTAGTCATGTAAACAATGTGGCAATTTTCTAAGTACAGTGCACTTTTAATTGAACAGTAGTAGTTCAGTCCAGACTTTCTAAGAGAGTTCAGCTTTAATTGCCACATGAGTTCATGTTTCTCCAGAATATTTGGGATGTCTCCTTCAAGATCACCCATGTCTATGCGATCCAGGATCTGGAACTTAAAACCTGTGTGTCTTTTATGAAGAGAAAGGTGTTTGGCTACTGTATTATTTTTACATCCAGAGCGGATTTCTGACAGATGACATGAAATCCTTCGCTTGAGTTTATTTACAGTCTTGCCCACATAGAATGCATCACATTCATTAGTGTTACAGTCACCCCCTGCACTGGTTTTAATGATCTTCTTTAAATAAGGGCAATAAAAACTATCACCTTGTTGTATAAATATACAAAATGTACAATTAGTTTCATATCTTTTAGTGCTTTTCTCACATGGTCTAGGTTTAAAATCAGCAAAACTTATAATATTCCTGGCCTTCCTATAAACAAATGATGGGGCTTCACCTAAGATGTTAATCAGAAAAGGGTTTCCTGTGACAATGTCCCAGTTTTCTTCAATAATATTTTTGATACTGTGATAATCCAAAGTGTATGTCAGGATGCAGCTATTTTTGCATTTGTTATTCTCTGTGGGATTACTTAACATTTTTCTACTGGGGAGGTTGAGTGCAGGCGCTTCAGTCTTTTTCAGTTCTATAATGGGTTCCAGGATGTCTTTTAACATCTGACTTTCATAGCCTCTCACTAGAAAATCATTCTCTAAGTTGTTCAGGTTTCTCAAAAATGGTTCCATCTCTGTGGTAATTCGACTATAGCCTTGGGATTTCACTACATTATACTTGGTTTTTGTAGGATGTAGACTTTTACTGTGGAGTAATAAGTTAACCCTCGTTGGTTTTCTGAATAGATCAGTGTTGATTCTGTTATTGTTGGAAAGTGGTTGAAGTACAGCTATGAGAAGAGGTCAACTTCAGGAAGGGGGTTGTTTGATTGAGGTAAGTGATAAAATCTCCAAGCTGCAAGGTGTCACCTTCCCACACAAAGACATACTAGGTAGGGCAGGACAAGCTCAAATGTCACACTAATGGGGGAAGGGATGTGAATTTAACATGTGTACCAATAACACTGTTTTACAGCACAATAAACCACTCCCATGCCTGATAAAAAGTATATATATATATATATATATTTAGAAAGCTTGTGAGGAAATTATTACTCTATTTTTGTTTTACTTGGATCGCTTGTCTGTGTACTTAATAAAGGATTTTCGACTGGAAACTGACTGCCTGCCTTGCTTGGATTACTTTTGAATACTTAGTAATGCTGTAGAATTATATATTTTCTATTATTAATGTTTGACTTGACGAGTTTACGTTTGCTACTTCTACTACTATTGTCTGATCTGATTAATATACAGTGATTAACTAGAAATATATGGACTGAAAATCTTCCACACAGAGAAGTTTCTTACACTGTTTTGTTTTTAGACCCACTACACTTTAGTGGGTTGTTTTGAGACTTCGGGGATACCACAGAGATTACTTGTTTTTTCCTTACAGAGTTTATGAAACATTATGCTGGAGCTAGAAACTCCGATGTGAAAATTTGAAATGGCAGATAGTTGTACTCTGACGGTAGCAGCCGCTGCACCAGAATGAAACAGTTCTGCTAAGAAATCCAAAATCTTGTGTACAGGAACTGTAAAAGGATCTAAATTCCTGGATTCTGCCCAGTAAGAGAATCTTTTCCATTTGCTAGCATAGACTTTCCTTGTATTTGTCTTACGGGAAGAAACAATAATATCATGCACTGCTGGGGAAATATTGTGGAGCCTGGCTAGGATTGGAAGTGGAGTACCCAAGCTGTGAGCTTGAGAGATTGGAGGGACTGGTGTAGCCCGCCTGATCAAGAGGTCTGGTACTGGGTCCAGAATCCAAGGCTGGGCTAGAAGGTGGGGGTGAAGGAAAGTACAGTTGTATACACTTATCATAAATGTAGATGTTCGAGTGTATTCACTGTTGTAGTCATTACATTTGGGTAATCTGCTGGCAGGTTGCTCTCAGTCAGCCTGTTTAACAAAGTCTTGGGTCCTGCATCGGTTGCTGTCCCTTCTTCCATGACATCAGATCATCAAGGGTATAAAACATGCATACAACGCCATTACATCAGTTTTTCTTGCCCCAGATGTCGGGTGCCCCTCTAATGGGGAGCAAATAAAATGAAAAATACAAAAATACACCTCCAACCAAAAACAAATACACCAAAAAGGCTTTTAAGCATAGTAAAAGAAAGCAGAGGTACAGCCAGAGAAAAGTAGGGGCTGGAGTGAGGGTAACCAGGACTGCAACAGTGAATACACTCTAACATCTACATTTATGGTAATTGTACACAACTGTATTTTGTTCATGTTTCACTGTTGCAGTCATTACATTTGGGTAGATTCCCAAAGCTATGGCTGGGAGGAGGAGTTTATACAGCATTAGGGCCAGCTACAAGGCCCTGCAAGACAGCAGTGGCAAAACCAGCTCTGGATTTAGAGAAAAAAATTGGTAAATGATAATGCTTTGTGAAAGTATGTACAGAACTCCAGGTAGCAGCTTCTAGAATATCCCTGGTAGGAACACCTATAAGAAAGGCTGCAGAAGTAGATGCAGCCCTGGTGGAGTGAGATCTGATCCTCTGGGGAATAGGTTTTCCATGGTGCTTATAGCAGAAATAAATGCAATGGCTTATCCATTTAGAAATGGTTTGTTTTGAGATAGCCTTCCCCTCTGCCCCTGCAGCAAATGCTACCAGCAATTGTTCAGATTTTCTCGAGATTTAGTCCTGTCCAAGTAGAATCTAAGTTGTCTGTGCACATCCAAGGAATGCAGAATCCGTTCCCTTTTGTTCTGTGAATTGGGAACGAAGGTTGGCAAATGAATGGACTGATTAAGAGCCACACTGGAAACCTCCTTGGGCATGAAAGATGGATTGGTTCTCAGAGATACCCTGTCCGCATGAAAGATGATGAAAGGCTCCACTGCCATAAGGGCCTGTAATTCAGATATCCTTCTAGCTGAAGCGATTGCTAAAAGGAAGACTGTTTTCTAAGAAAGAAATTTTAAGTCTGCAGTAGCAGCTGGCCCGAAAGGAGGTAGAGTGAGCTTCTCCAAAATGAGATTAAGGTCCCAGGCAGGGGTAGGAGCTCTCCTGAGTGGTCTCAAGTTCTTTGCCCCACTGAAATACTGCTTGAGCAGGGGATGAGAGAAGAGAGGTGGTTCTGTGTTATAGTGAGCTGAAATAGCTGAAGCGTGGATTTTAACAGAGGAAAAAGACAGGCCCTTGTGAAGCATCTCAGTTAAGTATTGCAAAATCTGAGGTAAATTGGGTGCTGCTGTGCTCATCCCTAAAGATTGATTCCAGGCACAGAGTCTTTTCCATTTGTCAGCATTAGATTTTCTAGTACTAGGTAGTCTCGCCTCCTACAGATTTGCTGAAGGATGATAAGGGTGAATTTAAGTGATTAGCCAGGCTGCAAGGTTCAATGCTGGAAGCTGAGGGTGCAGAATGTGGTTCTCCTGCTGAGACAGCAAGGAAGGGGTCTGAGGGGTGCCATGGAGATATTTGCGAAACACTGTGCAGGAGTGGGTACCAGTGTTGGCGTGGCAAGTCTGGAGCAATCAAAATCATTATTGGTTTGTCCTGTTTGACTTTTAGCAGAACTTTGGAGAGCAGAGCCAGAGGGGGAAAGGCATAGACTGATAGGTTTTTCCAGCTGAAGGACAGAGCATCCACTTTCCAGGCTTCTTTGTGGGGAGTCCTTGTACAAAACTTGTCCAACTGGTAGTTCTGGGGGGAGGGAAATAGATCTATGTCTGGACTCCCCCATTTGTTTGTTAACATGTTGAAAATCCGTGGTTTCAGTTTCCACTCGTGTGGGTCCATGAGATTTCTGCTTAGTCCGTCTGCCAGTGTATTCAATTTTCCTGGCAGGAATTGAGCTTGTAAGTGCACTTGGTAGCTCAAGGCTGTGTTCCACAAGGCCATGGCTAGTCTGCAAAGGGGGTAAGAATGTGTACCCCCCTGCTTGTTTATGTACCACATAACCGTGGTGTTGTCCGTCTTTACCATTAGTTGTCCTGGAAGAATATAGTCGTTGAAGGCTGTCAGAGCATTCTGTACAGCTAACATTTTTTTTTCTGATTGATATGTAGGGTGCATTTGATTTGGGTTCCATTTGCCCTGAAAGTACTTCCCTGCCAGGTGAGCTCCCCATGCATAGTCTGATGCATCTGTAGTTAGGGTTTGTGTGGCAGGGGGTAGTGTAAATGGCAGTCCCTTGTTTTGGTGGCAGGCATCTTCCCAGCATAGGAATTCTAGGCGTAGGCAAGGTATGAAAGGAATCATTGTTTCCAGGCTGTGACAATGTTGACTCCATAGACTTTTTAAGTACCAGTGTAGTTTCCTCATATGCAGTCTTGCATATGGAATTAGAAGAATGCAGGAGGCCATGAACCCCAAGGCTTGCAGTATGTGTCTTGCAGATAGCAGGGTTTTTGTGGCCACTTGTTTGAAGTAAGTTACCAAATTAATTTGCTTCTCTGGCATGAGAAAAGCCATCTGGGCAGTTGTATTCAAGCTTGCACTCAGGAATGTAATCTGTTGAGAGGGTACCAGTTGTGATTTCCTTTTGTTTATGGTGTACCCCAGACAAGTTAGAATCCTTTTTATAAACACCAGATGATTTAGAAGTATGCCCTGGTTTTCTGCCTGAATTACACAATCGTCCAGGTATGGATATATCTGAATATTTCTTTGCCTGAAAATGCAATAACTGGAGCTAGGCACTTTGTGAATACCCTGGGCGCAGTAGACAAGCCAAAGGGCAGTGCAGAGAACTGATAATGCAAGTAGCCTGCTTTGAAGCACAGGTATCTTCTGCAAGATTCCCTGATTGGGATGAGCAGGTATGCTTCTTTTAATTCTAGAGTTGCCAACCAGGCATCTTTGCCTAGCATAGGAAGTAACTGGTAAAGAGTCAGTATCTTGAATTTTGGAATGTCCGGAAAGGTGTTTAGAGTACACAGGTCCAGAATTGGACTCCATGATTTGTCTTTTCTGGGAACCAGAAAAATCCTGGAATAAAAACCTTGTCCCTTTTCCTCTTCTGGTACTGGATGAATAGCTCCCATGTTTAAAAGGGAAAGTACTTGTTTTTGAGTCTCTGCCCACTGATTTGGGGGCAGGTATGGCCACCCGTTTGGTGTTGGCAACGTGTGGAAATGAAATCTGTATACCTGGGACACTATATTTAAAACCCATTTGTCCTGGGTTACGAGTTCCCAGTTCTTTGCATGAAGAGCAATCTTCCCCCCAATGGGGCAGCTAAAAGGTAAGTGCTTGGTAATTTTAAAAGGAAGTCAGTGAGATTGTTTACCATAGGGGGTGTCTTGTTATTTCCAGATTTGGAAGTGGAGGTCCCCCATTGCTTAGTTCTGAGAGTCTCCGAGGACTGAAACCTGGTGCTTTTGGTGTGTCTGGGTTTGGCTTGAGAGGATCTGGAAGGAGCTGGAAAAGACCAATTCTTAGTAGGCCAGTGCCAAAATCTTGGAGGTTGTACTTACAAGAAATCTTTAACAGTTTGCATAGATTTAGCTTCATCTTCCATCTTTTTTAGAACTTCTTCAGCCTTATTGCCAAACAGACTGTCCTGATTTAAAGGAGCATCCAACAATTTCACTTTAACATGATCAGGCAAAGATTGCTCCCTTAAGCCAAGCATGCCTTCTAAGCACAGACCCAATAACAGCAGCCCTGCAGGAGGCCTCTAAAGAATCAAAACCACATTGCAAAGTATGTTTTCTAACTTGCTTAGCAGAACACAGTAAATCCTATAAATCTTTATTTTCCACACAGTCAGGAATCATCATCATTTTCTGTTTAAGCAGTCCCATGATATGCTGTTAATATTTTAACATATGAAATTGGCAGTTTAAAGCCCTGATTGCCAAGGTTGCAGAAGTATAAACCTTCTTACCCAATCTCTCCAGCGCCCTGGAGTCTCTATCAGAAGGGGTAGGATTTTTAGCAGTAGAAGCCTTAATGCCCTTGGGCCCCTGAGAAATAGTTTCTGGATCTGCAACAGGATTTTTGAAAAGGAACTTGTGGGACTCAGGAACCCTGTAGTATAGGTCAGGTTTACTAGGAGCCAGAGGCAGGGAATCAGGGGCCATACTGGATTCTGAAAACACATCAATAATGTCTAGTACAGGAGGTATAGCCAAGGGCCTATACTGAGGTAATAGAAGGAAATCCCCAAGTCTCTTTTTTGAATCAGAAAATTCCTGACTTTCCCAGTGGAAATGCTCCCTTAAGGTATGTAAAGTTTCCCCAAAAGAAAAATCCTCAGGAGGGGAAGCAGAGGGAATGGAATCTTGCATCAGAATCCTCATAAGTAGGTATGGACAAATCCAGGTCATTAAAAGAGTCAGAAGAAACAGAAACCTGATCAGAAGATTCATAATCAAGCTCAGCCCCAGGCCTCTTGGGGGGGGGGGGGGGGTTGACTACCCCTGATTACAGTAATTAGATCTTCAGCCATTTTGATCATTTGTTTTTTAGGCATAGGGGCCTGAACACGTGGCCTGGGCGTCGTTTTTTTTTTAGACATGGATTGAGATTTAGGCCTTAGTAATGAAGGTGGAGTCGATTTAATATGCAAGTCTGTAGGCTTGAATACACCCTTAGAAGCTGGTGCCTGCACAACGTTTCCGGACCCAAACGAGGGAGAGACATCGGCAGGTTCCATAGGTGAAGATTCTTGCGGCATACCAAACTCCGAATGGGTCTCAGTAGAGGCCTGCGAATCAGAAGTAGCGGGTATCAGGGGGCTGCGAAAGACCTGGTTCCACCCTGTTTGTTGATGTACCAAACCACTGACATATTGTCTGTCTGTACTGCAACAGTCCCGGCAGGGAGAGAGACTTGAAGAGCTTGCAATGCTAGGAGCACCACTCTCATCTCTAGGAAATTGATGTGCAAGTGGTACTCGTGAGTTTGCCAAGTGCCTCGGACCGTCTTCCCAAGATAATGTCCCCCCACCCTATCAAGTAAGCATCCGTGGTCACTGTGGGGACCGGATGGAGTTCCATGAAAGGTCTGCCCTGAGTAGTGGGGAGACCATCCATCAGGAAAGGTGTCTTTTGCAAGATTCCGTAATTAGCATCATGTGAGACATGGGTAATTCCTGGAAGGGACATTGTGTGAAAAGAAGCCACTGAAGGATTCTCATGTGAAAGCGTGCCAAAGGAACTAGAAGAATGGCTGCTGCCATGGATTCTAGAGCTTGAAGAACATTTTTGACTTGATTTTGCTCCTCAGGAGAAGTGACACCTGTTTTCGAATAATGGAAACTCTTTCCTGAGGCAATTTTACAATCATTTTTCTTGTGTTTAGCTCTGCTCCTATGTATGTAATAGACTGACAGGGAAACAAGGCAGATTTTTCGAAGTTTATTGTGATGCCTAGTTGAGCACAGGATGTGATGGTGTAATCTCGTGCCTCTATAAGTTGTTGCCTGGTGGTAGCAGTGAGGAGCCAGTCATCCAGATAAGGAAACACCTGGAATCCTAGACATCTCAGGTGAGCCATGACTACTGCCATACATTTGGTGAACACCCTGGGGGCTGTGGTGAGACCAAAGGGCAGAGCTCTGAATTAGTAATGACTGGCCCCTAGCCAGAAGTGTAGAAATCTCCTGGACCGTCTGTCCATTTTTATATGACAGTACGCGTCCTGAAGATCTATGGAGCACATCCAACTGTCCTGACCCAGAAAGGGGAGAATGGACTGCAGTGTTACCATCTGGAACTTTTCTTTTTGTACAGACTTGTTTAACCTGCTGAGATCCAGAATTGGTCTCCAGTCCCCTGTCCTTTTGGGCACTAAAAAGAATCTTGAGTAAGTTTCAGATCCTACTTGGTCTGCGGGGACTTCCTGGATGGCTCTTTTTTCTAGCAGTCTTGAAACTTCAGTGACTGCCTGATCCCTTAGATTGGGTGGAACATCTGGGATGGACTTTTGAAACAAAAGGAGGTTGATGAAAGGGAATCTTGAACTCCGGATATAATGGCTAGTACCCATTTATCCTTTGTAATATTTTGCCAGGCGACTGGATACAATGAAAGCCTTCCCGCAACTGCCTCCAGAGTTAAGCAGTCGGGCATCCCTTCAGGGATGTTGACAGGGTTTGGAAGAGAACGTATCTGTCACCCTGATTTTGTGGACCCCCTCTGCCACGAGGGTGGCGTCTGCCATTGTTATTATTTCCCCCTCTGCCCCTGGGGGAAAATTCATCACATGCATCAGACAAGGGTCCCTGTGATTTTCTAAACCACATCTTTCTGCCCTTCTGACCCTTTTGGTATGATCTGGTAGGAGTGGAAAAATGGACTCAGACATCAGAGAGCATCTTGCCTTCCTGCTGGCATCTGGTAAGCGTATCTTTCACCTGAGGCCCAAAGAGGGAGGAATCATCAAAGGGGGTATTGGTGAAAGATGCTCTGAAAGGTTCCGCAAATTGACACAGCCGTAGCCAAGAATGTCTCCTAAGACCCACTCCTGTTTCTGCAGCTCTAATCACTCCATCGGCTGCGTATGAAATAAGCCTCATGGAGGAGTTGACTGTTGAATTAAGAGTCACCAGCTGGGTAGCTACATTGGCTGAAGCTCCCTCAGCTGTTAGATCTTGTAGGGTATCTCCAAGCTGTTTTAGGAGATCCCTCTGAAGCTTAATAAAATGGGAAAGACAGTTCAGGGACATAAAGAAGGTCGCTGATGAAAACATTCACTTCCCATATCTGTCCATCGTACGACAGTCTTTATTCGGTGGATGGACAGATGAGGAGGTTTCAGCTAACTCTCTCTTTGCAGCTGCTGCTACCACCATGACTTCAACTGGGACACCTTTATTCAAGAATTGTTCGTCTTGGGGAGCTGTGATGAATTTATTGGGTCTCCTCAGGACAGGTTCCATGGAATCTGGAGCTGATCAAGCCTTTTGAGACACTACAGACATGAGTGGATCAAAAGGCGGAGACACCCAGGAGGTGGAAGGACGAGAACTAAATGCATCCAGGTATACAGACTCATCCTCGGAGGGGGCTAGGGAAGTCCAGCTACGCCACTGCCTGAAAATCTCAAGGATATCCGAAAAGGGAACATCTTCAGAGGGGGACCTTGGGGACCCCTCAGATTCATCCAGGTCTGTATCCGTGGTGACAGACTCTGGGGAGTCTAGGTGCCTCCTCTTACACTTTTTCTTCCAGGCAGCCTGCTCAGAATGCTCTGGGGAGGCTTCAGAAGAAGAGGGTTCACCCAATGGAGTGTCCTGAGGCAAAGGTTCCCTATGCTTTGGGGCTGGAGGAGGAGCAGAGGTTGTCACAGGCACTGAGGGGGACAGAGCCATTGGAACTGGTAGTGGAGCAGTCTGTGGGGACAGCACTCTCCGCATGACCTCGAAGGCATCACGGTCTCGACACAAGGAGGGCTCCAGGTCCGAAGAGATAGAAATACCACCCTGCGCCGAAGGCGACGGCTCCGAGGCCAATATGGGAGCAGAGCTAAACTGAGCCGATGCTCCGAGAGGGAGAGTGGGGTCGAACAAGGGTCCGATGCCATTTCCTTCCTCGTAGCTGACGAGAGAGCTTTGGTGCCCAGATACTTTGATGGGTGGAAGAATCAAGGTAATCGGAGCCAAAGTCTTAGCCGATGAGGATGTTATCGGAGCCAAAGGAACCACTATCGGAGCGTCCATGGACTCCGATTCCAAACTAAGTATAGTTGGAGGAGGAATCTAAATCGAAGCGGATGGAGCCGAAGCCTATTGAGGTGGGTTCTTTTTTGGCTCAGAGATGGCTCCGAAGTAACAGTTGGAGCCGACGGAGGGTTAGTCTAGTCAGTGCCAGTCGGCACCAACACACTTGGTTTGTCAAGCTCACAGGTCGGTTCTGAACATAGAGCTGAAGGCTTGACTGGTTTCAATTGTTTCACTGGCTGAGATGCTTTAGCTGGAGAATCCTGTTTCAATAATCCAGAGTATAAGCTTGTTTTTCCGCTTCTGCAGGACCCTTGGACTAAAGGCATGACAAATAGCACAACAGTCCTGCAGGCAGTTAACAAAACTAGTGTGCCCATCTGTCAGAGACATCTTCTGACAGCACGAGTCACACTTTTTAAAACCAGAGATTTTAACTTCCTTAGACATTTTAGTTAAAGTCAAACTAGAATAGAAAAACCAAAAATTAATACAGACCTTAAAGGAGAGCCTCTAACTTAAATGACTGTCCTTGTGGGGGGGGGGGGGAGAACTCTGTAAGTTAAACGAGTTCAGGGAATAACAGAAGGCCTAGCGACTAAGGGGCGACGGCCAACACAGCACAAAGTAAAGCACAAGGACGAAATAAGGGGGTTTACAGTAAAAGAAACTTACAAACTACTACTAAAGAAAAATGATATCAAATTTTAAACCACAATATTTGAATTTAAAAGAGACAAAAAATATACTAAGCCTGAGTCAGTATTGATAGCAACCTCGCAGCTAAAGCAGCAAACGAGATCTGGGCAGCTGGCGCTGGGCATTCTGGGATAAGGGGTAGCCTCGACCCATTAAAGAGCGCTCGAGCAAGTGGCAGAGTCGGAGCCGAGGATCGGCTCCGAACCCATCCAGCAAGAACGAAGGCAAGATTGGACAACTTAATATGGTTACGTCATATGAGGTGCAGAGTTGAAGATGTTAAGATTTGCACTGGGTGTGACGAGGATAGACAGGATTAGAATAAGTATATTAGAGGGTCAGCCCAGGTTGGAAGGTTTGGAGAAAGCCAGAGGCGCAAGATTACGCTGGTTTGGACAGGTGCTGAGGAGGGATGCACAGTATATTGGGAAAAAGATGCTAAGGATGAAGCTGCCGGTAACAGGAAAAGAGGAAGGCCTAAGATAAGGTTTATGGATGTGGTGAGAGAGGACATGCAGGTGGTTGGTGTGACAGAGCAAGATGCAGAGGACAGGAAGAAATGGAACAGTTGATCTGCTGTGGCGACACCTGATGGGAGCAGCCAAAAGAAGAAGAAGAAGTTATATGAGGTGGGGGGTTAAGCAGAAGGAGATACAGAGTAGTTGAGTTATACACAAGGAAATAAAGAGTGACAGCAGAGGAGTTAAGAGGGAGGATGGGAGTAGTGTGAATAGAGAGGTTACATTATATGAGATGTGGTAGCACAGGTGCACAGATGTGTTGAGGACAGGTGGTGTTTCAGGGATCTTATGAAGAGAGCTAATGTGCAGGCAGCTCTAAGTGCTGGGGGAAAGGAATTCCACATCTTTGTGAAGGAAAAGGAGTAAAGTATTTGACCGGCTGAGAGCTTGGGTTTTTCTACATTTAGAAGCAGTTGGTTGCTGGATCGGAGAGGTCTGTTAGGATGATATACAGTAAGTACAAAAGATAGAGCAGTGCATTTTGTAGGCCTTATAAATGACACTGTAAGCAGCGGTTAGTTGGATATAAGAGAGATAGAACTTCTAGCCAATTTAGTTAGAGTAATGATAAGCAGTGGTGATATGAGTAAGCATCATTAGTAACAAACTTAGCAATTTTATTATAAAGAGTCAAGTTTGGATTTTAGAGACAACTGAATGTTTGTGAGGAGAGGGGTGCCGTACAAAAGACAGGGTAATAGAAAGGAAGAGGCGTGGGGTAGTCCTGCTGTTGGATTGAGTAGATGTTTGTGTCGGTAGAGGAAGACATGTTTTTGATGTTGGACTGAATGTGCAGGTCGAATGAGAGCTTTTAGTCTATGGTGACACCTCGGAATTTTCTGCTAGGTACAATTTTGATTATAGTATCATTTAAGGATCGAATGGTAAAGTCCTCTTTTTGTAGGGGTACTGTCTTTTTGTGGACAAAGAGTACCAGTTTGTTTTTTGTTTTTTTTGGGGTTCAGGGCAAGATGATTATTAGACATCCAGATTTCGGTTGTGGTGAAGACACTTTGGGTGAGTTGGTATAATTTCAGAGGTAGAGTTTGCAGTGCAGAGGATAGTGGAGTCATCTGCATACTGGATGACTGAGCCTTGAGCAAGAGAGGTTTGTAAGTTACTGAAAAATATGCTTAACAGAAGAAGCCCTAAAATGGAGCCTTGAGGAATCCTGTGGCTGTGTTTAGGAAAGGAGAGTAAGAATTTTGCAATTTGGTAGATTGTTGCCTGTCAGTGAGGTAGTGACAGAACCAGTTCAGGGTGTGAGGTGAGGTACCCATGTTAGAGAGTTTAGTAAGGAGAGAGAGAGATATAGCATCAAAATCTTTAGAGAGAGAGGAAGAGAGAGGAGACTATTTTTCCAGCATCACGTGCTTGGTTGACTGAGCCCATGAAGGATAAGAGTGCAGTGGTAGTACTATGCCCTGACCTAAATCCATCTTGGGTGGGAGAAAGGATATGGCTGTGGGTCAGATAATGAAGTTGACTATGCATATATTTTTCCAGAATCTTAGAGACAGGTGACAGTATATCAGTGGGACGGAAGTTGGTAGCTTCTATGTTGGGGACACCCTTGTGTAGAGAGAGAATGTAAGCTTTTTTCCAGATGGATGGAACATGGGACCCTTGGATAGATCTGTTGAGAATTATGCTAATAGGGTATGCAACGGAGATGGCTGACATTTGTAGGAATGCAGGGGCTTTATGTTTGTCAGGGGCTATTGTGCATGGTTTGAGCTTTAGAAGCAACATTTACAGTGGAGGTGCATATTGGTGGCAGAGAAAAGTTGGGAATAGAAGGGGTACAGGAATTTGCTGTAAAGTGGTCTGTGGTGGTCAAGTTGGTCGGAGTAAATGAGGACGTTAAATTAGCTATAGTTTCAATAAAGTAGGAGTTGAAGGTTGCAGCGATTTCGGTCAGTATTTTATCTGGTTCTGGGCAAGGATTATTCCTAGAGCCTGGGATTAATAAAGAGTTGAGAGAGGTCTAGAATTTCTTTAGGATTTCTTAGGATTGTGCTTAAACTGATTCTGCAATATAAGGTAGTGGTGTTTTTTTATTTTGTAATACTAGGCATTTAAACTTGGTTTCGGAGTTATTTTTATGTGCAAGGTCAGATGGGTTTTTGTTTTTCTGCCACAGTTTCCAGGATTTGTCCCTGCACGTCATGAGCTCCTTAGTAGATCTGGTAAGCCAACTGGCATGGCTAGTTCTTATTCTTTTTTGTCTAAGGGGAGCAAGGTTGTTTAGTATGTTGAAGAAAGTTGAAATGGAAAACTCAGTTGCCTCATCAAGGAGAAGAAATTTTACTACATTCCAATTGATGCTTTGCAACCTTTGGTTGAAGGCAGAGGGACAAAAGTGGGATAGATCTCTGATTTGCCTGTACTGATGTCCATTTATTGTTGTGGTAGTTTCTCGTATTATAAAGGCAGATAAGTGGTCACCAGAGGATGCAATCTTATTTGGATGGGAGACTAAGATTCAGTATAAGATTGAGCCATTACTAGTGTTTTTAGTAGGCCTGGTTATCTTGGTGATTAGCTGGGTGAAAATATACAGGTTGATACTGCAGGAAGAGTGGTGAAGGGATATGTCTAGCCAGTTGATATTTAGATCACCCAATATGATTGTCTCATATTTTATGTTAGTTGCTCCCCAGGCAAGGATTTCCTAAAGATTGGAATATTATTACCTGGAGGAATATAGGTGACTACAACACACAGGTTTTTGCAGTTATTCATTTTCAAGAGAGAAACTAGCAGTTCGGCTGTGGAGAACTGTGGGATGGATTTTGTACATGGGACAATAATGAAGGCAGTGGGGTACATCAGAGAGATGCCTCCACCTTTTTTATAGGGTCTTTCAGCCCTAAGACAGACGAAACCTGCGGGCAAGAATTCTGTGTCCTTAATGAAGGGTTTTAGCCATGTTTCAGTTGCGGCAATAATATCAGGTTTGTTGTGAGCTATCCAGGCATGGAAGTCTGGAATTTTATTTCTAATACTTTGTAGGTTGATTGTGGTGAAGTTTATTGATTTATAGGAGTTGGGGGTTGACAAGGGGATGACATGGGCCCTGGGTTGGGGTGCACATCTCCACAATGGGATAAGGCTTGTTTCTGGATATGGGAGAGTAGTGAATTCCTACTTCCATTTTGCTCTGATTAGAGGATATAGAAAAAGTTTTTTTTTTTTGGTATGGAGAATGGAGGGGATGATTTTTACTTTTGTACATAATAGTATGTTTGCATCATATAGGCTAGCAGATATCTGTGAAAAGGAAGAGATGATACTCGATAAAGGCTTTAAGCGGAGGCCCTAGACAGAGGACCATCATTTGTGTGCTTCTTTGAAGGTGTATTTTTTTTTATTTTCCTGCATTTTACAAGTGTGGCAATGGACATAGTATTTTTCATCACTGGAGTACAGGCGATTGCATGAACGTGTTTTATGATAAATAGAAGAAAATGTATAACTGGCTTTATTTCTTCATTTGTGGTTATATATTTGCATTTTCTGGAGTTTTTGGTGGTTTAGCAAGGAAGAGATGTTTTCTACTTGTAAAGGGAGAGTGGGCGAGGAGCAGTGGGAAGTAGAGGGTTGTTGCAGAGAGGTTAAATATAGTGGAATATTGAAGGAGAGAGACCAGCAGAGAAGAGATTGTGAGGACTGACATTTTAGGGTAGGAGGAAAGGTATATATTTAAGAAGTTACTAGTTTTTCATTGAAGTTGTAGAGGGGGGAAGAAGAGGTTGGGAGGGGATAGGAAGCAGAGTTAAAATGCTTGGTATGTGAGTGTTTAGGTAGGGTGTAGTTTAGAGTACAGTGCGAGAGGAATGGATGTTGTGTGGTGTAATGTGATTGGAAGGGCTAGAGAATGTATAAATCTAATTGAAGTGGGGGTGGGTGGAAATGGGGGTAGGGAGAAAAATGGAGCAGGTAGAAACCAGCATCAGGAATGCCATCTGAAACAAAAACTATCAGTAAGGTTAAGAAACCTGAGCAAGTTGGGCAAAAGCTCTAAGAAGAATAATGGGTCAGAGGAACTCTACCTGTAATGCAGGAGGTTAGGAAGCTGAAAGGGAGAAAAGTTTAACAAACAGAAGTGCTACAGGGAGCATAGAATGGAAGCTACAAGAATGGCTAACTGTAAAGTGAGCAAATTCCATAAGCTAAAAAGGAAGCAAGTAAGAGTAATGACCGCTGGTAGGTGGGGGGCGGGGGCAGGAATCTCAGAACATCCTGGTGGTGCGCTGTGTCTTACAAAGGACTAAACTACAAAGCTACAGCATTAATTTTCTCCAGTACACATACATTAGCTTTAGAGCAGCGTGGGTCCCAGAGTGTCCGATCAGGTTTGTGCAGTAGCTAGGTTTTCACTGGGTTGGGAGGCTCTAATGAAGTTTTCAGCTGTGGGATCTTACTTCAGCTGGCGCACGCACACCACCAGTTCAGCATTCGGTATACCAGGTGGAGGTAGGATGGAAAGACGGCGCAAGATGCTATCCTGTCTTAACCAACACTGATGATAGGTCAATGATTACATTTACAACATCTTCTATGCCTAGAATTACTAGCTCTTTGGAATGCCTCTAGGGCTGATGTACTACTAAACTGAAGTCTAACAAATCTAAACTTGTTTCATCTAGTTAATTTGACAGAAACTCTGGTCTGCATCAAACAATATAAAGTTAGCATTCCTGAGACCAGTTTCTCTACTGTAAGTAATGAGTAATCCAGTTTCTTACTGTACTTAATGTTTGTGAATCAATAGTAACCGCACAATTCACCTTTTATGTTGGCTCTGTTTCTTAGTATCTAAACTTCCCATTTTCTTCAGGTCCTGCTCTGCTTTACTTGCAAGTGCTAAATGCACTTTTCTAGAATAATGAATCACTATCACTGCATCAGTTTTATTATTTACATGCATCATCCTCCACGGCAAGGTTCCTAAACCTCTGAACAAATTAGGATATTTCCCTGCAATAGTGTGAAAATACAAATGTGTACACTTACCAAAACTGTAGATGTTAGAGTTTATTCACTGTTGCAGTCATCACATTTGGGTTATCTGCTTGCAGTAGCCCTGAGTCGGCCTGATTAACAAAGTCTTGGGTCCTGAGTTGGTTGCTGTCCCTTCTTCCGTGATGTCAGGTCGTCAGGGGTATAAAACATGCAGCCGAAGCCATTACATCAGTTTTTCTTGCCCCAGATATCAGGTGCCCCCCTAATGGGAAGCAATTAAATCTATAAATATACAAATGTTATACCTCCAACAAAAAAGCAAATACACCAAAAAGCTTTTAAGCATAGTAAAGGAGAGTAGAGGTATAGCCAAAAGAAGTAAGGGGGCTGGAGGGAGGGTAACAAGGACTGCAAAAGTGAATACACTCGAACATCTACATTTATAGTAAGTGTACACAACTGTACTATGTTCGTGTTTCACTGTTGCAGTCATCACATTTGGGTAGATTCCCAAAGCTACGAATGGGGGGAGGAATTTAGATAACATTAGGACCAGATACAAGGCCCTGCAAGACTGCAGTGGCAAAGCCAGCTCTGGATTTAGAGAAAATTGGCAGATGGTAATGCTTGGTGAAAGTATGTACAGAACTCCAGGTAGCAGCTTCTAGGATGTCCCTGGTAGGGACACCTCTGAGAAAGGCTGTAGAGGTAGATGCAGCCCTGGTTGAGTGGGGTCTGATCCCCTGTGGGATAGGTTTTTTTCCATGGTGCTTGTAGCAGAAATGAATGCAATGGCTTATCCATTTAGGAATGGTTTGCTTTGAAATAGCCTTCCCCTCTGCTCCTGTAGCAAATGCCACCAGCAGTTGTTCAGATTTCCTTTGAGGTTTAGTCCTGTCCAAGGAGATCTAAGTGGTCTGTGCACATCTAAGGAGTGCAGTATCCGTTCCCCTTTGTTCTGTGGATTAGGAAATAAGGTTGGCAAATGAATGGACTGATTAAGGGCACATTTGGATACCACCTTGGGCATGAAGGAGGGATTGGTCCTGAGAGACACCCTGTCCACATGAAAAAGATGATGAAAGGCTCCACTGCCATAAGGGACTGTAATTCAGATACCCTTCCTGCTGAAGTGATTGCTAAAAGGAAAGCTGTTTTCCAAGAAAGGAATTTTAAGTTTGCAGTAGCAGCTGGCTTGAAAGGAGGAAGAGTGAGTTTCTCCAATACAAAGTTAAGGTCCCAGGCTGGAGTTGGAGCTCACCTGGGTGGGCGTAATTTTTGGCCTCTGTGAGGAACTGCTTGAGCAGTGGATGAGAGAAGAGGGGAGGTTCTCTATTATAATGAGCTGAAATGGCTGAGGCGTGAATCTTGATGGAGGAGAAAGACAGGCCCTTGTGAAGCATCTCAGTTAAGTATTGTAAAATTTGAGGTAAATCGGGCACTGCTGTGCTCATCCCTTGAGAGTGGTTTCAGGCACAGAATCTTTTCCATTTTTCAGCATAAGATTTTCTAGTACTAGGCCTCCTTGCCTCTAAAATGATATCCATCACTGGTTTATTGAGGGATGGTACAGGAGAGATTAGTTAATTAGCCAGGCTACTAGGTTCAGTGTTTGAAGCTGAGGGTGCAGAATCTGGCTCCTGCTGAGACAATAGGGTAAGAGTCTGAGGCAGGTGCCATGGGGCCAATAGTGACACACTGCATAAGAGGGGGTACCAGTCATGGCGTGGTCAGTCTGGTGCAATCAAAATCGTCTTTGGTTTGTCTTGTTTGATCTTTAGTAGCACTTTGGAGAGCAGAGGCAGAGGAGGAAAAGCATAAACTGATAGGTTTTACCAGCTGAAGGACAGAGCATTCACTTTCCAAGCTTGTTTGCGGGGAGTCCATGTGCAAAATTTGTCCAACTGATAGTTTTGGGGAGAGGCAAACAGGTCTATACCTGGGCTCTTCTATTTGCTTGTCAACATGTTGAAAATCCTTGGTTCCAGTTTCAACTTGTGTGGGTCCATGAGGTTTCTGCTTAGTTCGTCTGCCAGTGTATTTCGTTTTCCTGGCAGGAATTGAGCTTGTAGATACACTTGGTAGCTCAGGGCTGTGTTCCACAATGCCATGGCTAGTCTGCAGAGGAGGTAAGAATGTGTACCCCCCTGCTAGTTTATGTACCACATAACAGTGGTGTTGTCTGTCTTTATCATTAACTGTCCTGGAAGAATGTGGTCCTTGAAGGCAGCATTCTGTACAGCTAACATTTCTTTTTGATTGATATGCAGGTGCATTTGACTTGGGTTCCATTTGCCCTGAGTGCACTTCCCTGTCAGGTGAGCCCCCCATGCATAGACTGATGTGTCTGTTGTTAGGGTTTGGGGGGCAGGGGGCAGTGTGAATTGTAGTCCCTTTTTTTGGTGGCAGGCCTCTGCCCACCAAAGGAACTCTAGGCGTAGGCAAGGTATGATACGAACCATTGCTTCTAGATCCTGAGAATGTTGACACCATAGGCTTTTTAGACACCATTCTAGTTTCATCATATGCAGTTTTGCATACGGAATTAGAAGAATGCAGGAGGCCATGAACCCCAAGGCTTGTGGTATTTGCCTTGCAGATAGCAGGGTTCTTGTGGCCGGTTGTTTGAAGTAGGTTGTCAAATGAATTTCTTTCTCTGACGTGAGGAAAGCCATCTGGGAAGTTGTATTCAAGCTTGCTCCCAGGAATATAATTTGTTGACAGGGTACCAGGTTTGATTTCTTTTCGTTTATGGTGCACCCCAGGCAAGTTAGCACCATTTGTACAAAGGCCAGATGATTCAAAAGTATGTCCTGGCTTTCTGCCTGAATTAGACAATCGTCCAGGTATGGGAATATTTGAATATTTCTTTGTCTGCAAAATGCAATGACTGGAGCTACGCACTTTATGAATACACTGGGCGCAGTAGGCATGCCAAAGGGCAATTCAGAGAACTGCTAGTGCGTGTAGCCTGCTTTGAAGCGTAGGTTGCTTTGATGTGTAGGTATCTTCTGCAAGATTCCCTGATTGGGATGTGCAGGTATGCTTCCTTTAAATCTAGTGTTGCCAACCAGGTGTCTTTGCCTAGCATAGGGAGCAACTGGTAAGGAGTCAGCATCTTGAATTTTAGAATCACCAAAAAGGTTGTTTAGAGTAGACAGGTCCAGGATAGGATGCCATGAATCGTCTTATCTGGGTACCAGGAAAAGTCCGAGTAGAAACACTGTCCCTTTTCGTCTTCTGGTACCAAATGAATAGTCCCCATGCTTAAGAGAGAAAGGACTTGCTTTTGGGCCTCTGCCCACTGATTTGGGGGTAGATCTGGCCACCCGCTTGGTGTAACGTGTGGAAGTGAAATCTGTATCCCTGGGACACTATATTTGAAACCCATTTGTCCTAGGTAGTGTGTTCCCATTTCTTTGTATGAAGAGTAATCCCCCCCCCCCCAAATGGGGAAGTCAGTTGAGAAGTGCTTGGAAGTTTTAAAAAGAAGTCACTGAGACAGTTTACTATAGGGGAGAGTTTTATTACTCCCAGATTTGGAAGTGGAGGCCCCCCCCACTGCTTAGTTCCTGTGCTTACCCTTGGACTGAAGCCTGGGAGCTCTGCTGGATCTGGGTTTGGACTGAGAAGGTTTGGAAGGCCAATGCCTACTAAACCTTGGCGCTTGTACTTGTAAAAAATCTTTAACAGTTTGCATAGATTTAGCTTTTTCCTCCATCTTTTTAAGAACAACTTCTGCCTTGTTGCCAAACAGGCAGTCCTGGTTTAAGGGAGCATCCAGTAATTTCACTTTAACATGATCTGGCAAGGATTGCTCCTTAAGCCAAGCATGCCTTCTAAGTACAGACCCAGTTACAGCAGCCCAGCAAGATGCCTCTAGTGAATCAAAAACACATTGCAAAGTATGTTTTCCAACTTGTTCAGCTGAGTGCAGTAAATCCTGTAAATCCTTATTTTCAGTACAATCAGGAATCAACATCATTTTCTGTTTAAGCAATCCAATAATATGCTGCTGATACTTTTAACATATGAAACTGGCAGCTTAAGGCTCTAATGGCCAAAGTTGCAGAAGTGTATACCTTCTTACCCCATCTATCCAGCACCCTGGAGTCTCTATCAGAGGGGGTAGGAATTTTGGCAAAAGTAGCTTTAATGCCCTTGGGTTCCTGTGAAATGGTCTCAGGATCCACAGTAGGATTTAAAAAAAAAAAAGGAACTTGCGAGAGTCATGGACACTGCAATATCTATCAGGTTTTCTGGGAGAAGGAGGAAACTAGTCAGGGGCCAAGCTAGATTCCGAAAAGGCATCATCAACAATGTCTAGTACAGGAGGTATGGCTAAAGGCCTGTGCTGGGGCAGGAGTAAGAAATCCCTAAAGCCTCTTTTTAGAATCGGAGAAATCCTGACTTTCCCAACGAAAATGCTCCCTGAGAGTATGCTCGGTTTCACCAAAAGAGAAATCCTCTGGGGGGAAGCAGAGGGAATAGAATCCTCAGCATCAGAATCCTCATAGGTAGATAAGGGTAAATCCCGGTCATCAGAGAAAACAGAAAATTCAGAATCCTGGACAGAAGTATCATAAGCAAACTCAGTCCTAGGTCTCTTAGAGGGGGAAGGCTGGCTTCCCCTGATTAAAGTAATAAGGTCTTCAGCCATTCTTATTTTTTTTTTTTAGGCATAGAGGCCTGACCATGTGGTCTGGGCATCAGATTTCTAGGCATGGTTCGAGTTATAGGGCTTGAAGAAGATGACATCGGTTTAATATGCAAGTCAGTAGGCCTGAATACACCCTCAAAAGCCGGTACCTGACTGCAGCTCTGGAACCATCCAAGGAAGAGACATCCGCAGGTTCCACAGCTGAAGCATCTCGCAGCATACCGGACTCCAAATGGGTCTAGGTAGAGGCCTGCGAATCTGAAATAGTAGGTATCAGGGGCTGCAAAAGTGCCTCACTGAGTACCGGCGAACTGTCGACTGGCTTAGGAGAAGTGTCTTCAGCAGCTTTGGACCTAGGCAGCCTGTCTCTGTCTTTATCTTTGCGTTTTTTTGGAATGTCGGTAGTCGGATGGCTTACCGAAGACATATCAGGATAACTGAACCAAGCACCAAAATATTTAGAAGCGAAAATATACAGATGATGGATAGTTCGTGGTTTAAATAAGGCACAAAACCGACAGCGAGGTACATCGTGGTCAGGGCCTAGGCAAGAAATACACTATGAATGAAAATCTTTATGAGGTATTTGCTTTCCACAAGTAATGCAATTATTAACTTTTACTTTTAATACTACTAAATCAATAAACATCATTTGTGCTTATCTGCCTCCAGACAAACCCCTCACAAAGCTACAAAACTGGCATCCTTCCTGATGACCTTAGCGATCACTCCACATAGAACACTATATTCAAAGAAACAATTTACTCAGCATTCCAGACCAGAACAGCACCCTGGCTTACCTCTAATACTAAACAAAAATCAGGCTTAAAATAAAATCTTGGAAGAAATGGAGAGCCCAACAGACTATCAAACCTTTAGAGAGCAAAACCAAGGTTCTGGTCTACTATCAATCATCTACTTACCCCAGGTAAAATGGTACCTAACCCACAGAATCTAGACCTGATAATCCCTCTTTCTTCAATAGCTTCTTTACTACTTCCATACAAACACTAGCAAGCCATTTATCTGATGCTTCCCAACTGATCTCACCAACAAAGTCATTCCTTCCTTCAAACCTCCTACATACAATCTCTACCCCTCAGCAGATAAGCTTCCTGCTGAATTCCTTCAGGTAGCAGCAAAATATAGCCTACCCTGTTTCGATCCTAATAAACAGATCCATAAAAGAAAGCGATTTTCCAGCAAGATATCACACATCATACTAAAGGAGGCAAATCCACTGACCTCTCTAGCTAAAACCATCTCCTTCAAAATAACCTACTAGCAAATACTCAACATGGATTTAGACACTACTTTCCTTTACTAACACAATAAACTGTAACGTAATAATAACAAACTAACTGCTAAAGCCTTGACATGGTCTCCTACACATACTAAACTCACTTGCCTTTTTTTGGTTCTCATCTGAAAAATTCTCTATCTGCTCTACTACCTATCTCCTTATTATTAATGATCTTCAATCATCTATCCATAACACTACCTGCATACAAAATGCAGATGATTCTACCATCATCTGTACAGCTCCCACCCAATCTGAACTCCAGTCACTCACACAATCTACCTTTTCAACCGTTGAACAATGGTTCTCAAAAGATGTCTCCTTCTCAACTCCAAGAAAACAAAACTATTACTATTCTCACCTACCCACAAATCTCCTCATTTACTATTACTGCTGACAATTCTCTTATCTCCCAGACTCTACTACCAAACTGCTTGGTGTTACTATTGATAATAATCTTAACTATGATTGTCATATCAATAACACTATAAAAGCAGTAAATAAAGATAGGTTCTGTACAGAATAAAACCCTTCCTTGACACGTACGGACCACAGCTCAATCATCATATCTATTCCACCCTAATGTATGCTTCCTCTATTTACCAATCTCTCTAAAAAGGTAAAAAAAAAAACTAACTACATCCTATCATATATAGCCCCGTTTGCCACAGCATCCCAGTACAGAACTCACCACTGTATAATAAAACAATTACAATGGTTAGAACTACCTAACAAGTGGGTAAAAGATACAAGTCACCACAACTAGAATTACAAATTCAGCAGGTAACTGTCTATTTTCAAACTCCATAGGGAAAATATGGAATAACCTCCCCACACATTACCTCACTAGACTCCTTTCAACTTTTCAAAAACAACTTCTATTACATCTTAACAACTTCTGGCTCTGCTCCAATCCAGACTAAATGCTTCAGCCATACCCACTATCTTTCCACTGTATATATAGCTTAGGCTATTTGTTTTTACCTGTTTTTTTCGCTGTGTATTTTCTACTACACTAAAATGTATGCATTGTTGCTTAAATGTTTAACCTTGTTTTAATTGTGGAGCTTTTCTCCCCGGGCCTCCACTGAAAATGGAAATTATCCAGCTGGACTAGCCCGGTCAACAAATGTAAAATAAAAAATAAATAAAAATACTGAAATTGGTTTAGAGCAAGAAAAAGTTTCCCCAACGGGGTAGTTAGCTTTTAGTTGAAGACTTCGGTTCTGAAACTCGAAAACAAAAATTTCAGTAGTCGGCCGACTGGCACTTGCGAACTGCTTCTGCTTCCGGCACCGCATGGCAAGAAGGACTGATGTAATGGCGTCAGCTGCATGTTTTATACCCCTGACGAACTGATGCACGGAAGAAGGGACAGCAACCGACGCAGGACCCAAGACTTTGTTAATCAGGCCGACTGAGGGCTACTGCAAGCAGATAACCCAAATGTGATGACTGCAACAGTGAAACAGGAAGAACATCAATTCTTTACATATGGCCTCTGTGACTAGTTTTGAAAACATACAGCCATTTCATTCACACAATAAAATCACTCTAAAACTACTCATGTCACAAAACCCAAACTGTTAAGTCACTTCTATAAGTGCAAAGATCTGAAAAAGACTAAACTTATTCTTGTATCAGTATGTTAACAGTTTCTTCACTAAAAGTGTCATTCAATGGCTCGACCAGGTTAACAATGTGCACACAACCTTCTCAAGTACATTCCAGCTCCATAGCTTTAAAAATAACTTGAAAGAAAATTCTACGCACACTACCTGTACACAATTTAAATCTCCTGTTCTGTACTTAAATTCCCAATGCTTCTTTCAGACAATCTGCTTTGCAAACTTATTTGACTGTTTTTAGTATACCTTAAACTTCAGTGTATCAAGTATTTCCACCTCTAAAGTACTAACAAATCGGTTCAATTTTACCATTTTTCAACATCTTTCGAACATGCTTTTTTATTTTTGCACATCTCAAACTGTCTTTCAATATTTATTACATTTCCATTTTTTATGCCTAAACACCTTTGAGTGAATTACCATATACTTCTCACCACTTGGTGATGGTTGTCCTGCTGGAAGATGGGCTAGACTCTTGCACAAGTGCCAAGAGCTTTGTGTCCACAAGAAAGGACTTCAGACTATGGGGACAATGAAGAAGCATCTTTATATTAAAAGCTTCACATTGCCTACAGGAGACTTGGCCAGCATATCCCCACTCCCAACAGAAAGAAAAACAGGCAAAATAGAGAGCAGCCTTTAAGCAAATGTTGTCTTCTGCAGGCACATTTGGTGATTTCCTCTTGGAAAGTCACTGACCTGGGAAGAAATGTGCAAATACGAGTCACAAAAGCAATGATAATATACAACCCAAGACAACTTTTGATTAAGTTAGCCTGCACAGATGTGCTGATTACTAATATTTATCACAACATGTTAAAAATAAAATTGGGGTGGTTACTCCATCTTTTAGCTATACATTAGATCAAAAACCTAGGCAAGGAATGAGTCTGTAGTCTGTCCTCTGTAGAAGTCTAAAAACACAAACTCTGTATGGCTATCAATCTGTGGCTAATTCCCATGGAGAATGAATACTTCTGCAGCACATATCCTTATGATGAAAACCACTGTTTTTTCCCAGTTTACATTTTTAGTTAGTGGAACACAGCACCCAGTGACTCAGAAATCAACTTTACTCCCATAGGGTGAAAAACTGCTTTATCCCACTACAGCACAAGCTTACAAAATGAATCCAACATTAAAGCTGCTGAATTGTTAAGTACACTGAAATGACAGACATAAAAATCCAAGATTTTACAAGGAAAAAAGCACCCCTGCATCACTCGCACTAGGGCTGCTCTCTGTAACCTCCTACTATAATAAACTCCAAGTCTTTTGTAATATGGGGAACTGGGTATTCATAGATGCCTTCTAAAGTGACCTACTGCAACTTTACAGTCAAAACAGTGGAGGGGTGCACGAGGCTTGCCATTAAAGCAAACATCTGCATTCTTTTTAATTTTCCATGTAACAGTTCCACTTTTTGGTAATTATGTTAAGTCAGCTGTTCTTTAAATTTATTTCTATATCATTAGCTTTTGTGAGCTTATGCTTTGTTTCTCCTCATACAGTGCTATTTGCTGGGAGCTTATGGTTTGATAACTTGAGGTAAACCCAAACAAGTTTCAGGAATTAGCTTTTTGATTAGCTGCATCTCCAGCAAACTGATTAGTAAATCAAAGGAAGACAGCTCTGAGGTATACTGCGATACAGCTGTATACAATTACGCCCATTTCTGAAGTAACCATTACAGTGTTTCTGCAACCACAAAAGCCTGCCTTTCAAATATTAAAATGGTTGAGTGGAACAAACAGATATTCCATCAAATAAATATCACAAATTATGGTTGTTTTTGAATAAAAGACAACGTAACTTATTCATAATAAATATCTGTAAAAACATAAAAGCAGTAGTATGAACATTCACAAACACATTACAAGTTAAAAGAAAAAGCACAGAACTAGATTTCCACTTATTAACATTATACAAGTTAAACCATAAATCAAGTAAATTTGTAAACCACAAGAGTGCACCTAGAAAGTACAGTTGTGTACACTTACCATAAATGTAGATGTTCGAGTGCATTCACTGTTAAAGTCATCAACCTGTGGGTTATCCCTGGTGTGGTAGCCCTCGGCCAGCCCGAATACCAGAGTTGATATTTTATTTTTTTTTTGCGTCGGCTGCAGTTGCCTATAGCCTGACGTCAGGTCGTCAGAACTATAAAGCAAGGCAGCAGACATCATTGCATCAGTTTTTCTTGCCCTAACCCATCAGAAGCACAAGGAAATAAGGAAAAGTGGTCCTGGTGGCAAAAAGCCACTGTGGGAAGCTTATGTCCCCCTAGGGGAAGATGCTATATGGGGGATGGAGGGAGGGAAAAGTACAGTTGTGTAAACTTACAATAAATGTAGATGCTAGAGTGTATTCACTGTTGTAGTCATCACATTTGGGTTATCTGCTTGAAGTAGCCCTCAGTCGGCCTGATTAACCAAGTCTTGGGTCCTGCGTTGGTTGCTGTCCCTTCTGTGACGTCAGGTCGTCAGGGGTATAAAACATGCAACTGATGCCATTACATCAGTTTTTCTTGCCCCAGATGTCAGGTGCACCCCTAATGGGAAGCAATTAAATCTACAAATATACAAGGTTATACCTCCAACAAAAAAGAAAATACACCAAAAAGCTTTTGAGCATAGTAAAGGAGAGTAGAGGTATAGCCAAAAGACGTAAGGGGGCTGGAGGGAGGGTAACCAGGACTGCAACAGTGAATACACTCGAACAGCTACATTTATGGTAAGTGTACACAACTGTACTATGTTCTTCATGTTTCACTGTTGCAGTCATCACATTTGGGTAGATTCACAAAGCTAAAGATGGGAGGAGGAATTTAGATAGCATTAGGACCAAATATAAGGCCCTGCAAGACTGCAGTGGCAAAGCCAGCTCTGGATTTAGAGAAAATTGGCAGATGATAATGCTTGGTGAAAGGATGTACAGAACTCCAGGTAATAGCTTCTAGGATGTTTCTGGTAGGGACGCCTCTGAGAAAGGTTGTAGAGGTATATGCAGCCCTGGTTGAGCGGGGTCTAATCCCCTGTGGGATAGGTTTTCCATGGTGCTTGTAGCAGAAATGAATGCAATGGCCTATCCATTTGGAAATGGTTTGCTTTGAAATAGCTTTTCCCTCTGCTCCTGCAGCAAATGCCACCAGCAGTTGGTCAGATTTCCTTTGAGGTTTAGTCCTGTCCAAGTAGAATCTAAGTTATCTGTGCACATCTAAGGAGTGCAGTATCCATTCCCCTTTGTTCTGAGGATTAGGAAAGAAGGTTTGCAAATGAATGGACTGATTGAGGACCACACTGGATACCACCTTGGGCATGAAGGAGGGAATGGTCCTGAGAGACGCCTCGTACGCATGAAAGATGATGAAAGGCTCCACTGCCATGAGGGCCTGTAATTCAGATACCCTTCTTGCTGAAGTGATTTCTAAAAGGAAATCTGTTTTCCAAGAAAGGCATTTTAAGTCTGTAGTAGCAGCTGGCTCGAAAGGAGGAAGAGTGAATTTCTCAAATACAAAGTTAAGGCCCCAGGCTGGAGTTGGAGCTCTCCTGGGTGGTCGTAAATGTTTGGCCCCTCTGAGGAACTGCTTGAGCAGTGGATGAGAAAAGAGGGGAGGTTCTGTGCTACTATGAACTGAAATGGCTGAGGCGTGAATTTTGATGGAGGAGAAAGATAGGCCCTTGTGAAGCATCTCAGTTAAGTATTGGAAAATCTGAGGTAAATTGGGCACTGCTATGCTCATCCCTTGAGATTGGTTCCAGGCACAGAATCTTTTCCATTTTTCAGCATAAGATTTTCTAGTACTAGGCCTCCTTGCCTCTAAAATAATATCCATCACTGGTTTACTGAGGGATGGTAAAGGACAGATTAGGTAATTAGCCAGGCTGCTAGGTTCAGTGTTTGAAGCCTGCTAGGTTCAGTGTTTGAAGCCGAGGGTGCACAATCTGGTTCTCCTGCGGAGACTATAGGGAAGAAGTCTGAGGCAGGTGCCATGGTGCCAACAGTGACACACTGCACAAGAGGGGGTGCCAATGTTGGCATGGCCAGTCTGGTGCAATCAAAATCGTCCTTGGTTTGTTTTGTTTGATCTTTAGTAGTACTTTGGAGAGCAGAGGCAGAGGAGAAAAGGCACAAACTGATAGGTTTTTCCAGCTGAAGAACAGAGCATCCACTTTCTAAGCTTGTTTGTGGGGAGTCCTTGTGCAAAATTTGTCCAACTGACAGCTCCGGGGGAAGGCAAACAGGTCTATATCTGGGCTCCCCCATTTGCTTGTCAACATGTTGAAAATTCTTGGCTCCAGTTTCCACTTGTGTGGGTCCATGAAGTTTCTGCTTAGTTCATCTGCCAGTGTATTAAGCTTTCCTGGCAGGAATAGAGCTTGTAGATGCACTTGGTAGCTCAGGGCTGTGTTCCACAATGCCATGGCTAATCTGCAGAGGGGGTAAGAATGTGTACCCCCCTGCTTGTTTATGCACCACATAACAGTGGTGTTGTCCGTCTTTGCCATTAATTGTCCTGGAAGAATGTGTCCTTGAAGGCTGTCAGAGCATTCTGTACAGCTAACATTTCTTTTTGATTGATATGGAGGTGCATTTGACTTGGGTTCTGTTTGCCCTGAATGCACTTTCCTGCCAGGTGAGCCCCCCCATGCATAGTCTGATGTGTCTGTTGTTAGGGTTTGGGGAGCAGGGGGTAGTGTGAATGGTAGTCCCTAGTTTTGGTGGCAGGCCACTGCACACCAAAGGAACTCTAGGCGTAGGCAAGGTATGATACGAATGATTGCTTCTAGATCCTGTGAATGTTGACACCATAGGCTTTTTAGATACCATTGCAGTTTCCTCATATGCAGTCTTGCATACGGAATTAGAAGAATGCAGGAGGCCATGAACCCCAAGGCTTGTGGTATTTGCCTTGCAGATAGCGGGGTTTTTGTGGCCACATGTTTGAAGTAGGTTGTCGAATGAATTTGTTTCTTTGGCGTGAAGAAAGCCATCTGGGAAGTTGTATTCAAGCTTGCTCCCAGGAATATAATTTGTTGACAGGGTATCAAGTGTGATTTCTTTTCGTTTATGGTGAACCCCAGACAAGTTAGCACCCTTTGTACAAAGGGCAGATGATTCAAAAGTATGTCCTGGCTTTCTGCCTGAATTAGACAATCGTCCAGGTAAGGGAATATTTGAATATTTCTTTGCCTGCAAAATGCAATGACTGGAGCTAGGCACTTTGTGAATACCCTGGGCGCAGTAGTTAAGCCAAAGGGCAGTGCAGAGAACTGACAGTGTGTGTAGCCTGCTTTGAAGCGTAGGTATCTTCTGCAAGATTCCCTGATTGGGATGTGAAGGTATGCTTCCTTTAAATCTAGTGTTGCCAACCAGGCATCTTTGCCTAACATAGGGAGCAACTGGTGAAGAGTCAGCATCTTGAATTTTGGAATCACCAAAAAGGTGTTTAGAGTAGACAGGTCCAGGATAGTACGCCATGAACAGTCTTCTCTGGGTACCAGGAAAAGTCTAGAGAAGAAACCTTGTCCCTTTTCCTCTTCTGGTACCAAATGAATAGCCCCCATGTTAAAGAGAGAAAGTACTTGCTTTTGGGGCTCTGCCCACTGATTTGGGGGTAGCTCTGGCCACCTGCTTGGTGTTGGTAATGTGTGGAAGTGAAATCTGTATCCTGGGACACTATACGTAAAACTCATTTGTCGTGGGTAATGAGTTCCCAGTTCTTTGCATGAAGAGCAATCTTTCCCCCCAAGGAGGCAGTTAATTGAAAAGTGCTTGGAAGTTTTAAAAATAAGTCATTGAGACAGTTTACCATAGGGGGAGTTTTATTACTCCCAGATTTGGAAGTGGAGGCCCCCCCACTGCTTAGTCCTGTGTGTACCCTGGGACTGAAGCCTGGGAGCTCTGCTGGATCTGGGTTTGGACTGAGAAGGTCTGGAAGAGGCAGGAAAGGACCAATTCTTGAAAGGCCAATGCCTACAAAACCTTGGAGGTTGTACTTGTAAAAAATCTTTAACAGTTTGCATAGATTTTGCTTTTTCCTCCATCTTTTTAAGAACCTCTTCTGCCTTGTTGCCAAATAGGCCGTCCTGGTTTAAGGGAGCATCCAGTAATTTTGCTTTAACATGATCTGGCAAGGATTGCTCCTTAAGCCAAGCATGCCTTCTAAGTACAGAACCAGTTACAGCAGACCTGAAAGATGCCTCGAGTGAATCAAAACCACATTGCAAAGTATGTTTTCCAACTTGTTCAGCTGAGTGCAGTAAATCCTGTAAATCCTTATTTTCAGTACAATCAGGAATCATCATCATTTTCTTTTTAAGCAATCAAATATGCTGCTGATACTTTAACATACGAAACTGGCAGTTTAAGGCCCTAATGGCCAAAGTTGCAGAAGTGTATACCTTCTTACCCCATCTATCCAGCACCCTGGAGTCTCTATCAGAGGGGGTAGGATTTGTGGCAGTAGTAACATTAATACCCTTGGGTCCCTGTGAAATGGTCTCAGGATCCGCAGCAGGATTTTTAAAAAGGAACTTGAGAGAGTCGGGGACACTAATATCTGTCAGGTTTTCTGGGAGCAGGAGGTAGAGTCTAGATGCAAGCTAGATTCCGAAAAGGCATCATCAACAATGTCTAGTACAGGAGGTATGGCTAAAGGCCTGTGCTGGGGCAGTAGTAAGAAATCCCTAAGCCTCTTTTTAGAATCAGAGAAATCCTGACCCTCCCAACGAAAATGCTCCCTGAGAGTATGCAAGGTTTCACCAAAAGAGAAATACTCTGGGGAGAAGCAGAGGGAATAGAGTCCTCTGCATCAGAATCCTCATAGGTAGATAAGGGTAGATCCTGGTCATCAGAGGAAACAGAAAATTCAGAATCCTGGTCAGAAGTATCATAAGCAAACTCAGTCCTATGTCTCTTAGAGGGGAAAGGTTGGCTTCCCCTGATTAAAGTAATAAGGTCTTCAGCCATTCTTATCATTTGTTTTTCAGGCATAGAGGCCTGACCATGCAGTCTGGGCGTCAGTTTTCTTGGCATGGTAAGAGTTTTAGGCCTTGAAGAAAAAGATGGCGTTGGTTTGATATGCAAGTCAGTAGGCCTGAATACACCCTCAGAGGCTAGTGCCTGCAGAACGGCTCCGGACCCATCCAAGGTAGAGACAGCCGCAGGTTCCACAACTGAAGCATCTCGCGGCATTCCGGACTCCAAATGGGTCTCAGTAGAGGCCTGCGAATCTGAAGTAGCAGGTATCAGGGGCTGTGAAAGCGCCTCACTGAGTACCGGCGAACTGGCGACTGGCTTAGAAGAAGCGTCGCCAGCAGCTTTGGACTTAGGCGGCCTGTCTCTGTCTTTATCTTTGCGTTTTTTTGGAATGTCGGTAGTCGGATGGCTTACCGAAGACCTATCAGGATAATTGAACAGAATACCAAAATAATTAGAAGCGAAAATTTACAGACGACGGATAGTTCATGGTTAAGTAAGGCACAAAACCGACAGCAAAGTAAGTTGTGGTCAGGGCCTAGGCAAGGAATACAGTACAAATGAAAATCTTTATGAGGTATTTGCTTTCCACAAGCAATGCAATTATTTACTTTTACTGACATCGGTTTAGAGCAAGAAAATGTTTCCCCAACGGGGTACTTAGCTTTTGGTTTAAGACACTGGCTCTGAAACTCAAAAACAAAAATTTCAGGAGTCGGCCGACCTGCACTTGCGAACTGCTTCTGCTTCGGGCACCGCATGGCAAGAAAGACTGATGTAATAGCATCGGCTGCATGTTTTATACCCCTGACGACCTGACGTCACAGAAGAAGGGACAGCAACCGACACAGGACGCAAGACTTTGTTAATGAGACCGACTGAGGGCTACTGCAAGCAGATAACCCAAATGTGAGGACTGCAACAGTGAAACACTAAGAACATCCAGGACTGCAACAGTGAATACACTCGAACATCTACATTTATGGTAAGTATATACAACTGTACTATGCTCTTCGTGTTGCACTGTTGCAGTCATCACCTATGGGATGATTCCCAAAGCTAAGGAGAGGGGTGAAAGGATAGGTAAGAGTCCTACGCATGGGTCAGCAGGCCCTGCAGAACTGCATAGGCAAACTCTCCCCTACATTTAGAAAAAAAGAGGTAGGTGGTAATGCTTTTTACAGGTATGGACAGAGGTCCAGGTGGCAGCTTCCAAGATGTCCCTGGTGAGGACTCCTCTGAGGAAGGCTATGGAAGAGTAGGCTGCCCTAGTGGAATGGGTAAGGTTAGACTTGGGGGGGGGGGTCCCATGTACTCGAAAGAAATGGATACAGTACGATATCCATTTGGAAATGTGCTTCCCCTCTGCCCCAGGGGCCAAGCTGACCAGTAGTTGGTCTGTTTTTCTGAATGGTTTAGTACGGTCCAGATAGTATCAGACTTGCCTGAGCACGACTAGCAACTGTAGAATTCTTTCCCCCTTGTTTTGAAGGTTGGAAAAGAAGGTGGATAGGTGTATGGCCTGGCTGAGGGTCACATCAGATACCACCTTGGGCATAAAGGAGGGGTTAGTCCTCAGGGAGATCCTGTCTGCATGGAAAATGATGAAGGGCTCAACAGCCATCAGGGCCTGAAGTTCTGATATCTTTCTGGCTAAGGTGATAGCTAGTAGGAAGGCAGTCTTCCAGGAGAGGTATTTCAATTCAGTAGAAGCAGCAGGTTCGAAAGGAGGTAAGGTTAGTTTTTCTACAACATAATTCAGGTCCCAGGTTGGCATAGGAGGCCTTCTGTGAGGTCTGATATTAGAAGCCTCTCTGAGGAATTGCTTAATCAAAGGATGAGAGAAGAGGGGTCAGTCTGAACTGTAATGGGCAGAAATGGTGGAGGCATAGTCTGATATTTGAAGCCCCTCGGAGGAATTGCTTAAGGATGAGAGAAGAGGAGTCGGTCTGAATCGTAATGGGTAGAAATGGCTGAGGCAAAGATTTTAATAGAGGAGAAAGAGAAGCCACTATTGAGCAACTTGGCTAGGCAATCCAAGATAAGAGGGATGGAAAGATGGGAGGTACTGGCCCCTTTGAGCTGGTTCCAGGAGCATAAGCTTTTCCATTTTCCTGCATATGACTTTCTGGTGCTGGGCCTTCTGGCCTCTGTGATGATGTCTAGGACCGGTTTGCTTAACAGGGACTCCTTGCTAGCTTTTAAGGTATAAGCCATGCTGACAGATTGAGAGTATAAGTCTGGGTGCAGTATCTTCCCCCTCACCTGTATCAAGAAGTCTGATATCAGGGGAAGCTGCTTGGGGGGCTGTAAGGTCAGGCTGTGCAGTAAGGGGTACCAATGCTGTCTGGGCCAATCTGGAGCAATGAGGATGGCCTTTGGTCTCTCCTCCCTTATTTTGATCAGTACCTTGGGAATAAGGGGCAGAGAAGGGAACACCTACACAAAAAGGGAGTTTCAGGGGCAGGTCAAGGCATCCACCTTCCACGCTAGGTGGTGATACTCCCTGGTACAGAACTTTTGCAGCTGGTGGTTGAGGTGCGAGGCAGAGAGATCCACCTCTGGAGTCCCCCACTCCTGAGTGATTTGCAGAAAGATTATCCTGTGGAGCTGCCATTCATGGGGGTCCAGTAAGTTTCTGCTTAGGTGGTCTGCCAGAGTGGTGTTGACCCCTGGTAGGTATTGGGCAATTAGGTTGTAGAGCCATGGAGGTGCCTGTAAGCCTGAGGCTCATGGCTAACCTGCACAGGGGGTAAGACTGAGTCCCCCGTTTGTTGATATCCCACATTACTGTGGTGTCTGTTTTTATAAGGAGAACCCCTGTCCCAAGATGGGGTTTGAAAGCTGTCCGAGCCTTTTGTACTGCCATCATTTTTTTCTGACTGATGTGCAAGTGTAGTTGCTGGGCATCCCAAAGACCTTAGGTACACCTGCCCGCTAGGAGAGCACATCAAGCAATATCTGAGGTGTCGGTAGTGAAGGTCTGGCTGGAAGGGCAGAAGATGAAGGGAAGACCCTTGTTCCTGGCACAGGCCTCTGCCCACCAGAGAAACTCGGCCCTTATACAAGGGATCAGAGGGAGAAAAGGTCTCTAGGGACTGAGAGTGCTAGCATCAAAGGTTCTTTAAATACCACTGAAGTTTTCTCACGTGAAGCCTGGCCAGAGGAATGAGAAGGATGCAAGATGCCATGTATCCCAGGGCTTGCAGGAGCTTCCTTGCAGTGAGGTGACTTCTAGAAGCCAGCTGGATAAAGCAGAGAGGCAGGAAGCTCTGCTTTTCTGGGGACAGTAAGGCCATTTGGGATGCTGTGGCTAGCACAGCTCCCAAGAAAATGATCTTCCTGGTGGGGTTTTGCTTTGATTTCTTCTCGTTGACGGTAAACCCTAGGGAAGATAGGAGTGATTTGACAAAGAGAAGGTCCTGGAGCAGCTTTTCTTTGCACTCCGCATGAATGAGGCAGTCGTCTAGATAAGGGTAAATCTGTATATTTCTCTGTCTGCAGAATGCTATGGCCGGGGCCAAGCATTTGGTGAATACTCTGGGAACAGCAGATAAGCCAAAGGGAAGCACAGAGAACTGAAACTGTTGTGAGCCTGCTCTGAAGCACAGGAATTTCCTGCACAATTCCCTGATGGACATGTGGAAATAGGCATCTTTTAGGTCTAGGATCACTAGCCAGGCATTTTTGTTAGCATAGGCAGCAGCTGCTGCAAAGTTAGCATTTTGAATCTGGGGACCACCAGGGAGGTGTTCAGAATGGATAGATCCAGGATGGGGTGCCAAGTGCCCTCTTTTCTGGGAACAAGGAATAGTCCGGAATAAAATCTTTTGCCTGTTTGATCTGAGGGGACAGGTTCTACTGCCCCCTTGGATATGAGAGTTTGGACCTGTTTCAATGCCTCTGCCCACTGATTTCGAGGTATGTCTGGGTACCTTCTTGGGATTGGGAGTTCGCTGAAAGAGAATTTGTATCCCTGAAAAATGATCTTTTAAGACCCATTGGTCCTTTATTACAGAATGCCAATAGTCTTTGAAGAGGGAGAGCAATCCTCCTAGTTTCTGATGAGTGAAGGGGGGGCAGAGGGGAAGGGGGAGTAATTGTGTTTGCCACAGTGGGTCGGCTTAGAACTCCCTGCCTTAGAGATGGAAGTGGTCCATTGTTTGCTTCTCTGCTGGCCCTGGGACAGGGGCCTGGATGATCTGCCCCTGTGGGGCTTACCTTGGCCCTGTCTGCTAGGTGCAGGGAAGGCCCAGTGCTTAGCGGGAAAGCTCCTGCTGAATCTGGGAGGTTGAACCAGAAAGAAATCTTTTACTAAAAAAAAAACCACACAATTAGGAGCTCAGTAGAAAAACTGCAAATATCTTTTTATTCACGCTTCTGGAACCTCGGCTCAAACGCCTTCAAGGAATAATAAACCATACTAGCAGCAGTCTTTATGTGAAAGGTGAATCATTAAACACTTAATTGAACAATTACCTGCTCAACTGACCGATAAAGACCCAGTGAAACAAGCTACCTGTAAAGAGGCATACCCAATACGAAGAAACCATGTACACATATAAACATCAAATAGTATAAACCACACCCCCCCATTTTTTATCAACATTTTATAACAAATTCTAATATAGAAAATTACTTTTTATATAAAATGTTGTCTATCAACAATATAAATAAATAAATTGCTTATCCCCAAATTCATCCCCCTGGGATATAAGGTTCTGAAATTCACAATGAATCTTGCTTCCAATTGCAAAAGTTCCTGAGAAAAAACATTTCCAATATATTCACTGCATGCTGGCCTAGCCAATACCCCAAAGAAAAAACTGTCAAGAACGCCCTCATGTACCGAACAAAAATGTTGGGCTACTAGACTGTCCAACCTTTTATTCCGGATATCACCTAAATGTTCTAAAATTCTCAACTTCACCTTCCTCCTGGTCTGTCCCACATACCAGGGGAACACCCACAACCTAAAATGTACACTACCCCATGAGAATTAAATCAAAATGAAACCTAGCCACAAAATTTTTCCCATTAATAGTAAACCCATGCAAATTTCTCATTTTGCTACACACCCTACATCTGCCACATGGGAAAGACCCCAACTCACCAATCTTTTAATGTTTGCATAGATTTTGCTTTGTCTTCCATCTTTTTAAGCACCTATTCTGCTTTTTCCCCAAACAAGCTTCCTCATCTACGGGTGCATCAATAAGTTTAGACTTCACAAGCACAGTGAAGTAAATCTGTTATCTCTTTTGAATTGGTACAGTCAGGAAAGGTAGCAATCTTCTGTTTTAATAGTTCCAAAGGGTGTTATTAATATTTTAACATATGGAACTAATAACTGAGTGCTCTGATGGCTAAGGTTGTAGAGGTGTATACTTTTTTACCCCATCTGTCCAGAGCTCTGGAATCCTTGTCAGGAGGAAGAGGATTCTTGGCAGAACTAGTCTTAGCTCCTTTAGGTCACTGTGTAACGACCTCCAGGTCTGCAGCACGATTTCTGTACAGGTATTTGTGATAAACCAGTACTCTAAAGTACCTGTCAGGTTTACTGGGAGCAGGAGGGAGGGCATCAGGGGCTAAGCTGGATTCATGGAAAACATCATCCACCACTTCTAAAATAGGGGGGATAGCCAGGGGTCTGTGGTGGGGCAGGTCCAGAATCTCTAAGTCTTTTTTCAGAATGTGGGAAGTCCTGAGATTCCCATTTGAAATGTTCCCTGAGGGAGTGAAGGGTTTCCCCAAAGGAAAGGTCCTCTGGAGGGGAGGCAGTAGGGATGGATTCCACTGCATCTGAATCCTCATAAGCATTTAAAGGATGCTGTTCTTCAAAAACTGAATAGTCTGATTACTCAGAATCCTGTTCTGTCATAATTTCTGGAGAAGGGTGTCTTTTCCTTTTAGAAGTTGTGGCCTGACTACCCCGGATAAGGGAGATGAGATCCTCCACCATTTTACGCATTTGTGCTTCGGGGTGGTAGAGCAAGAGCAAGATGGTGGCTAGAAGCAGATTTCCTAGGAGTGGCCTGGCTTCTAGGCATGAGAGAATCCGTTGGTCTGAGAGAAACGGTAGTCAGATGCGAACACATCGTTTTTTGTCTAGATTCTGTAGTGCGAAAGGTCTCCTTGGAAGCCGGTGCCTGCGTCACAGCTCTGGACCTAACGAGGGAGAGACAGCCAAAGGCTTGGAAGACAAAGAAGATTTCTGTGGCATACCGGACTCCAAAAGGGTCATGGTAGAGGCCTGCGTAAACATCGAATCAGGCATCAGGGGCTGCGAAAGCACCTCACTGAATTCCGGAGAACTGACGACCTACTTAGTTGTAGCATCATCGGAAGGATTGGCATTGTGCAGTCTGTCTCTATCTTTATCTCTACATTTTTTTCAGAATGTCCACAGACTGATGGCTGATGGACGCCATATCGGAATGCGAAGACAGAACAAGAAAATAACTGTTTAGAAAAAGAGCTCTACGGCAAATGGTTCTCACATTAGAGAGGGCACAGAACCAGCAACTGGGGATGTCGTGGTCTGGGCCTAAACAAGTGACACAGTAAGAATGGAAGTCACGGTGTGGGATCTGCTTTCCATAGGCGAGACCATTGTTAACTTTTTCGGACATCGGTTAGTGCAATAAAAAAAGGATCCCAATGAGGTACTTAGCTTTAGACGTTGTCAGCTGAAATTCAACTTCTGGTAGCAACCGACTGGCACTCGTGTGAGCTGCTTCTGCTACAGGCTCCATGGCAAGAAAAACTGATGTAATGACGCTGGCTGCCTTGCTTTATAGCACTGACATCAGACTACAGGCGACTGCAGCAGACGCAAAAAAAAACACCGGCTCTGGTATTTGGGCCGGCCGAGGGCTACCACAGCAGGGATAACCCACTGCAACAGTGAAACACGAAGAACATCGTATGCTCTTTCACCTATTTCACAAAGAAAGAGATTCAAGGTGCTGTTCACTGCAAGCATCAAAGCATGAACATCCTGTAGTGTAAATTAGCTCTCAATAATTAGATTCCATGCCAGTCATACAAGAAAATGAATTTGTAGAGACACATTCAGTTTTACCTTAAAGTTGTGTATATGTATGTAGAGATTCATCACTACTAATTTAAATGGTTAAGTTGAAGTGTCACACCAACATTTTCCAATCTGAAAGGCAACTGACAAAGGTTAAAAAAAAAATATATATATATATATATATATATATATATATATATATATATATATATATATATATATATATATACACATACACATACATACACGTGTGTGTGCGCGCGCACAAGTGTGCATGTGTGTGTATAGACGCACACATGCACACACAGATATACAGACTCATACACATATACAGTTAAAGCAGAGAAATGGGAAAACCAAGAAAAGGCACAGATAGGATTTATGGAAACCTTAAGTGTTCCAAGGTTAGTGGAAGAGGAGACTCGCCAATTAATAGCCAAGTTAGAGATGAGATAAAAATGTTGTTGTCAACAGGGAAGTCTCTAGTAACACATTTTGATTCCAGTGGAAATATGGAAATTAAAAGGCAAGAAAACGATAAAGATCTGGAAAGTTTCATTTAAATGTTCAAAGGGGGAAGGCAGTACCATCATCTTGAAAGTTTTGGTGGCTACACTACCCAAAATAGGATAAGATATGGTTTCATATATATCCATTTCAATTTTAAACCATGACTGTCAAGTGCTTATGTCAATATTTTCTAAGAAAATAACAATGGAGTTGCCAAAGTTGATGGCTATGGATCAATGTGATTTTGTGCAGGAGAGGCAAACATTTGAAAAACTTAATATAGCAAAGTTGATCTTGAGGGAAGTACAGTGTAAAAAAAAACGCTGTTGCTGTGTGTGGGTCTTGACGCACAAAACACCTTCAGAGTCCACTAGGATTTTAGGAATAGGGAAAAGGCAGCATGATAGAACAGGGTTAATGAGGAGGATTTATGAAGTCTGAAAGGCAAGAATTAAAGTGGGAGGGTTCCTCTCCGGCAAGCTCTGTTTTAACAGAGGAACCAGACAGGGATACTCCCCATTATTTGTTCTGTTAGCAAAGAAATAAGGGACTAAAACTGAAGGATACAACTTTTATGTTAATCATGAAAGGTTAGCTTTATTTTGCACCCGATAAATTCAGGAAATGAGATGTTGATGCTGTTGACATTTTGATGCAGTTTCAAGTCATTTGGGGTTATAAAATTAAAATAAAACTAAAGCTACCCAAACATGAATTCACTCAGCAACACCCATACTTCTGTGGACATACAAGTATTTAGCTGCATGGATTAAAGTGATTCTATTATGGCTGCAAAGGATAACTGGGAATAGGCTAAACAAAAGATAATGCAAACACTGATAAACTGGAAGTTCTTGATTATAAAAATTTATATTAAGATATAACAAACTCTTTCAGTCCCTTTTATCTTATGTACAGGTCATATGTATTTGCATCAACCAGTGGATAAGAGGATGGAGATGACAAAGCGTCGGAGGAATGAAACCCAAGAAAAAGATTATAATTCAAAGGGATTGTGATGAAATGGGGGGGGGGTAGAGAAAGACTCAAATTTTGAATGCAAGTACTTAAGGAAAATACTACCACACAGAATATTACATTCATAAAGTAAAGTATTCTAATAACTAACTCAGCAAGTGAATTGAGAAAGGAGATTTTACAAATAGACATAACCGTAAACAGAGATCAAGGAAATAGGCAAGAGTAGACTGGCATTTACTGAAAGGAACAATCAAAGGAACCAAACAAATAACTCAGGAGGGAAAGGTAATTGTGAGATGAGGTTAAGCAGAGGTTTGCACTATAGGTGGAGACCAACCTATAGAGTATAGTAAAAAAATGAAGCAGGTAAGAGTGTTAAAGACCAGCTCTGCTACAGTTTTAATTGAGTTTAGAAGACATACTGCTCTTAAAAATGACTAATTAGCAGGGACTATAAAATACTGTATGCTAAATGTAAGAATCAGTCAAAGAAGGTTAGTACAAAAAATAAAGACAAATCTGTGTTGGCCTACATTCCTGCGTTGGAATGTCACTTCTCTAGTTTCTATTACAATTGTCAGGGAAGATTTATCAAGGAATTAATTTCTGCTATTAACCTGTTAAATCCCGTTTCTTCGTTTAAACAGAAAAAGATTCACTCTCATTCTGACACAGATTCTCAGTCAGAAGTGGGAATAGTGGAAGAGGTATCCTACCGGACACAGTAGAACTGCATGGAGACTTTCTCGAGCTTTTCCAACCATTCTCTAGCAAATACCAAAAACCTTGAGGATTTTGGGTTTTGTGGCTTCTACAATTACCATGACTCCTTTTTGATGGACTTCACGAGAAAAATTCAGTGATACCTCAGAGCCATTTGGTCTCATCAACAACACTCCTTAATTTTTCAAATTCCAGTAAAGAGGTTAGTGTGAAGGGAGGTTTTGTGGTAGATGGACCAGTTCTCTCTTGTCCCAGGTCTCCCCTTCTTTTCATCTCCTCTGCCATCTGTTACAACAGAAGATTCAGACTTTGCTTGGGAGGCTAAATCGATTGGGCTAAAAGCATAAGATCTATGGACCAAGCAGGACAGACAAAAGCACAACAATGTCAAAAAGATACTGGTTGTTATCAATGCCAGAAATCAGGTAGTCTATGAACGATTTAGCACCTGGTTCCACACAAACGTGTGGTGCATTGCTGGAGACAGACAACTCCCTTCTATCCATGCTCCGACCCAGTGATGAGCATCACTCCTCACAGACCTTGCAGCCAGCTATCCCTGTTGCAGTCTCATTAAGTTTAGGCAGGATTCTGACTTGGAAACATTCAGTCATAATCCCACAGATGGTAGCTTCACACCATTATCTCCTTCACCAAGCACATAACCAAAAATGTCTAAACCTGAAGTTACTCTTGTATTGAGCAGGATAACTACTGCAACAACACATAACAGTAAAGTAAAACTAAAATGTCTCAACACTATCAAACCCCAGCAAATATTCCCTATTAGTGGGTACACAATCTAATGCTTGATGAATTCTGCTTCACAATGATAGGAACAGCAAACATTGAAGGATCAAAAAGAGACATCGCTATGAATGTTTGGCCGCCACAGTGGTAACGTTTCTGACGACTCCTGCTAGAAACCAAAAAGGCAGAAGGATCATTTATCAGAAAAGGTGAAAGCAGCCTTAAATCATCACTGGTCTCCAGGACTCCAAGTTATCACACACAATACCACAGTGATGTGGTGCATAAACAAGGGGGTATCGGATCCTACCCTCTTCGTGGACTGGGCGCAATGGCCTACCTGACAGGTGGCAACTCAGCACAAATGGACTAGAGTCATATATATTCCATCAGTGTAAACCACTGTAGGATACTAGCTGAGCAGGACCACAAAAGACCTTCACAAATGGATACTGCACCAGGGGGTCTTCCAGGAATTGATCCACCTGTGGGGAACACCTCAAATAGATATGTTTATCTCCTTCGAAAACAGTTAAAAACAATCCTGTTAAAAAAAGTCCTGGAAGACAGATGCTTCTCATTTCCATGGATGGGAATGTTACTGTATGCATTTTCACTCTCACAAGATAACATTAGTGACTCCCTTTTAGAGCAGGCAACAGTGGTTCTACCTTATTTGGAATTTGACCAAAGGCAATTACCACAAGCTTCCCCACAGACTGGTATAACTTAGATAAGACAGGGGTTTGCTACACCCAACCTGAAAACACTTCAGATGTCTGCTTAGATAAAAGACTTTTGATGCTCTTTAGGCACCACTTTTCTCCCCTAAGTATGTGGAGCAGATACTACACTAAACCAAGATTTTCTAGTAGTAGGTTTCTTATGTTTAAGTAGAAGAGGTTTTTTTAGCTGGTGCCATTCTAAGAAACAAGACTTTTTAAGATCATCATGCTTCTGGTTCTTGATCTGTGCATATCACCACCCTCTAGCCTTTCTTACTCATCTATCAAGATTCAGCTTTTCTACATGTTTACTTGCCTGTCCTCGAGTCACCTCTTTTCTACCTATCCTCAAGTCAAGCATTTTTTTAAAGCGTTTTTTTTCATACCAGTCCACCTAGAAAACAGGCAGCTCCTCCTCAGCATCTTAATTTTGTGCTTGAAAAACTAACACTTCTTCCACTGGAACCAGCTCAGTTGCTCAATGGTTTGGCTCCTGCAAGACGATAATCAAGAGTTACAAGCTTTTATGGCAAGTGAATCTTACCTCATTTCTTCACAAGGACACACTCTCTCAGAGAATAAATGTCTTTTATGCCTAAAGTGTTTTCAAAGTTTACATTGTACCAATCTAATAATCTCCTTGTATTCTTTCCAGAATTCAGACACAAGGGAAAAAGAAGTCTGCATACTATGGATGTCCTGGGCAGCTCAGGTACTACTTCAACAAAACAATCTTTTGTCTCATTTAAATAAAAGGAGAAAAAAAAGGACAGCTAGTGACAAAGCAGACAATTCCTAGATGGTTGCCTCACGCTATTGCTTTTTGCTGTTCTCACCATAAAGTACAGTTGTGTACACTTGCCATAAATGTAGATGTTAGAGTGTATTCACTGTTGTAGTCATTACATTTGGGTTATCTGCTTGCAGTAGCCCTCAGTCGGCCTGATTATCAAAGTCTTGGGTCCTGCGTCGGTTGCTATCTCATCTTTCGTGACGTCAGGTAGTCAGGGGTATGAAACATGCAGCAGACGCCATTACATCAGTTTTGCTTGCCCCAGATGTCAGGTGCCCCCCTTAATGGGAAGCAATTAGATATAGATATATATATATATATATATATATATATATATATATATATATAAATGGCTAGGCTTAAAATGGCTTACAAGGGCAGTTAGCTTAGTATGAACATATGATCCTATATATATGTATATATATATCTATATATATATATATATATATATATATATATATATATATATATATATATATATATATATATATATATATATATATATACACATACATACAAGGTTATACCTCCAACAAAAAAGCAAATACACCAAAAAGCTTTTAAGTATAGTAAAGAAGGATAGAGGTATAGCCAAAAGAAGTCAGGGGGCTGGAGGGAGGGTAACCAGGACTGCAACAGTGAATATACTCGAACATCTACATTTATGGTAAGTGTACACAACTGTACTATGTTCTGCATGTTTCACTGTTGCAGTCATTACATTTGGGTAGATTCCCAAAGCTAAGGATGGGAGGAGTTCAGATCGCATTAGGACCAGCTATAAGGCCCTGCAAGACTGCAGTGGCAAAGCCAGCTCTGGATTTAGAGAAAACTGGCAGATGGTAATGCTTGGTGAAAGTATGTACAGAACTCCAGGTAGAAGCTTCTAGGATGTCTCTGATAGGGGCACCTCTGAGAAGGGCTGTAGAGGTTGATGCAGCGCTGGTTGAATGGGGTCTAATCCCCTGTAGGATAGTTTTTCCATGGTGCTTATAGCAGAAATGAAAGCAATGACCTATCCATTTAGAAATGGTTTACTTTGAAATTTCCTTCCCCTCTGCCCCTGCAGCAAATGCCACCAGAAGTTGTTCAGATTTCTTTTGAGGTTTAGTCCTGTCCAAGTAAAATCTAAGTTGTCTGTGCACATCCAATGAATGCAGAATCCGCTCCCCCTTGTTGTGTGGATTGGGAAAGAAAGTTGGCAAATGAATGGACTGATTAAGAGCCACACTGGATACCACCTTGGGCATGAAGGATGGATTAGTCCTGAGTGACACCCTGTCCGCATGAAAGATGATGAAAGGCTCCACTGCCATAAGGGCCTGTAATTCAGATATCCTTCTAGCTGAAGTGATTGCCAAAAGGAAAGCTGTTTTCCAGGAAAGAAATTTTAAGTCTGCAGTAGCAGCTGGCTCGAAAGGAGGTAGAGTGAGTTTCTCCAATACAAAGTTAAGGTCCCAGGCAGGGGTTGGAGTCCTCCTGGGTGGGCTCAAGTTTTTGGTCCGTCTGAGATACTACTTTAGCAGAGGATGAGAGAAGAGGGGTGGGGTTCTGTGTTGTAATGAGCTGAAATGGCTGAGTCATGGATTTTTATGGAGGAGAAAGACAGGCCCTTGTGAAGCATCTCAGTTAAGTATTGCAAAATCCGAGGTAAATTGGGCACTCCTGTGCTCATCCCTTGAGATTTATTCCAGGCACAGAATCTTTTCCATTTGTCAGCATAAGATTTTCTAGTACTAGGTCTTCTCGCCTCCAAAATGACATCCCTCACAGGTTTGCTGAGGGATGCTAAGGAAGAATTTAAATGATTAGCCAAGCTGCAAGATTCAATGTTTGGAGCTGAGGGTGCAGAATTTGGTTCTCCTGCTGAGACAGTAAGGAATGTGTCTGAGGCAGGTGTCATGGGGAAATTACTGACACACTGCTCAGGAGTGGGTACCAGTGTTGGCAAGGCCAGTCTGGAGCAATCAAAATCATTTTTGGTTTGTCTTGTTTGACTTTTAGTAGAACTTTGGAAAGGAGAGGCAGAGGGGGAAAGGCATAGACCGATAGGTTTTGCCAGCTGAAGACGGAGCATCCACTTTCCAGGCTTTTTTGTGAGGAGTTCTTGTGCAAAATTTTTCCAACTGATAGTTCTGGGGTGAGGCAAAAAGATCTATGTCTGGGCTCCCCCATTTGCATGTCAACATGTTGAAAATCCGTGGTTTCAGTTTCCATTCGTTTGGGTCCATGAGATTTCTGCTTAGTTCGTCTGCCAGAACATTCAGCTTTCCTGGCAGGAATTGAGCTTGTAGTTGTACTTGGTAGCTCAAGGCTGTGTTCCACAATGCCATGGCTAGTCTGCAGAGGGGGTAAGAATGTGTACCCCCTTGCTTATGTACCACATTACCGTGGTGTTGTCCGTCTTTACTAGTAGTTGTCCTGGATGAAGGTAGTCCTTGAAGGCTGTCAGAGCATTCCGTACAGCTAGCATTTCTTTTTATTGATATGAAGGTGCATTTGATTTGGTCTCCATTTGCCCTGAAGGCATTTCCCTGCCAGATGAGCCCCCCCATGAATAGTCTGATGCGTCTGTAGTTAGGGTTTGGGTGGCAGGGGGTGGTGTGAATGGCAGTCCCTTGTTTTGGTGGCAGGCTTCTGCCCACCATTGGAACTCTAGGCGCAGGCAAGGTATGACGGGAATCATTGTTTCCAGGCTGTGACAATGTTGACTCCATAAACGTTTTAGGTACCACTGAAGTTTCCTCATATACAGCCTTGTATATGGAATTAGAAGAATGCAGGAGGCCATGAACCCCAAAGCTTGCAGTATTTGTCTTGCAGATAGCAGGGTTTTTGTGGCCACCTGTTTGAAGTAAGTCACCAAATGAATTTGCTTTTCTGGCGTAAGGAAAGCCATCTGGGCAGTTATATTCAAGCTTGCACCCAGGAATGTAATTTTTTCAGAGGGTACCAGTTGTGATTTCTTTTCATTTATGGTGTGCCCTAGACAAGTTAGAACCCTTTTTACAAACGCCATATGTTTTAGCAGAGTGGCCTGGTTTTCTGCCTGAATTAGACAATCGTCCAGGTATGGATATATTTGAATATTTCTTAGTCTGCAAAATGCAATTACTGAAGCCAGGCACTTTGTGAATACCCTGTAGAATACACAGTAGACAAGCCAAAGGGCAGTGCAGAGAACTGATAATGCATGTAGCCTGCATCTTGAATTTTGGAATGTCCAGAAATGTGTATAGAGTAGTCAGGTCCAGAATTGGATGCCATGATTTGTCTTTTCTGGGTACCAGGAAAAGTCTGGAATAGAAACCTTGTCCCGTTTCCTCTTCTGGTACCAGTTGAATAGCCCCCAAGTTTAAGAGGAAAAGTACTTGTTGTTGAGCCTCTGCCCACTGATTTGGGGACAGGTCTGGCCACCCGTTTGGAGTTGGCAACGTGTGGAAAATCAAATCTGTATCCCTGGGACACTATATTTAAAACCCATTTGTCCTGGGTTATAAGTTGCCAGTTTTCCCCCCAAAGGGGCGGCTAAGAGTTAAGTGCTTGGTAATTTTAAAGGGAAGTCATTGAGACTGTTTACCATAGGGTGGTGCCTTGTTGTTGACAGATTTGGAAGTGGAAGCACCCCATTGCTTAGTTCTGAGAGTCCCTTGGGACTGAAACCTGGTGCTTTTGGAATGTCTGGGTTTGGCTGGAGTGTCTCTGGAAGGAGCTGGAAAAGACCAGTTCTTAGTAGGCCAGTGCCTACTAAATCTAGGAGGTTGTACTTGTAAGAAATCTTTCACAGTTTGCATAGATTTAGCTTTATCTTCCATCTTTTTTAGAACTTCTTCAACCTTATTGCCAAACAGACGGTCCTGCTGTAAAGGAGCATCCAAAAGTTTTGCTTTAACATGATCAGGCAGAGACTGCTCCTTAAGCCAAGCATGCCTTCTAAGCACAGACCCAGTAACAGCAGCCCTGCAAGAGGCCTCTAAAGAATCAAAACCACATTGCAAAGTATGTTTGCCAACTTGTTCAGCTGAATGCAGTAAATCCTGCAAATCTTTATTCTCCACACAGTCAGAAATCATCATCATTTTCTGTTTAAGCAGTCCCATGATATGCTGTTGATATTTTAGCATATGGAATTGACAGTTTAAAGCCCTGATTGCTAAGGTTGCAGAAGTATAAACCTTTTTACCCCATCTATCCAGCGCCCTGGATTCTCTATCAGAAGGGGTAGGATTTTTAGCAGTAGAAGCCTTAATGCCCTTGGGCCCCTGAGAAATGGTTTCAGGGTCCGCAACAGGATTTTTGAAAAGGAATTTGAGAGACTCAAAAACCCTGTAGTAGCTGTCTGGTTTGCTAGGGACTGGAGGCAAGGAATCAGGGGCCATACTTGATTCCGAAAACACATCATCAACAATGTCTAAAACAGGAGGTATAGCCAAAGGCCTATGCTGAGGAAGAAGGAGGAAATCCCTAAGCCTCTTTTTGGATTCAGAGAAATCCTGACTTTCCCAATGGAAATGCTCCTTTAAGGTATGTAAAGTTTCACCAAAAGAGAAATCCTCAGGCGGAGAAGCAGAGGGAATAGAATCCTCTGCATCAGAGTCCTAAGTAGGTATGGACAAATCCAGATCATTAGAACAGTCAGAAGAAACAGAGTCCTGTTCGGAAGATTCATAGTCAAGTTCAATCCTAGGCCTCTTGGGGGGGGTTTGACTACCCCTGATTAGAGTAATTAAATCTTCAGCCATTTTGATCATTTCTTTTTTAGGCATAGTGGCCTGAACATGTGGCCTGGGCATCGGTTTTCTAGACATAGATCGAGATTTAGGCCTTACTACTGAAGTTGGAGTCAGTTTAACATGCAAGTCTGTAGGTCTGAATACACCCTCAGAAGCCAGTGCCTGCTCAGTGGCTCCGGACCCATCCAAGGTAGAGACATCCGCAGGTTCCATATGTGAAGCATCTCGCGGCATACCGGACTCTGAATGGGTCTCAGTAGAGGCCTGCGAATCAGAAGTAGTGGGTATCAGGGGCTGCGAATGAGTACCGGCGAACTGGCGACTGGCTTAGGAGAAGCGTTGTCGGCAGTTTTGGACCTCAACGGCCTGTCTCTGTCTTTTTCTTTGCGTTTTTTCGGTATTCTGGTAGTCGGCTGGCTAACCGACGTCATTCCTGAATAATTAAACCGAGAACAAAAATATTTAGAGGCAAAAAAGTACCGACGACGGATAGTGTTTGATTAAATAAAGCACAAAACCAACAGCAAGGTACGTCATGGTCAGGGCCTAGGCAAGGAATACAGTACAAATTAAATCTTTATGAGGTATTTGCTTCCCCCAAGTAATACAATTATTAACTTTTACTGACATCAGTAAGGAGCAAGAAAAAGTTTCCCCACTTTAGCTTTTAGACGAAGACTTCGGTCCTGAAACTCGAAAACGAAAATTTCAGGAGTCGGACGACCGGTACTTGCGAACTGCTTCTGCTTCAGGCACCGCATGGGCAAGAAAGACTGATGTAATGGCGTCGGCTGCATGTTTTATACTCCTGATGACCTGACGTCATGGAAGAAGGGACAGCAACCGATGCAGGACCCAAGACTTTGTTAATCAGGCTGACTGAGGGCAACCTGCCAGCAGATTGCCCAAATGTAATGACTGCAACAGAGAAACACGAAGAACATTTTCAGAATCCTGGTCAGAAGTATCATAAGCAAATTCAGTGCTAGGTCTCTTAGAGCGGGAAGGTTGGCTTCCCCTGATTAAAGTAATAAGGTTTTCAGTCATTCTTATTATTTGTTTTTTTAGGCATAGAGGTCCGACTATGTGGTATGGGCATCGGTTTCCTAGGCATGGTTCTAGTTTTAGGCCTAGAAGAAGATGGTGTCGGTTTAATATGCAAGTCAGTAGGCCTGAATACACCCCTCAGAAGCCGGTGCCTGCACAGCGTCTTCAGACCCATCCAAGCTAGAGACATCCGCAGGTTCCCAGTTGAAGCATCTCGTGGCATACTGTACTCCGAATGGGTCTCAACAGAGGCCTGCGAATCTGAAGTAGCGGGTATCAGGGGCTGCGAAAGTGCCTCACTGAGTACCGGCGAACTGGCGACTAGCTTAGAAGAAGCGTCGGCAGCAGCTTTGGACCTAGGTGGCCTGTATCTGTCTATCTTTATCTTTGCGTTTTTTCGGAATGTTGGTAGTCGGGTGGCTTACCGAAGACATATCTGTGTAATTGAACAGAGTACTAAAATATTTAGAAGCGAAAATGTACTGACGACGAATAGTTCATGGTTTAAATAAGGCACAAAATCAACAGCGAGGAATGTCGTGGTCAGGGCCTAGGCAAGGAATACAGTACGAATGAAAATCTTTATGACATATTTGCTTTCCTGAAGAAATACAATTATTGACTTTTACTGACATCGGTTTAGAGCAAGAAAAAGTTTCCCCAATGGGATACTTAGCTTTAGATGAAAACTTCGGTTCTGAAACTCGAAAATGAAAATTTCAGGAGTCGGCCGACTGGCACTTGCGAACTGCTTCTGCTTTGGGCACTGCACGGCAAGAAAGACTGATGTAATGGCGTCGGCTGCATGCTTTATACCCCTGACTACCTGATGTCACGGAAGATGAGACAGCAAATGATGCAGGATCCAAGACTTTGATAATCAGGCTGATCGAGGGCTACTGCAAGCAGATAACTCAAATGTAATGACTGCGACAGTGAAACACGAAGAACATCAAGCCACTTTCAGGCTTGGTTTGGTCCCATTCTACCATGGATCTGGCTTCTTCTGTGGCTTTCTGGAAAGGCGTGGACTCTAAGTACTATACAGGCAGCACCTTGTCTTCTATAAATATTTCACAAAGCATTACAAACTAGATTCCTTTTTCACATCCAGAATAAACTTTGCCTGGACCATTCTCCATGGGTAATAGACTCTTGGATTTCTTCCTCCTCCCTATACATCCACAAGTTATATTAATCTACCCAAAATGTTTTCTTACTGCAACAGTGATTTAATGTTAAGCACAGTACAGATTAAACATAACATAAGAGTAGATTTTCTAATAGATCACTTTTGCAGTAGTACTTCCCTCCCTCCATCCCTCTGTTTTTGATGTATTGTCAGGGTGTGGCCATATATAACCCTTATGTATATAGTCATATATGTTTTCCTTTTTCTTTTCCTGGCATTTTTCCTTTCAGGGCTATAACCTCCCTTTTCAAGGCTAGAAAGCTCTGAAGCTTTTGGTGCTAAAACTCCCTATATATGATTCTGCTGGAGTCTATGATAATTAGGGTACATGGAAGGTGCCCTGAAGCTTTGTAAGCCAGACAATGGTCATATCCTGGGCTGGATACAACCAGAACACCTATGGCAATGGTGACTTATTATAGCATCTGCCATTATGGCAAGTTTACTTGCACAACTGTATTTCATGCACATTAGATACAGCGCTTAAATATATAACCTGTGTCTAGAAAAGGAAGTACATCACTTTTTTCTTATTGGATAAAAAAAAAACACTTGAAAAATGCAAGTGTAGAGCTCAGATGCTTAGTATGACAAGTGTGTGTGTGTGTGTGTGTCTGAAATTTTAGGTGGTCACATTACAGCCTGCCATGAAATTAATGGTTTTCTGTACATGTTACATTAGTGTCAGGTTCATTAATCACAAAACGTAACACCAGAGACTGGTTTGTAATAAAACATAATACAAGAGACGTGAAGGAAGATCAGTTAAATCCAGATAAGGGAAACAATTTGAATTTGTAAATTATTAGCCTGTTTAAACAAGCAATCTCTGTGAAACAGATGTTCTGATAAATTACTGACAAGAGATGCATGGAATTTGTGGAAACAATACACAGAATGATGTTCGGGGGAGGAGTGAGGTTCAAGGAAAGGCAGGAATTATACGATTTAAGTAATACTGGTGTGAATGACAATCTAATAATAAGAAAAGTAATTATGATTAGTTTTCTGTCAATGTATGTGAACCAATATTGTTTAAAATGTAATTTAATAAAGATGTTAAAGACAGAAAATAGGAAACTGCAATAATGTCAGCGAAGTGATGTGTTATGATAAAAGCTAAGGATTACCAAGAGAATTAGATACAAGTTTAGAATACAAGGATGCTGTGTGTAGATAGTACACCACACAGACTGTAGTTTAGCTTACTGAGAGAGAGACTAGGAGAAAAAAAAAACATTGGCATATTAGTTTAAGAGTATGACAGACACACACAGTACCAATACTGAACAATATTTCGTTATAGGGTTAAAACTGTCTGAATACTAAGGCAGTGAGCATTAAGCTTACTGTTACTAGCGTACCGACTACAATGTTACCTTACATAATAACTACTCTCTTGTTAGGAATAAAACAGGTACCAAAACACAAACCCCGATAGCATTACAATTATTCGAATTTCAGAGATAGTCAACATTTTGTATTCAGGGTAAATACAGCACAAGATTGTACATCACCAGAATAAAAAATGTGTTGCCCTTCAGTATACCTTGTGTCTGCCCACTATCACCTGCTCAGAGGGAAAGTTCTCAAGTGCTATTGGGTTCCACAAAAACAAACAAAAAAAAACAGCCAGATTAAAACCACAGACTGTCAATTGAACTGAATTAGCTCATCTCCATTGTTGTTCTTTCTAGAGGTGCATGGAAATGTAACTGAACAACCATAACTGACATTTCTGTCAGCCATTTTGCATGTAACTGGGAGTCTATGGGCATTCAGCCCATTTCTGAATGACTCTCCTAGCTCTCCTATATTACCTGTCTCTGGACACACCCTGCACTCGATCAGATAAACCACATTTTAAGAAATGGATGTAAATGAACTGAATATTTTGAAAACTTTCTGCTGTGAAATTGTCATGATGGAAGCAGTAAAAATCATCTGATGTTTTACACCTTGGATGGTTACAATCTCTCCACACTTTTATGCTTTGTACTTTACAGCCATCCCAGTGCCCCATCCATTGCCATGTCTACCAGCTGCTCCTTTCAACAATGAACTTTCTCCAACTCAGGGGTGGAGCCGACATGAATATTAAGGGCATCCGGGGTGGGGGCACGCTGGCAACTGCTTCTGCTAAGGAAATTTCTTTTTAAAGACCTACCTTTTTTTCCCCACCACTCTCTTCTGCATTCATCTACTCCTTACAAGGGCTACTCCCCTCTATGGACCATGCCTACCTTCAGGAAGCACCTAGACAAATGCCCATCCCTCCCTGCTAGCATCTCAGACTCTTGACCAGCTACTCAAACTTTGGTGCCTGGGCCACACATAGGGTTTTATCCCTCAAAGCTGCAGCGCTGGCGGATGGTTGCTGAGTTTTGTGCCATTGTGGTTTGTGTTTTGTTCTGGTCTAAGTGTCCCGCACAAGACAAAATTCTTTAGATCTGGTGGTTGTTCAAATGACAGCAGTGGGTGTGCTTCAGAAATGCATCTCAGCTTACTTATCCTGCTGCTTAGGAGGACTTTGTGGTTAAAATATCCAACATTTTACATTTATTACTTCTCTGAAGACAGAGGTCCCTGGACTTTCACACCATGAAATTAGGTTCACTATGCTTTTTACACAAGTCATACGTTACTGAGTGCCTGCTGAAATATGAGGACCTTCAATGCAATCCTTAAAAGAGGGACTACAAATGTGAATTAAAGAATATACACCAAATCGGAGGTTGCGGTAGCTGAGTTCTCTCTTTTTTTTTTGAGGTGCCATGATCTCAGACTAGGAACACTTGTGCAAGCAGATTTGTGAAAGGATGCTGGGAGGTAAAGTATCCCTCCAACCCCCCTCAGCAAAAATGCTTTAATTATCTAAGAAGCAAGATTCTAAGTTCACTTATTTTATTTTAGGTTATGCTTTTTTTTTTGGAACCATGGTTTGTCACACAATCTAGAACTATAGTTTTGGGTCTCATAGTTACTTATTCTACATTTAGTATCACAAGAAACTCAGCTGAGATGTCTCATTTTCAGTGCAATCCTTGAAAAAAACATTCAAGACAATAAGTACAATTACATAAGGAACCTACTGCTGCAGTAGTCATCAATGCTGGGATTTCTAATGCAGGCAGTGTCCCAATATATAGAAAGACTTTATGAGCTCTGTATTGACCTCACCCAAACTGGGCTGACTCCAACTTCCCAAAGGTGAACCCCAAGACTACAGGTAGATTCCCATGACCTGCACTATGCATTTAGCAAGAAAAACTCCAGAGTAATGGCTGTCCTGGAGACATTTGGAGCAAGAGAAGGCCTCCAAGCTTTCCTCATGATCTGAAGGAAAATTTTCAAAATACAGGGACTACAAGCAAAACATCCATATCATCCATGCTGTTAAGTCCAACATTGGACAAATTTGGATGTACTACAGACAGACCCCTTGGTATGAGTCAAGAGTTACACATGAGACAAAATAAATCTTCTTCCCTTGGCTTTGCCATCAGCAGAAAAAAAAAAATTACAGTTGTGTTAGGTATTTTCCATAAATGTAGATGTTTGAGTAACTTCACTGCTGAAGTAACTCTGGGAATTCGGCCTTGCAGAAGTCTGAGACCGGCCTGAAAACCAGAGACATACAGCCTGGCAGCCGCCCTTCCCAGTCAACATTAGGACACTGCTGCTATAAAGTGTCATCAACTGGTGTCGTCTATAGACAAGTCCAAGAAGCAGCTGCCTCTAAGATCTTTTAACAGTACATACAATCTTTAATCCTTCTCTTTCTCCAAGCCAAACAATGAAAACTGCTAATCTCTTTCAGTGAAATTTGACAGCCATAAAATCACTTGAGGTCTTTTTCATCAAACTATTTATTCACAGAAAAGCAATTCAGAAAACTGTACTTGTTAGTATGTGCAACAGAGCAAAACATAACTACATACAACTTGGAAACAAAATGGCCTTTTTTGAACAACTGCAATATAAAGCTAATTAGAGAGATCATTCAGTTTGGACAGTTTAAAAGAACTAAAAATATGTAAGTTGCTCTTTTACAGCAAGGCTGCCCCTTAGCATCAAAGTATTGTTGTGTAAGAACTTACCATAACCTTAGATGTTCTTCTCTTCTATATGCTGCTGTATTCATGACATCAGGAAGTTTGCCTTAGGTGAACTCTCGTATGTCCAGCCATTATACAGAAGTTAAACGCTACCGCGAGGGTGCGCGTGATGTCTCGCGCATCTCTCGGACGTCTGTCGTAAATGGACATTGGGTATAAAGCGGACGTCAGCACACACCTCCTCAGAACTGAATGCTGCCGAAAACAGTGACTATGGAGTGGGTACTCCAGGAATCAGCTAGGTGTGAGAGGAAGGCTGGGTGGGAAACTACACACAGCAGCATACAGAAGAGTAGTAGATCTAAGATTATGATAAGTTCTTACACAACAATACTATGTTCTTCTATTCATATGCTGATGTATTCATGACATCAGTGAGAGTGCAAAAGCTCCTGTCCTAAGGAAGGGATGGTGGACCAGAAGCATTTTCCACAAACCCTTGAAGGATGGGCTCTGGCAAATCCTATCCTGGCTCAAGAGACCATATTCAGTTTGTAGTGTCTAGCGAACATGTGAGTTGAGGACCAAGTAGCTGCTTCAAGGATAGCTGCCGTGTCCAACCCTTTAAGGAAAGAATGCCCCTGAGGAGGACACTGCCTGGGTTGAGTATGCCCTTACTGGGGCTGGGAGTGACCTACCATGGTTAGTGTAGCAAAAGGAAATGGATTTTGATATCCAAGAGGATATGGTTTGCTTGAAAACAGGTTGACCCAGGGCTTTTGGGTGATAGTAGATGAAGAGCCTGTCAGATTTTCGGAAGGATTTGGTTTTGACCAACTAATACCTGAGCAGTCTGTGTACGTCTAAGGAATGGAGTTCTTCTCTGCCTGGTTCAGCAGAGAGAGGAAAAAGGTTGGCAGACTGACAGTCTGACTTAGGGACAGGTCGTTGATCACTTTGGGCATGAATGTAGGATTAGTCCGCAAGCATACCCTACCTTTGTGGAAGACAGTGAAGGGGAATATGCCATAAGGGTCTGGAGTTCAGAGACCCTTCTAGCAGAGGTGATGGCCGCCAAGAGTATGGTCTTCCAAGTGCAGTGTTGGAGGGTGCAGTCTTTGGCTAGTTCAAATTGTGGTAGAGTCAATTTTTCTAGGACAAAATTTAGGTCCCAAGGGGGCAGAATGGGCTTCCTTGGTGGCCTGAGATGTAGTGCCCCTCTCAGGAAGAGTTTGACCTCTAATCAAGATGCTAAAGGTTGTACCAAGGGCAGGTAACCTGAGATAGCAAACAGATACATTTTAATGGAGTATGATGGTCCAGATTTCATAAGGTCACACAGATAGGACAAGACCAATGGGGACTCTGCTGTCACTGGTTGTAAGCTGTTTTTCTGGCATAGGGAAAATCTCTTCCACTTTGACAGGTAAGATTTTCTAGTAGTTGGTTTTCTGCCCTCCTGCAGAACCTGGATCACGTCCTCTGTATATAGGTGTCTGAAGGGAATCAACACCCTATCACCCACAATGTGAGATTCAGTGTGGACAGTTGAGGCTGTAAGGGTGTTCCCTTGCCCTGTGAGAGCAGGTCCATTCTCTGGGGTAACTTGTGGTGATTGCCTTTGGCTAGGGGAAACCAATGCTGCCTTGGCCAGTAGGGAGTCACCAGCAAGACATGAGGTTGTTCCTTCTGAATTTTTAGAAAGCCTCTGAATGAGAGGGAAGAGTGGAATGCATATGCATACATCCCCTTCCAAGCCTCTGAATATGGTGCCCTGGAGCAGAAGGTCTGGAGCAGTCTGTTCATGGGGGAGGTGAAGAGATCCACGTTCGGAATACCCCATCGATGGACCCGGTCCAGAAACACTTCCCTGTTCAGCTCCCATTCGTGGGACAGGGCCATGGTCCTGCTTAATGAATCTGCCATCTCATTGTCTGCAGAGGGGATGTATACTGCCTGGAGAAGGATTTGTTTCTCCAGGACTTTTTCCCAAGCCTGCAGTGTTAGTCTGCACAGGAGGCAAGACCTTTACCCCCCCCCCCCTGTTTGTTGATGTATCACAGCACAGTGACATTGTCTGTGTACCACCTCAGGGTGTCTAGTAGAAGATGACCCTTCAAAATTTCCAAACTAGTATCAACGCTCTCATCTCCTTGACAACGATGTGATCTTTTTGTTGAGTGGGTGTCCATACATTCCTCACTCTCCAATTTCTTAGGGTTACATCCCAGCCTGCATCTGAAGCATCTGTGAAAAGGTCTTGGTTGGGGGTGGGCTGTAGGGGCAGGCCCGGGTGTGACTGAATCTAGGAGATCCACCACTTCAGCTCCCTGGACAGGCAAGGATGCACGGGAATCATGAACTCTAGAGGATGAAGAAGTTGTTTCCAGATAGTTCTCAGATACCACTGAAACTTCCTCAAGTGTAGCCTTGCCTGGGGGGGCCATGCGGATAGTTGAGGCCATGAATCCTAGGATTCTGTGGAATTCCCTGGCTGAGATTGTTGTGAGAGGGAGTATCTCTTCAAAGAAAGATGCGAGTGTCACAATAGTCTCTGGTGAGAGGCAAGCCCTCATTTTCCTTGTCAGAATTCGACACCCAAGGAACACCTGATCCTGAGAGGGTATCAGGAATGATTTGTTGTGATTTATGGTGAATCCCACACCTGTTAGGAGGGAGGTGCTGAAAGTACAGTTGTGTACACTTACCATAAATGTAGATGTTTGAGTGTATTCACTGTTGCAGTCATTACATTTGGGTAATCTGCTGGCAGGTCGCCCTCAGTCGGCCTGAATATCGAAGTCTTGGGTCCTGCATTGGTTGCTGTCTCCTCTTCTATGACATCAGGTTGTCAGGGGTATAAAACATGCAGCCGACGCCATTTTCTTCAGTTTTTCTTGTCCCAGATGTTAGGCGCCCCCCCCAAATGGGGAGCAAAAATATATATATTATATATATTAAATATATATATATATATATATATATATATATATATATATATATATATATATATATATATATATATGGTTTACTATTAAAATGTCGAACGGCACTACGTCGACTGTACTATAGTCGAACACAGAAGTTCGAAAATAGTAATGTCGACGTCAAAAGAAACATCTAGGAATGGTTTTAACATGGGTCGAGGTAGGTGTTCAGTATTATTCAGAACTACAAACATCTCCCCTACCTCGACCCATGTTAAAACACAGTCCTAGATTGTTTTTTTGCCGACATTACTATTTTCGAACGTCCGTGTTCGACTATAGTACAGTAGATGTAGTGCCGTTCGACATTTTAATAGTAAACCTATATATATATATATATATATATATATATATATATATATATAAATGCAATTGTAACAAACTTTACCTTCATCTAAAAGCAAATACACCACAAAGGCTGTAGAATATAGTGAAGGAAAGAGGAGTTCTAGAAAAAAATGGGGATGGCGGGTGGGTAACCCGGACTTCAACAGTGAATACACTCTAACATCTACATTTATGGTAAGTGTACACAACTGTACAATGTTCTTCGTGTTTCACTGTTGCAGTCATTACATTTGGGTAGAATCCCAAAGCTATGGATGGGAGGATGGAGCTAAATAGCATTAGGGGCGGCTATAAGGCCCTGCAGAACTGCAGTGGCAAAGCCTGCCCTGGACTTAGAGAAGAGAGGCAAATGATAATGCTTTGTAAATGTATGAACAGAGCTCCAAGTAGCAGCTTCTACAATGTCTTTGGTTGGAAATCCTCTGAGAAAAGCTGCTGAGGTAGATGCAGCCCTAGTGGAATGTGACCTGATTTCCTTGGGCACAAGTTTACCATGATGCAAGTAGCAGAAACGAATGCAGTGGCTTATCCACTTAGAAATAGTCTGCTTTGAAATAGCCTTCCCCCTCTGATCCTGCAGCAAATGCCACCAGCAGTTGCTCAGACTTTCTTAGAGATTTGGTCCTGTTTAAGTAGAATCTTAGTTGTCTGTGTACGTCCAAGGAATGCAGAATCCGCTCCCCCTTGTTCTGCGGATTTGAGTTAAAAGTTGGCAGGTGAATAGTTTGATTAAGAGCCACACTGGATACCACCTTAGGCATAAAGGAAGGATTGGTCCTGAGGGACACCCTGTCCGGATGAAATGTAATAAAAGGCTCCACAGCCATGAGGTCCTGTAGTTCTGAAACCCTTCTTGCTGAAGTGATTGCCAGAAGGAAAGCTGTTTTCCAAGATAAAAAACTTTATATCCACAGTAGCTGCTGCTTCAAAAGGAGGTAGGGTGAGCTTTTCCAGCACAAAATTGAGGTCCCATGCAGAAGTTGGTGATCTTCTGGGAGGCCTTAAATTTTTGGCCCCTCTAAGATACTGTTTTAGCAGAGGATGAGAAAAGATGGGAGGCTCTGTGTTGTAATGAGCCGAGATGGCAAAGGCATGAATTTTTATTGATGAAAAAGATAGGTCCTTGTCAAGCACCTCAGTCAAGTATTGTAAAATCTGAGGAATATTTGGCTTTGCTGTGTCTGTTCCTTGTGCTTGGATCCAAGCACAGAAGCTCTTCCATTTATCAGCATAAGATTTTCTAGTACTAGGCCTTCTGGCTTCCAAAATGACATTCATCACAGATTTACTGAGATGTGTTGTTTGAATAATTACAGGATCAGCCACGCTGCCAGGTTCAGAGTTTGGAGCTAATTGTGCAGAATTTGATTGCTCTGCTGAGATAGTAGATGAGGTATTTGAGGCAAGTACCAAGGAAGGAGTTGAGACATATTCCTTAGAATTGGGTACCAGTGCTGGCGAGGCCAGTCCGGGGCAATTAGGATCATTTTTGTTTTTTTCCTGTCTGACCTTTAGTAAGACCTTGGGGAGAAGAGGCTGAGGAGGAAAGGTGTAGAATGATAGGCTTTTCCAACTGAAGGATAGGGCATCAACTTTCCATGCTTGTCTGTGATAAGTCCTTGTGCAGAATTTGTCCAGATGACAATTTTGGGGAGAGGCAAATAGATCTATGTCTGGACTCCCCCATTTCTCTGTTATCATGCTGAAAACTTGTGGGTCCAGTTTCCACTCGTGAGGGTCCATAATATTTCTGCTTAGATCGTCTGCCAGAGTATTTTGTTTTCCTGGCAGGAATTGAGCTTGAAGATGTACTTGATAAGTCAGGGCTGTATCCCACAATGCCATGGCTAGTCTGCAAAGGGGGTAGGAATGTGTACCCCCCTGCTTGTGTATGTAACACATAACCATGGTGTTGCCCGTCTTTATCAATAGTTGTCCTGGATGAAGTAAATCCTTGAAGGGTGTCAGGGCATTCTGAACAGCTAACATCTCCTTCTGGTTGAAATGCAGATGCATTTGTTTTGGGCTCCATATGCCCTGAATGCATCTCCCCGCCAGGTGGGCTCTCCAAGCATAGTCTGATGAGTCTGTAGTTAGGGTTTGGGAGGCAGGGGGTAGAGTGAAAGACTATCCCATGTTCTGGTGACATGTCTCTAACCCACCAAAGGAACTCCTGTTGTAGGCAGGGAATGAGAGGAATCATTGTTTCCAGACTGTGACAATGTTGACTCCATAAACTTTTTAGATACCACTGTAGTTTCCTCATATGCAGTCTTGCATATGGAATTAGGAGAATGCAGGATGACATGAACCCCAAAGCCTGCAGAATTTGTCTTGCAGATAACTGGGTTTTTGTTGCCATCTGAAGTAAATAGTCAGTTGCTTTTGTCTGGCGTAAGGTAAGCCATCTGGGCAGTTGTATTCAAGCTTGCACCCAGGAATGTAATTTTTTCAGAGGGTACCAGTTGTGATTTATTTTCGTTTATTGTGCACCCTAGGCATGTAAGAAGCCTTTTTAAAACTCCAGATGTTGAAGAAGAATGTCCTTGCTTTCTGCTTGAATGAGACAGTTGTCCAAGTAAGGATAGATTTGTATGCTTCTTTGTCTGAAGAATGCAATTACTGGTGCCAGGCACATTTGTAAAGACCCTGGGCGCAGTAGATAAGCCAAAGGGCAGTGCAGAGAATTGGTAATGCATAAAACCAGCCTTGAAGCGGAGGTATCTTCTGCACGATTCCATTATTGGGATATGCAGGTATGCCTCTTTTAAGTCTACAGTCACTAACCAAGCGTTCTTGCCTAGCATGGGCAGAAGCTGTTGCAAAGTCAGCATTTTTAATTTTGGGGTGTCCAATGAATGTGTTCAAAATTGATAAATCCAGTATTGGGCACCAGGCATTGTCTTTTCTGGGTACAAAGAACAGTCTTGAATAAAACCCTTGCCCTTTTTCCTGTTCTGGTACTGGTTGAATAGCCACCATATCCATGAGGGACGTAACTTGTTTCTGTGCCTCTGCCCATTGATTTTGTGGCCGATCTGGCCAACCATTTGTAATTGGCAAAGTATGGAAATGAAATCTGTACCCCTGGGATACTATGTTTAATACCCACTTGTCCTGGGTTATTAACTGCCAATTTTGAGCGTGAAATGCTAATTTCCCCGTAAGGGGGCTGCCAAAAGATAAGTGCTTGCTGATGGCAGAGGGAAGTCATTGAGACTGCTTACTGTAGGGTTGTGCTTTGTTTCCTCCAGATTTGGAGGTAGAGGCACCCCACTGCTTTGACGTGTAAGAACCCTGTGATTGGTATCTAGAGCCTTTTGAGCGCCTGGATTTGCCTCGTGAAGCTCTGTCGGACAAAGGAAAGGACCAATTGTTTGTAGGCCAGTGTCTACTGAATCTGGGTGGCTGCACTTGTAAGAAATCTTTTTACAGTTTGTATAGATTTAGCTTTGTCTTCCCTTTTCTTTAAAACCTCTTCTGCCCTATTACCAAACGGAGTATCATGCTGTAAAGGTGCATCCAACAATCAGGCAGATTTTGCTCCTTGAGCCAAGCATGCCTTCTAATCACAGATCCAGTAACTGCGGCCCTGCAAGAGGCCTCCAAGGAATCAAAACCACATTGCAAAGTATGCTTTCCAACCTGTTCTGCTGCATGCAATAATTCCTGTAATCCTTTATTTTCCACACATTCAGAAATCAACATAATTTTCTGTTTCAATAATCCCATAACATGCTGTTGATATTTAAGCATATGAAACTGGCAGTTTAAGGCCCTAATTGCCAAGGTTCCAGACGTATAAACCTTCTTTCCCCATCTATCCAGCTCCCTGGAATTTCTATCAGAGGGGGTAGGATTCTTGGCTGTAGAGGCCTTTACACCTTTAGGACCCGGTGAGATAGTTTCAGGGTCAGCAGCAGGATTTTTGAATAAATATTTGTGGGAGTCAGGAACCCCGTAATATCTGTCTGGCTTACTAGGAGCCGAAGGTAAGGAATCAGGAGCCATGCTGGATTCCGAAAACACATCATCAACAATGTCTAATACAGGACATATAGCCAAAGGCCTATGCTGAGGAAGAAGAAAGAAATCCCTAAGCCTCTTTTCTGATTCTGAGAAATCCTGACTCTCCCAATGAAAATGTTCCTTAAAGTATGCAAGGTTTCTCCAAAAGAATAATCTTCAGGAGGAGATGCAGATGGGATGGATTCTTCTGCATCTGAATCCTCATAGGGTGGTACAGAAAATTCCTGATTAGAAGAGGAATCAGAAGAAATAGAAACCTGACCTGAAGATTTATAATCAGTGTCTTGCCCAGGCCTCTTTTCAGGAGGGGGTTGGGAACCCCTGAGCAAAGTAATTAAGTCTTCAGCCATTTTGATTATCTGTTTTTTAGGCATAGGGGCCTGAGCACGTGGCTCATGCATCATTTTTCTTAGCCTTAGAAGTTGTTTTTGAAGCTGGCGTCGGTTTTACATAGAAATGTTGAGGCCTGAAAACACCATCAGAAGCCGGTGCCTGCTCAGCGGCTCCGGACCCATCTGAGGGAGAGACATCCACGGGTACAATACTCTGGGAATCTCGCTGCATGCCGGACTCCGCATGGGTCTCGGTAGAGGCCTGCGACTCAAAAGTAGCGGGTATCAGAGGCTGCGAAAGCGCCTGAGTACCAGCGAACCGGCGACTGGCTTAGGAGAAGCTTCGTCGTCGGTTTAGGACCTCGACAGTCTGTCTCTGTCGTTTTCTTTGCGTTTTTTGTGAACTCCGGTAGTCGGATTGCTATCCGACGACATTTCAGGGCAATTAAATCTGTTTCCAAAATATTTTGTAGCAAAGATATACTGACGCTTAATAGTGCGTTGGTTAAATCTAGCACAAAACTGACACCCAGGCACATTATGATCTGGGCCTAGGCAAGGAATACAGTACAAATGAAAATCCTTATGAGGTATTTGCTTCCCACAAGTAATGCAATTATTAACATTTACTGACATTGGTAAGGAGCAAGAAAAAGTTTCCCCAACGGGGTACTTAGCTTTAATTGAAGACTTCAGTTCTGAAACTCGAATGCGAAAATTTCAGGAGTCGGCCGACCGGCACTTGCGAACTGTTTATGCTTCGGGCACCGCGCAGCAAGAAAGACTGAAGAAAATGGCGTCGGCTGCATGTTTTATACCCCTGACGACCTGATGTCATGGAAGAGGAGACCGCAACCGACACAGGACCCAAGAATTTGAAATTCAGGCCGACTAGGGGCAACCTGCCAGCAGATTACCCAAACGTAATGTCTGCAACAGTGAAACACGAAGAACATCTGCAGATGTTGCAAGGCCATGGAACTTGATGTAGCCGGGACAAGGATGTCTACATAGTGGGAAAGCTTTATTTCCTTTGTCCTGGCAAATGCCATGACTGGGGCCAGACATTTTGTAAATACTCTTAGGGCCATAGACAGATCAAAGGGTAAACCACAGAACTGATAGTGTGCAGAATCACTGAGAAGCTGAGACATGTTTTGAAAAGCAGATGGATGGGAATGTGCAAGTAGACGTTCTTTATGTCCAAGGACACTAGGAATGCCTGAGGCAGAATGAGTGGAAGAAGGGTAGGAAGAGACAGCATCCTGAAGGAGGGGACTCAGAGGAAGGTACTGAAGTGGGATTAGTCCAGGATAGGTCTCCATGGACCTTCCTTCCTGGGGACCAGGAAAATTCCTGAATAAAACCCATTTTCTCTTGCAGTAGAGGGGACCTCCTGAATGGTTCCTTGAGTAAAAAGTTCCTGCAGGACTGGTAGGAAAAGTGGGATCTGGTCTCTGGGTGGGTGAGGGATGCCTTTGAGAGTAGGTCTGGTCTCCAAGGTCATGAAGCATCCCTGCTTTATGATAGATATGACCCAGGAGTCCTGGGATAACCTGCTTCCAAGCGGGACAGGAGAGGGAAAGGTGCATGGAAAGAGGGGCGTGTCTGGGTGGAGGGCCTCGTAGTCACAGACTACCAGGCTTTCCCTGAAAGGACTGTTTAGAGGATGGAGTAGAGCAGACAGACCTAGATGCGTGCTGTTTCCTGTGGTCCTTTCTTGGTCTTGTATGCATTTTCTAAGCTGAGGGACCTTACAAAGGAAGGTTTAGCTGGGTAATTTCTTGAAAGTGTGGAACTGCGGAGACAATAATATGTCTCAGTATGTGCAGTTTTTTGCCTTTGGTTTGAGGGGTCTTGAAGAGGACAGCAGCTGCTGATCCTAAAAGGTTTTTGTTGTCCAGGGGCATCTAGGAGCCTGGCTTTGATGTCATCAGGGAGAGGTTGCAATCTTAACCAGGAGTACCTCCTGATGACAGATCCAGAGACAGCAGCCCTTGCAGATGCTTCTAAAGTGTCATAGCTGCACTTGGAGAGTTTGGTCACTTGTGTGAAGGAGTTCAGGGGACAGGAAATCTTGGCTTTACCAGGGGAGCCAGGAAGCTCTCCCAACTGCTTGACCACAGCTTCCAGGCAGGCCGAGGAATACTTGGCCATCTGTGTCTGATAGCGGATTGCTCTGATTCTTCCCCAGACGTTCCATCATTCTGCTCTCTTTATCAGAGGGCAGTAGAGGTGGAGGGAAGTAACTTGGAGGTTTTGTCTGTGGTCATGGAGAGGACTGCAGGGTCTGCAGATGGGGATTTGTAGACGAAGGATGCGGGCACCTTGTAGAATCTATCTGGACACTTGGGTGCCATGGGCTGTCAAGCAAGGTTTTTAGAAACAGCCACAAAGGCGTCCGGAGAAGCAGGGTGTACTGGGGGCACAGCAGAAGGACTGGGAGACTAACTGTAGCAGTTTATAGTATCTCTTTTGGGTCTCAGTGAGTTGACTGCTGTCCAATTTGAAAAAGCTTTGCATTTTGGTGATGGTCTCACTGAAGGCAAGATCCTCACCTGGGGAGTCAGTGCCGTTGGACTCCTCCTCTGGTGAAGCATATCCCAGAGGAGAAGCAATCTGTGAAGAATAGGTGAGGGATTCATCATCTGATGACTCCTCTTCTCCTGAGGAGATGTCCAAAGCACGTCCCTTTGGGGTAGAGGGCATAGGGATCTTAGCAGACACTGGGCCCTGATGCAACACCAGAAAGGCAATGATAAGGCCTTGGGTGAAGGCCTGCCAATCTGGAGGCTGTTTGACAGGTTAAGCATGCAGAGGTAGAGAAATAGGTTTTGTCTTCTGTTTCCTCTTATGGGTCTCTGGGGGAGAAGATTCAGAAATGCGGTGAAGGGTAGGAGGGCTGAATGCCGTCCGGCACTCCACTACATCAGAGACTATGCCCTCAAGTACCATAATTTGGGAGACACCACATGAACCTTCGGATATAATGAGCCTGGTTTCCCCCTCAGTGACAGAAAAGGACACCTGGGAATCCCTCCGGGACGTGACCTCATGGAAAAGACCGATTTCCAGCAGGCCTTCTGCCGAAGGAAGCTCCGAGGACTCCGGCTCGGACTACAGGCATTCACTAGCCTCAACAGCAATGGCTGGAGTGGAGGGTGCAGCAGTCTGCTCGGGCCTACTCTTTTTGGCCTTCTTGACTGGGGGCTCGTCTGAGTGTTCCGACGTCAGGTCCATCCTAGAAGCTAAGACATTTGAGTCCCTGATTTTCAAGGTATAACTTTAAGCCTGCAAGCTTCTGACGGTCTTGGGGACAAATGCCTGACAACTACTACAGGTAGTATGGTTGTGTTCATGTCCTAAGTTGAATAGGCAGAGCTCATGTGAATCCCTATGTGAAATTTGCTTTAGACACCTACACTTGCTCTTCGTATAGTACAGTTGTGTACACTTACCATAAATGTAGATGTTTGAGTGTCTTCACTGTTGCAGTCATGACTGTAGGGTTCTCCCCTGCTGGCAGGCAGTCCTCGGTCGGCCAGAATCCCAAAGTCTGGGTCCGGCGTCGGCTGTTCAGCCATGCTCCCTGACGTCAGAGCGCCAGGAGTACAAAGCTGACAGCAGACGCCATGTTCTCCAGTTTTTCTTGCCCCAGATGTCAGGAGTCCCAAAATGAATAAGGTCCCATAACATTTGCAAATACACCTCAGAAGAATGGAGAAAAAAGGAGCCACACAAAAGTAAAAATAAGAGGGGACAGGAGGGAGGGAAACCCAGACTGCAACAGTGAAGACACTCGAACATCTACATTTATGGTAAGTGTACACAACTGTACTATGTTCATCGTGTTTCACTGTTGCAGTCATGACTGTAGGGTAGAATCCCAAAGCAGAATGAAAGGGAGGTGGTTATAAAGAAGAAGGGGCAGCTAAAAGGCCCTGCAAGACTGCAGAAGCAAAGCCTGCCCTAGACTTAGAGTAGAGAGGTAGATTGTAGTGCTTTGAAAAAGTATGCACTGAACTCCAAGTTGCAGCTTCCAAAATGTCTTTGGTAGGGACTCCCCTGAGGAAGGCAGCGGAAGTGGCAGCAGCTCTGGTGGAATGAGTACATATACTCCCTGGGATTTGCTTTCCATGGTGTGAATAACAAAATCTGATTCCATGAGCAATCCATTTAGAAATGGTCTGTTTTGAAATGGCTTTACCTTGGGAACTTGAACCATAAGAAACAAACAATTGCTCTGATTTTCTGATGTCCTTGGTTCTGTCCAGGTAAAAACGTAGCTGTCTGTGTACATCCAAGGAATGTAAGATCCTTTCCCCTTTATTTTGAGGAGTGGGGAAAAAGTTGGCAAGTGAATAGTTTGATTTAAAGCCACTTTGGAAACCACCTTAGGCATGAAAGTAGGATTAGTCCTTAAAGACACCCTGTCTTGATGAAAAATAATATAAGGTTCTACAGCCATAAGAGCTTGCAACTCTGAAACTCTCCTGGCAGAGGTCAGAGCTAAGAGGATGGCTGTTTTCCAAGATAAAAACTTGATGTCAGAAGAGGCAGCAGGCTCAAAAGGAGACAAGGAGAGCTTTTCCAAAACATAGTTGAGATCCCAAGCAGGAATGGGAGGAGACCTGGGAGGTCTTAAGTTCTTAGCTCCTCTGAGAAACTGTCTCATGAGCTGGTGGGAAAAGATTGGAGGGTCTGTATTATAATGAGCGGAAATAGCAGAGGCATGTATCTTAATGGAAGAAAAAGAGAGACCCTTATGTAAGAGAATGTTAGGAAGAAGAGGATCAGAATCCTGAGCCTGCATCCAGGAACAAAATCTTTTCCATTTTCCTGCATAAGATTTTCTAGTGCTAGGACGTCTGGCTTCTAAAATGACATCCATAACCTGCTTGGGTAGGAGAGAATGTATCAAAGACCCTGGATTAACCAGGCCGCCAGGCTGAGAGTTCTGACATGGGAGTGTAGAACCTGACCCTTGTGTTGGGACACAAGGTTCGGAGTCTGTGGTAAAACCCAAGGGGGCACCAGACATAAGTTTTTTAGAGTTGGGTACCAAAACTGTCGAGGCCAATTTGGGGCCAGCAAGATTATCATCTTGGGCTTGTCCTGTTTGATCTTTAATAATACCCGTGGAAGAAGAGGAAGAGGCGGAAAGGCATATCCCGAGAGGTTTCTCCAACTGAATGATAGTGCATCCACTTTCCAAGCTTGTTCGTGGAAAGTCCTGGTGCAAAAATCTGTAGTTGATGATTGAGGTGGGATGCAAAGAGGTCTATGTGAGGACATCCCCAGACTGCTGTTATCATCCTGAATATTTCGGTGTCCAGCATCCACTCGTGTGGATCCGAAAGGTTTCTGCTCAGACTGTCTGCCAGGAAGTTTTGCTTCCCTGGTAGAAACTGAGCTTGAAGGTCCAGATTGCAAGCTAGAGCTGTGTTCCATAGATCCATGGCTAGTCTGCAAAGGGGGTAGGAATGAGATCCCCCTTGCTTGTTTATGTGCCACATAACTGTGGTGTTGTCTCTGTCTGTATCAGTAGTTGTCCTGGTTGTAGAAGATTCCTGAAGGCCAATAGAGCTTTCTGAACGGCTAACATTTCCTTTAAATTGATATGCAGGTGCTTCTGATCCTTTGTCCAAAGGCCCTGCAGACAGTTGCCCTGAAAATGGGCTCCCCATGCATAATCTGAGGCATCCGTGGTTAGTATCTGAGTGGCCGGAGGCAGACAGAAGGGTTTTCCTTTGTTTAGAGTGCATGCCTTGGACCACCAAAGGAATTCCTTTTGAAGACACGGTAGGACGGAGATCAGAATGTCTAAACTGTGGCAATGCTGCGACCATACACTTTTTAGGTACCACTGTATTTTCCTCATATGTAGCCTTGCATATGGTACGAGAAGGATGCAGGAGGCCATGTAACCCAAAGCCTGCAAGAATCCCCTTGCAGATAGCTGAGTTAAAGTTGACAAGGTTTTGAAAGCTAGAGCCAGCTGTAACTGTTTTTCGTGTGTCAGAAATGCCATCTGGGTTGTAGTGTTTAGAGAAGCACCCGGAAAAATGATCTGTTGTGAGGGTATTTGACTTTTTTATGTTTGCAGTGAATCCCAGGAACTTGAGAAGATTCTGAACAAACTGTAGATGCTGTAGTAAGACCTCCTTGCTGTCTGCCTGAATAAGACAGTCGTCCAGATAAGGGTACATTTGAATTCCCTTGAGTCTGCAATAAGCTACTACTGGAGCCAGGCATTTGGTGAAGACCCTGGGCACAGAGAATTGAAAGTGCCTCGATCCGGCCTTGAACCCGAGGTATTTTCTGCGCTCCTGCCTGATGGGAATGTGTAAATATGCCTCCTTTAAATCCAAAGTTACCATCCATGCATTTCTGGTCAGCATTGGAAGTAGCTGCTGTAGAGTTAGCATCTTGAATTTTGGTATCTCTAGAAAAGTGTTCAAGACTGACAGATCCAGAATGGGTCTCCATGATTTTTGCTTCCTGGGAACTAGAAAGAGCCTTGAGTAAAAGCCTTGTCCCATCTCTGAAAGTGGAACTAGTTCTATGGCTTTCATAGCCAAAAGAGCTTCCACCTGGTTTAAGGCCTCTGTCCATTGATGTTTTGGAAGATCTGACCATCAGCTTGGCCTTGGTAGGGTATGAAAATGGAATTTGTAACCTCTTGAAACCACATCCAGATCCCACTTGTCTTGGGTTATACGAGTCCAATTTGGGTGAAAAAGAGAAAGTTTTCCTCCGAGAGGGGCTTCCAGGCAAGAAGTTCCTGCAGCCCAACAGAGGGAGTCATTGAGTCTGTTTCCTATGAGCTTGTGACCTGTCCTCTCCTACCCTAGGGGTGGAAGCAGTCCACTGTCTTGGTCTATAAGAGGCTTGTGTTTGAGGCCTTCCTCGTGAGCGTCTGTATCTACCCCTCTGAGGCCTGTCTGAATTGGGAAAGGACCAATTTTTTGTAGGCCAATTCCTACTAAATTTGGGTGGCTGTACTTGTAAGAAATCTTTAACTGTTTGCATGGATTTAGCCTTATCCTCCATCTTTTTAATCACCTCTTCAGCTTTAGATCCAAACAAAACATTATGCTGAACAGGAGCATCCAACAATTTAGCTTTTACTTGATCTGGCAAATTTTGTTCCTTTAATCATGCATGCCTTCTAATTACTGTACTAGAGGCAGCAGCTCTACAAGAAGCCTCCAAGGCATCAAAACCACAGTGTAAACCATGCTTCCCAACTTCAGTGGCATGCATTAAATCATGTAATTCCTTATCTGCACAGGCGGAAATGGAAGTTAGCTTTTGTTTTAAAACAGACAGGAGAAATTGCTGGTATTTCAGCATATGAAACTGACAGTTTAAAGCCCTAATAGATAAAGTAGCAGAAGTGTACACTTTTTTGCCCCATCTTTCTAAAGATCTGGAATCCTTCTCAGTGGGAATGGGGTTTTTAGCATTAGCGGCCTTAACTCCCTTAGGACCCTGAGAAATGGTTTCAGGGTCAGCAGTAGGGTTCTTGTATAAAAACTGGTGGGAATCAGGAACCCTGTAATATCGGTCAGGCTTAACAGGAGCTGGAGGAAAAGAGTCAGGGGTTAAGTTAGCCTCCGAAAAACATCATCCACAATATCCAAAATAGGAGGAATAGCCAGGGGTCTATGTTGGGGAAGAAGAAGAAAATCCATTAGTCTTTTCTTAGATTCTGAATACTCCTGTCCTTCCCAGTGAAAATGTTCCCTCATTTCATGCAAAGTTTCCCCAAAAGAGAAATCCTCATGGGAGAAGCTGAGGGAAAGGATTCCTCAGCATCAGAATCCTCATAAGGAGGGAAAGAATATTCCTGGTCAAATGAAGAAACTGAAGAAACAGAAGCCTGATCAGAGGAGTCATAATAAACTTCCAGCCTTGGCCTTTTATCTGGAGGGGGATGTGAACCCCTAATCATAGTAAGTAAGTCCTCCGCCATCTTAAGTAACTGTTTCTGTGACTTGGGAGCCAGATCAGAAGAGGCCTGTGTTGCAGTCTTTGATTTGGAAGGAGTCTTTGCCTTTGTCTTTGGCTTTGCCTTTATTAGAAGCTGAGTAGGCCTGAAAACCCCTTCGGAAGCCGGTACCTGCACAGCGGCTCCGGACCCATCTGAAGGAGCACTGTCCGAAGGTCCTGCAACAGAAGTATTCAAAGGCCTAGTTGGCTCCTTGTGGGAGTCCGTTTCGGCCATCGGTTCCGAAATGGCCGACGACAGGGGCTGCAAAAGCGCCTCACTGACGACGGCCGAACCTGAAGCTGGCTCTGCTTGTACAATATCGTCAGATTTGGACCTCGGAGGCCTGTCTTTGTCCTTGCATCGTTTGTGAACTCCGGTAGCCGGAACCGTATCCGACGACATTTTGTAATTAAAACGCCTACCAAAGTAATGCAATGCAAAATCGTACCTTCGTTTAATTGTACGTTGATTGAATCTAGCACAAAACCGACAACTAGCTACGTCGTGGTCAGGGCCTAAGCAAGGAATACAGTAAGAATGAAAATCCTTATGATGTATTTGCTTCCCACATGAAATACAATTATTAAATTTTTCTGACATTGGACTGGAGCAAGAAAAAAGTTTCCCCAACGGGGTACTTAGCTTTGAGTAGGAGAAGAAAATCTTCGGACTGAAGTTTGTTCAGAAATGTTTGTCAGGAGTCAGCCGACCGGCACTTGCGAACTGCTATCACCGCACGGCAAGAAAGACTGGAGAACATGGCGTTGGCTGTCAGCTTTGTACTCCTGGCGCTCTGACGTCAGGGAGCATGGCTGAACAGCCGACGACGGACCCCGACTTTGGGATTCTGGCTGACCGAGGACTGCCTGCTGGCAGGGGAGAACCCTACAGTCATGACTGCAACAGTGAAACACGATGAACATCTGACATGTAACCCAAAACAGTAGCAAGTAACAAAATAGAACACTTCTAAGGGGTATTTACCTGAAGTCGGATGTAGAAAACGCTTCTTCTGGCAACGTGATGACTAGAGCTGGCAGTCACACAGGAGGCAGAGAAGTTCTGAGGAGGTGCATGGTGAAGTCCGCTTTATACCAGACGTCCATTCACGACAGACAGCAAGAGAGGCACGGGACTTCACATGCACCCTAGTGGTAGCATTTAACTTTTGTATAACGGCCGGATGTACGAGAGTTCACCAGAGGCAAACTTCCTGATGTCATGAATACAGCAGCATATGAACAGAATTGACCTCCATCATTTACAACTACAGTCATGTGCATTAGGAACATCCAAAAGCAGAAAGACGTTCACAGAGAAATGTTCACCTGCAGCTATGTTTCAAATCAGGCTGAATATCAAAATGTGGAAAATTAAAATAATTTTCCATCTTCTGATTGAACCAGTTAGCCGAAATTGGTAATAACGAATTACCAGAATTTCAGAAATGGTAACACTGAATCGACATTTGAACACCAGATGCTCCAATGACAAAAGTCTGTGTTACCAGAAACGTTTCTGCTCCCTGCACCCCCACACCCCCTGCATATTATATACTCCAACTCCAAGATTACACTACAGGGAGAAAAGGGCACATTTCCCAGATCCCCACTGTGGTGTGATCGGTTATCAGAATGTAGATTCCACATTCGCAAATCCAAAAACAGATAAGGGAGAGACCGCAACCACTAAAATTGTTTAATATAAATGTTAATATTGTAAAATCACAACGTTTTCGTCAGTATGAATAACTGACTTCTTCAGATAAAATGTCATACCACAAAACAACCTGTTTATATAACGCTCTACAATCAAATTGCACTAATTGAATCTCCCTAATTAATTTTTAAAGTGAAAACATTTACAAAACTTGAATGTAAAAACTACAATTTGATATAACAAATGTCCTTTGTATAAACTAAAATATCATACTACATACAAAACTTGATTAAAAATGTCATAGTTACATTAAAAATATATATTAAATATTGAAGTATAAAGTATACATGTGTAAATTAAGTATAAATATATATATATATATACATATATATATATATATACATACATATATATATCACAATTTAGCAGCTTTCAACTTTAACAAGGGCAAAATGGATATATGATCATTCATACCAGGCAATCTATTAGCTTCCAACAACACCTGCCAAAAATTCTAACCGGGTCTCCCATGGACCCCCCCTATGATCCCTCATCTGTGTTTCCAATACAAAAAATGTAAATGTGGCTTGTGGGCATGTCAATGTATGTCGATATAAGGCATTACTGTAATTCTGTTTTTGTATTTCGTAAAGATGTTCATAAATCCTCCGTTTCAAATGTCTCTCAGTTTTGCCTATATAAAATCCCTGACAAACCTGACACATGCTAAGATAAATTATTCTTTGACTGTCACAGTTAGAATAGTTAGATGCATGAATCCATCTATTTCTAGCTGAGATGTAAAGTTTGTCAGTATGTGCTATGTATTTACATTGCCCACAAGCTCCACATCTGTATGTACCTTTACGTTGGTTGGAATAAATTCTAGTGTCCATTTCCCGTTCTAAAACATTCTTTATGTTTTTCCCTTTACGAAATACAGTTTTCCCTTTGAAACAAGTGAGATCAGTCATGTTACAGAAGTGTCCCCATTCTTCTTCAACTATTTTTTTAATAATACCTGAATTGGCACTATAATCTGTAACAAATACTGTTTTATAATTTCCATTTGAGTCACTTGTTTCCCTAGGGATAGAAGGTATAGGCAAGTTCCCTAAGCCCAAAATGGGCTTGTATTTATTGCCTCTCCCCTCATTAACTTCTCCACACACATTTTCAATAAGTTCTAGGGGATATTCTCTCTCCAAAAACAACCTTGTAAGTATAGAACATTCATGGATATAATCAAGGTCATCCGAAGTCATTCGTGATGCTCGGACAAATTGTCTCTTCACTATCCCCCTCTTTTGATGTTTAGGATGTGAACTTGTGCATCTTAACTATTAGAGAAAGTGGATTTTCTAAAAATAGTAGATTTAAACTTACCCTCTATTACTTTCAGGGTTACATCCAAATAATCCAACTGACTCTTGGAACTTTGATGAGTAAATTTCAAAAATTCTGTACTAGAATTTAAGTATGTGATAAATTCTTCCAGTACTTCAACTGGACCTGTCCAGAAAATACATATATCGTCCAAGAATTGTGAATAAAAATTCCAGTACTGACTATAGGTACTATTGAATACATACTGGCTTTCCCATACAGACAAAACAATGTCCGCATAGGTAGGGGCACAACTGGCCCCCATTGCCACTCCTGAAATTTGCTGAAAGAACTCTCCTGAAAAGTACAAAAAATTGTTTTGTAGAACCAATTCTGCTAATTCCAAAACCAAGAAAATATCATTTTCACTGACCCCTTTATTTTTCCTAAGGGCTACCTCCAATCAGGCTAGCCCCTGTTGGTGTGGGATCACAGAAAAAAGGTCTACTATATCTATAGTCAGGAAAATTAAATTAGGGGAATATAAATCAGATGTAATTTTAGCCAAAAATTCCCAAGAGTCCTTTAATAGATGGTTCTCTTTCCCCCAAAGATATTTAAGTTTCTTATCCAGAAACTTGGATATAGGCGAAATCTTGGAACCCTGTGCAGCAACTATAGGCCTAGGTGGGGGGTCATGGGTATTCTTGTGTACTTTGGGTATCCCAAATATAGAGGGAACCCTGGGCCATAAGTTCTCAAGGTATGAGTATACACTATAATCTATAATACCTTGATCAAACAAATCTTTGAGGGCCAGATCTATTTTTTTGTATGAAACATTAATTTCATTCATGGAGACTGGTCTATATCTAGATCCATTATGTAAAATGTCATTCATTTTCCCTTCGTACACAATTCTATCCATAAGTACTAACCCCCCACCCGTGTCGGGTTCCATAACTCGAATGTTGGAATTATGACTAAGTAGGTTAAGTAATTCCTTTTCAGCCTCTTCTAAATTAGGAATATGCCCTTTGTATCTTTTGACTTGCCTAATCCTTCTTTCTATTGTACTTTCCAAGTTTTTCAACTGTGGATGTACAGGAGGATTATATATAATGGACTTGTAGGGAACACTAGGGTTAAGCTCAAAGGTTACTTTGCCCATTAAATTTTCTAAATTCAGCTTTCGAATGAAAGTTTTTAAATCAAAAATAGTTTTAGTAATGTCACAATTTCTTTGAGGAACATATTTAAAACCTTTTGTAAACAAGTCAAAAAATGTATCAGAAACCTGTAATTCACTATAATTATAAATAAGAAAACCTTCTTTACTGGAAATCACTTGTTGGTCCATGTTGGGTTTGTTACCTGCAAATGTATCATAAGTTACCAACTCTGGTTCTTGTTCTGCTGGTAACCCCCTCCCCCCCTGTAAGGGTAAGGTACCTGGTGAAAGGAATTAGGCCTGGTGTTGTTACGCTGGTTGCGTATTCTTTCTGAACGCCTGGGCAAATTATCATTATCAAGGGAATGTTCATCCCCTATTTCAGCTCCTCTTTCATTTTGATTCCCATCTTCAAAATAAACACCTTGAGGAGATGGAATTTTTCCCCCCCTCCCCTGATTATATTGTCCCCGTACAACGGGTGGTGCAGGGTATTGTTGCCCCTTCTCATACTCCCCCATATCCCGTTGTAATTTTCTATGTTTTCTGGTAGAAATTTCTTCACATTTCTTGTCAACATAAAGCCTAATATAATACTTTTTCTTTTCTTGCTCTATACTAAACATTAAATCATTTACAATAAAATTATTCCACATTCGCAAATGCACACTACTATTCGTTAATGTGGAGTCGAACATTTTCCAGATCAGCATTAGAAGAACTTGAAAACAGCCTTTTGGCCTTCCAAGCTTCGTGCAAGTCCTGTTCTAAATTTTGATAGTAAACCTGCAGTAATAAAACTTATGATGCACATCTACCTCTGTTTTCAAGGAGGCTTCTATATCCGTTGGTTGGACAAACTCCAAATGACCACTTAAATTAATACCAGGGATGATGGTGAAGAGCCCAGAAAAAAACATAATCACCTGTTCAAAGGTTCTGCCTCTCAACTGGAAATCTGATGTTGGAAGTTTGGAAACCAGATTTATGATCAGGTGGCAAAACTACAAACAATCGGTTACTTCCCAAAAAAAGGCACTAGAAGAAGCACAGCCTAAGTGATGTACCCTTTAAAAGCATTAGAAACAATGGCATGTTGACAACTCGCTAGCAAAAAGCAATTCAGCCACCTAACACTTAAACCACTATGCTTAGCCACTGGCTGCCTCCCCAAAGTAAATGTGAAAAACTGCCCATTTAAAAAAAAATGGACTACCAATCTCAATTTCTGGAAAACAGACTGTTTGAGAGACCTATGAAACCACATCTTGATCACTAAAACAGGAATTACAAGGGAAACGATCTCAGAATGATGCAAGAAACACATTAGCATTTGCAACTCTTGTGACTGTGCTAAGTGCAGCCAGAAACAGCATTTTCCATATTTAAAGTTCAGCAAAGGATGTGGCTGAAAATAGGTCTGACCAGTCTCTCATTAATAGGGAACTGCACACAGCTTTAACTGTTCAAAAAACTTTCAAAGTTTTAGTTTAGTATTATTTTAATAGCAGCAATGACTGCAGTCTCGCATCCATTTTATTTTTAAAATCTTGTTTTGTTAACAGAAAAACTACCTTGAAGCAGTAGAAATAAGAAAACTGAAGCATCAGTATTCTGAATGGGTAAGGGATTCTCTCATTTCCTTTTCATATGCTTAGTTTTATGAAGGTGGAAACTCAAAGATGTTAAATTCTTTTTCCACAACACCAACTGTATAACCCCCCAAAGATACATGATTATGACACATAATGAGCTGTGCAGGAAAAGACTAAAATACGGTCACTGCATGCAGACAACGTACTGAAGTCCTTCAGTAAAGAACATTAGTTCTTACATTACAGGCTCTTGGCACTTTTAGACTATACCAGTGGCTTGGAAAGTACAGTTTTGTACCTACCATAAATGTAGATGTTCGAGTGCTAATACAGCTGCAGTAATCACATATGGGTTTTCTGCCGTCAGGCGGGTCCTCGGTCGGCCGAATTCCAAAGTCTAGGTCCGGCGTCGGTTGTTGTCGCTTTCTTTCCTGACGTCAGTGAGGCAGGGGTATATAAGACACAGCCGACGCCATATTCTTCAGTCTTTCTTGCCCCAGATGTCAGGTGCCCCCAGAAGGAAGGCAATACATAAATTATATTTATATACATGAAATGCAATATAATCAAAAAACAGTAGTTGCAAGCAAATATACCATAGAAGGATAACCCAATCAGGTTGTATGAAGAGGGTTAGCCACAAGGCCTTTACCAAGAGGGGAAGGAGGGAGGGAAACTTGTACTGCAGCTGTATTAGCACTCGAACATCTACATTTATGGTAGGTACAAAACTGTACTATGTTCATCGTGCATACAGCTGCAGTAATCACAGATGGGTAGAATCCCAAAGCTACGCACAGGGTGGTAGGCACTAGGTGGAACTGGGATGAGCCAGAATGCCCTGCAACACAGCAGTGGCAAAACCTGCTCTAGTTTTGGAATATAAAGGCAGGTGGTAGTGTTTTGTGAAGGTATGCACAGAACTCCAAGTGGCTGCCTCCAAAATGTCTTTGGTAGGAACTCCTCTGAGGAAGGCTGTAGAGGTAGCTGTGGCCCTGGTGGAGTGGGATCTGATGCCTGTAGGGACAGATTTTCCATGATAGGAGTAACAAAACCGTATGCAGTGGCCTATCCATTTTGAAATTGTCTGTTTGGTAACTGGCTTCCCTTGAGCTCCTACAGCATAGGACACAAAAAGTTGTTCTGATTTCCTGAAAGGCTTTGTTCTGTCCAAATAATAACGTAGCTGTCTATGGATGTCTAAGGAGTGTAGCAGCCTTTCCCCTTTGTTTTGAGGATTGGGGTAAAAGGTAGGCAAGTGTATGGCTTGATTTAAAGCTACCCTGGATACCACTTTAGGCATAAATGACGGGTTGGTTCGAAGGGAAACCCTGTCCTGATGGAAGATGAGAAAGGGCTGCACAGCCATGAGGGCTTGTAGTTCCGAAACCCTACGAGCTGAGGTAATGGCCAGAAGGAAAGCTGTTTTCCAGGATAAATATTGCAAATCTGTTGAGGCAGCTGGTTCAAAGGGAGGCAATGTTAATTTTTCTAGAATGTAATTAAGATCCCAGGCTGGTATTGGTTGTTTCCTTGGTGGTCTTATATTATTAGCCCCTCTGAGGCACTGTCTTAAGAGTGGGTGAGAGAATAAGGGTGGATCCGTGTTGAATTCTGCAGAAATGGCTGAGGCATGGATTTTTATGGAGGAAAATGAAAGTCCACTGTTCAGCAGCTCAGCTAGATACTGTAATACCTGAGGCAAATTCAGTTTTCTAGGGTCCTGGCCTTTTTTCTCATTCCAAGAGCAAAACCGTTTCCATTTTGCGGAGTAAGCCTTTCTAGTAGATGGCCTTCTGGCCTCCAAAATGACATCCTGCACCTCTTTGGGGAGTAGGGTCTGTTGTGGTGTTAAGGAATTTTCCATGCAGTGAGATTGAGTGTTTTCAGCTGACTGTGAAGAGTTTTGTAGCTGTGCTGAGTCAGCAGAAGAGGCATTAGAGGTAGGGACCAGGGAGGAGTATGTGTTAGGCTCCTCAGGAGTGGGTACCAGTGTTGTCTTGGCCAGTCTGGAGCAATCAGTATCATCTTCGGTCTGTCTGCTCTTGCTTTCAAGAGCACCTTGGGCAGAAGAGGCAGAGGTGGGAAAGCGTAAACTGTTCATGCTGTCCAACTGAATGAAAGGGCGTCCACTCTCCAGGCCTTTGGATGAAAGGTCCTTGAACAAAACTTTTCCAATTGATGATTCCTGTGGGAGGCGAAGAGATCTATGTCTGGCCTCCCCCACGCTTGGATTATCTTTGTAAACACTTGAGGATGCAACTTCCATTCGTGTGGATCTGTCATATTTCTGCTTAGATTGTCTGCCAGCGTGTTTTCCAAACCTGGCAGGTACTGTGCTTGAAGTTCGATTTGCCATTCCAGAGCCAAGTTCCAAAGTGTCATGGCTAGTCTGCACAGGGGGTATGAATGTGTTCCTCCTTGTTTGTGTACCACATTACTGTGGTGTTGTCTGTTCTTATCAATAATTGTCCTGGATGCAGGAAGTCCTTGAAAGCTGTAATTGCATTTATCACTGCTAGCATTTCTTTTTGATTGATGTGAAGATGCTTTTCCTTTTGGGACCATTTGCCCTGAATGCACCTGTCTGTCATGTGCGCCCCCCAGGCGTAATCTGAGGTGTCTGTTGTGATGACTTGATTTGCTTGAGGCTTGCAGAATGGGAGACCTGTGTTTGTTTGACATGCTTGGGCCCACCATAGAAATTCCTTTTGCAAACATGGAATTATTAGTATTATTGTTTCCAAACCGTGGCTGTGCTGAGACCAAAGGTTTTTTAGGTACCACTGAAGTTTCCTCATATGCAACTTTGCACATGGGATTAAAAGAATGCAAGATGCCATGAAGCCCAGAGCCTGCAGGATTTTCCTTGCAGTAAGCCTGGTACAATTTGCTAGTATTTTGAAGTATTGAGTTAGTTGCCCCTGTTTTTCTGGCGTAAGATAGGCCATCTGGGTGTTTGTGTCCAAGTTGGCACCCAGGAAAGTTATTTTCTGAGATGGTGTTAGCCTGGATTTCTCTTTGCTGATTGTGTATCCCAGAGAATGCAGTAACCGTGTTACATAAGCCAGATGTTCCAGAAGTATGTTCTTGCTGTCCGCTTGGATCAGGCAGTCGTCCAAATAAGGGTAAATTTGTATCCCTTGAAGTCTGCAGTAGGCAATTACTGATGCCAGGCATTTCGTAAATACTCTGGGCGCAGTAGATAAGCCAAAGGGCAATGCAGAGAATTGATAGTGTATTGAACCTGGAAGAAATCTGAGGTATCTTCTGCAGCTTTGTCTGATTGGGACATGCAGGTATGCCTCCTTGAGGTCCAATGTTACCAGCCAAAACTCCTTGCCCAGCATGGGAAGAAGCTGCTGTAATGTGAGCATCTTGAATTTTGGCAGAGTAAGAATGTGTTTAGGATGGATAAGTCCAAAATGGGTCTCCAGTCGGATCCTTTCCTTGGTACCAGAAATAGCCTGGAATAAAAACCTTGACCTTGCTCGTGAGTAGGTACCTCTTGAATAGCTTTCATGTCTATGAGCTTTGAAATTTGTAGTTGTGCCTCTGCCCTTTGATTGTGTGGCAGGTTTGGCATGCCTCTCATTTTTGGAAGAGTGTGACAATGAAATCTGTAGCCTCTGTTTATAACGTCCAGGATCCATTTGTCTGTTGTGACAATATGCCAATTTCTTGTAAATAATGCCAGCTTTCCTCCCAAGGGTGCTGTCAGCTGAGACTCGCTTGGCATGGAAAGGAGGAAGTCACTGGGTTTGTTTCCTGTATTGTTGTGCACTGTCTTCGCCACCTCTTGGTGGTGGAGTTTGCCATTGCCTGCCTCTATATGATCCTTGTGATTGTCCTCTGCCCCTTGTGCGCCTGTATCTACCTCTTTGGGGCTTGTCTGTGGCTGGAAAGGACCAGTTTTTAGAAGGCCAATTTCTGCTAAAACGTGGTGGTTGAACCTGTAGAAAAGCTTTGACAGTTTGCATAGATTTGGCTTTTTCTTCCATTTTCCGTAGTATCTCCTCAGCATTAGTACCAAATAACACATCCTTTTGTAAAGGAGCATCTAATAGTTTAGCTTTCACATGATCAGGCAAGATTTGTTCCCTAAGCCAGACATGTCTACGAATGACTGATCCTGTAACAGCAGCTCTACTTGAGGCCTCTAGGGCATCATAGCCACATTGTAAGGTGTGTTTACCCACTTGTTCTGCACTATGCATCATATCCTGCAACTCCTTCAAGTCTGGTTGTTCAGGTTGAGACATTTTATTTCTTAATTGTGATAACAGAAACTGCTGATATTTAAGCATATGAAACTGACAATTTAAGGCCCTCATGGCTAGGGTGGCCGAGGTATATACCTTTTTCCCCACCTTTCTAAGGATCTTGACTCTCTTTCGGAAGGTAGTGGATTCTAAGCAGTAGAGGCCTTCATTCCCTTGGGGCCTTGAGAAATGGTTTCAGGGTCAGCATTATGGCTTTTGTAAAGAAATTGGTGAGAGTTAGGAACTCTGTAGTACCTATCAGGTTTGACTGGGGCAGGACGCAGGGAATCCGGATTAAGGCAAGCCTCCGAATAAACATCATCAAGTATGTCCAAGACAGGAGGTATCGCCAGAGGTCTGTGTTGAGGTAACAAAAGAAATTCCCTAAGTCTTTTCTTGGAATCAGAAAAGTCTTGGCCTTCCCAATGGAAGTGTTCCCTCAAGGTGTGCAAGGCTTCCCCAAAAGAAAAATCCTCAGGAGGAGATACAGAAGGAATGGACTGCTCTGCATCAGAATCTTCAAAAGGGGAGTAAGAGTGTTCCTCTACATCAGAATGTTCTGAAAAAATGGAGCCCTGATCAGAGAAGGGAGAATCTTCCTCCACTCTGGGTCTCTTGTCTGGAGGGGGTTGGAAACCCCTGATAAGAGTAATTAAATCCTCAGCCATTTTAAGCATCTGCTTTTTAGGCATGGGGCCTGGAGATGGGCCCTGTGCAACAGGCCTCTTGGGATGCCTGGCTGATTTGGACTTAGTAAAGGCCTTAATGGAAAAGGAAGATGAGGGTCTAAAGACACCATGGGTGGAAGTGGACCTGTCCACATTAGGAGGCTCAACGCTCACAGTGGCTTCGGTGGTTGTAGTCTGGGTCTGGGCCGAGGTACCTGCGGTCTCGGTTACAGAAGACACCGCCAAAGAAGTGTCGTCGGTAGTCAGGGACTGCATAGGCATCCTGCTGAGAACCGGACCACGTGTAGCCGGTTTTGGCGTGGTGTCGGTGGGGACCGCGGACCTCGCGTGTCGGTCATTGTCCTTGCATTTTTTGGACAAAACGGTAGTCGGAGTCTCCAATGACATTTTATAATCAAAGGCTGTACCAAAAAAGTGTTGGGCGAACTCCGCCCAACGCTTAATAGTGCGTTTATTGAAAGTAGCGCAAAAGCGACAGCCCGAGACATTGTGGTCTGGGCCTAAACAAGGTATGCAGAGGGAATGGAAATCCTTATGCGATATTTGCTTCCCACAAGAAATACAATTGTTAACTTTTTCTGACATCGGTCTGAGGCAAGAAAAGTTTCCCCAACGGGGTACTTAGCTTTAATGAAGACTTCGGTTTCCAATTTTTTCGTAAATTCAGGAGCTGGCCGACTGGCACTTGCGAACTGCTTCTGCTTCGGGCACCGCGCGGCAAAAAAGACTGAAGAATATGGCGTCTGCTGTGTCTTATATACCCCTGCCTCACTGACGTCAGGAAAGAAAGAGACAACAACCGACGCCGGACCTAGACTTTGGAATTCGGCCGACCGAGGACCCGCCTGACGGCAGAAAACCCATATGTGATTACTGCAGCTGTATGCACGATGAACATCAGGATTTAACAGAAAAAAAAACTGCTTCTTGGTTACTGTTAATATGAGTTCCCTTAAATCAGTTACTCCATATGAAGGGTCAGACATGTAGAAGAACTTTTTAGCGGCTTTGGGAGGTGCGGTGGATCATGGCAAGATTAAAAAAATGTTTTTTCATTGTTTGCCCGTAGTGGTCCTTTAATTCAAGGCACTACAAGACCATTGCACTAAGACCCAAAAAGTCCATCTCCCAATTGGGCAGGATATAATCTTTATAGTCATTGGCGTTTGGAATCTGCCACCCAGGAAAATTGATAAATATCCTGGCTCCCAAATCATTCAAAAAGTCTTGCTGTCTCAGACTTGTCACAGCTTTGAGTCTACATTCTTTTTTAAATCAAACATACCCAATGTTGCTTGATATTCTGTGTTCCTGTAGAAAGACTTCCTGAATACTAGATTTGTAGCAGTAAGTTTGTGGCATGCATTTGTTGATTTTATAATCAGTGGTTATATTACTTGTAATGAGCAAGTATAAAGATACACATCTTTGTGACTGTAACACTGCACATACTTCACTGATTTGTCTTTTTTCTGGTATGTAGTTCTTCATTTGTTAACCTGTGCCTCAGTCAACAGTATTAACCAGCCCACCTGCCAGGCTACATTTGTAAAATACAGCAAAGTTTCTGTCCCACCAAGTATAGAAATCTACAAGGATCTCTGCTGTTTCACCTTCCATTGCTAGCCTAACTAGAGTGCCCAGCTTGTATTACTGTTATTACATCTTTTCACTCCCCAAAGCAGCAACAGTATGTGCTTTTTTGTGTACCCATGAAAAAATAATGCAGCCTTTGTCATACGAGACATTCCACTAGTGGCCCTGTAGCCTTAAAATGGATCACTGCTCCAAACCATGGCTATCTGGTTAGAATTTCACATTACTGAATCTGAAAAGATCAGCTAAACTGAATATCCCTAAGTTGTGTCTGTTATGGAAATTTTCTGATGCCAGGAGAGACGGAGCCATTATATAGTAATGCATCTGGACGAATGGATGGGTGAACGTAGGTTTACCCCGGGGGTCATCTCTGTGTCATTGCTAGATAGAGGCACAGTAAACTAAATTTAATTTAAATTGTACACTTTTGTATCATTACATGGGGTGGCGAAAGCCACATACACTTTGGCTAGGCTTATAAATGCCCTAGGGAAGATAGCCTAGTACTATACTATGAAACTGTTTAAACCAATCAAAATGAGTTGTAGTGTACATTAATGGAATTAATTTTGATTTTTTGGTTTGTTTTTGGTAACACGCCATTTAAGCAAATTACAACTGTAACACTGGGCACCACAGCAGAACCATTATTTGTTAACTTTAAAATGACAGTGTGAGAAAAAAAGAAGTTATGTACACACCATAACATTCCACATGAGTTGTTCATCTCGCCTTCATTCTCACTGATGGGTTCAGAGCCGATCCTCGGCTCCAACTCCGCCAAATGCTAAAGCTCGAGGTCTTCAACCAGCTCGTGTCCTACTCCTTATCCCATGATGCACTGGTGCTTCCTTCACATCTTGTTTGATGCCAACTAAGCTGACTAGATAAGTTCCCCCAAAAAACATTAGTATCAAGGATACACTAGATAAGGACTGAAGACAACCCAAATTGTTTCAACTTCAGTCCACAAGAAACTGGCAGGGGGTTGGAGGGTGGGATGTAACAATGAAGGTGAGATGAACAACTCACACGGAAAGTTATGGTGAGTACATAACTTCTTTATGTGAAGTTGTTCTATCTCACCTTCATTCTCACTGATGGGTTTGCATCCCAAGCACCATCTTTCTCAGGTGGCTCACGGGAGTACATTCCTCAGGACAGTGGAACCAAAGGAGGCCCTGTCCCTGGAGGCCTTGTCCAATTTGTAATGATTGATAAAGGTATGAGGTCTAGACCATGTGGCTGCTGCACAAATGAAATCTATTGGTAGTTTGGCCAGAAAGCCTGATGATGTGGAAACAGCTCTAGTTGAATGGGCCTTTATTTTTTTATGCAATGGTGGATGGACAGAATTGTATGTAAGAGATGCAATCCATTTTGACAAAGTGTTTTTTACCACTGGAGCACCATTCTTTGAGTCTGAAAAACGAAACAAAGAGCTGTTCTGATTTTTAAAATCCTAAGTCCTGTGTAAACAGAATTGAAGCTGCCTGTGGACGTCCAACTTGTGCAGCGTATGTTCCATCTTATTAGAATAATTAGGGAAAAAACAGGTAATTCTATAGTCTGAAATTTGTCTCAGAACATACCTTAGGTAAAAATGATGGATTTGTCCTAAGAGGAATTCTATTATAAAATATTAAATATGGAAGTTTTATGGACAAGGCGTGTAACTCTGAAACCCTCCGAGCTGACATAATAGCTACTATAAAAATGGTTTTCCATGATAGATATTTCAGGTCACAAGATGAGGTCAGTTCGAATGGGGGTAAAATGATACGAGAATGGACACAATTTAGATTCCATGGTGTAACTGGGGACAGAATAGGGGGTCTCAAATGAGAGATGTCCTTAAGAAAGGCTTTTGGAGAGTCTGTGGGACATGACATTAGACTCCTGATCACCACGGTGAAAGTTAAAGATTGCCGCTAACTGAACCCTAATGGTTGCAGCAGCTGCTTCTTCATTGAAAAGTTTGGTCAAAAACTCTAAAAAGGATGAAACTGAGGCTAGATATGGCTCAGTACTATTTTGAGACACCAGTACAGAAAATCTCTTCCATTTACTAAGGTATAACTTCCTGGTAGATGATTTATGGGAGGATAATATAATATGCTGAGCTGCAGCTGAGAGATTTTGAAACCTGGCTATTCTGGGAACTGGAGCAGCCAAGCTGTCAATTTGAGAGTGTGAAGTGTGGGATGAAGAGCCCCTGATGAATGAGTCAGAAGATCTGGAACTGGGTCCAGGATCCAAGGTTCTTCCAATAGATGAGGCTGAAGAAAGGGGAACCAAATCTGACGAGGCCCATAAGGGGCTATTAAAATAATGGTCCTTCCCAGAGTCTTTGCTTTCCGTAAATCTTTGGGTATCAGTGGAAAAGGTGGAAATGCATAAAGGAGACCTGGGGGCCAACTGTGTACAAGCGCGCCCCTTGGGGAATCTCCCATAGGGGAGATTAGGGTAAAATAGCTGCTGCATTTCATGTTCATTGGGGTTACAAAGAGGTCGCAGCAAGGCTGGCCCCATCTGCGGAATATCCTTTCTGCCATTTCTTGTTTCAGGGACCACTCATGAGGCAAAAGAATTGCTCTGCTCAATTTGTCTGCTATCACATTGGACTTCCCCGGGATTTGCGTTGCTATCAGAAAGCACTGGCTGGAAGTTGCCCACTGCCATACTCTCAGGGCCTCTCGACATAAGGGATAAGATCTGTCTCCTCCTCGTTTATGTACCAGACCACTGACATGCTGTCTATCTGAATTGCAATAGTTCCTAGAGGACAGGAGTCTCGAAAGGACTGCAATGCTAGAAGTACCGCTCTCATCTCTAGGACACTGATATACAGATAAGCCTTGTGTTGTTTCCACATGCCTTGGGCTGTTCTTCTCTGATAATGCCCCCCCCCCCCCTATCAGGGAGGCATCTGTGGTCATAGTGGCAATGGGAGCAGGTAAATCAAAGGGGTGACCTATTGTTACTGGATGAGATGTTAGCCACCAGCGAAGGTCATTCTTGTATAAGTTTATCAGGATTTGATAAGACACTGGAAGTTCCTGAAAGGACCACTGTGTGAACAGAAGCCATTGTGGTATAAGCATGTGCATTCGACCTAAAGGAATTGCAAAGGGTGCTGCCGCCATTATCCCCAATAATTTGAGCACCACTGAAGCTGGGGCTTTTTTTTTTGCTAGAAGAATTAGGACCTGTTTTCGTAAAACACAAACCCTTTCCAGTGGAAGTTTTACAGCCATGGAAATGGTATCTATACCTTCTCCTATAAAGACAGTACATTTGGATGGCGATAAGATAGATTTTTCTGAGTTTATGGTAATCCCCAAGTGACTGCAGAGGTTTAAGGTTGTGTCCCTTGTTAGTATGAGTTGATGCCTGGTGGTGGCGGTGAGGAGCCAGTCATCTAGGTATGGAAACACCTGGAATCCTAAACGTCTCAGGTGAGCCATGACTACTGCCATGCATTTGGTGAACACTCTGGGGGTTGTAGTGAGACCAAAGGGCAGGGCTCGAAACTGGTAGTGACAGGCTCCCAGACGAAAGTGCAGATGATCTCTGGATGGCCTGGCCATTTCTATGTGATAGCATGCATCCTGGAGATCTATCGAGCACATCCAACTGTCTTTCCCGAGAAAGGGAAGTATAGACTGTAGCGCGAACATCCAAAACCTTGTCTTTTTGACAGATTTGTTTAGTTTGCTGAGGTCCAAAATGGGTCTCCAGCCCCGTTTTCTTTGGAACTTGAGTAAGTTCCGGATCCTCTCTGGTCTGCTAGGACTGGTTGGATGATTCTTTTCTAGCAACCTTTGAATTTCTATGGTTGCTTGTACCCTGTGATTGGGTGGGATGTCCGGGATTTTTCTTACAAGGGGTGGTGCGGTGGCAAAGGGAATGGAGTATCCTCTGGATATTATGTTTTGTACCCAGTGATCTTCTGTTATGTTTTGCCAGGCATCTGGGTACAGAGATAAGCGCCCCCCGACTGCCTTCAGAAATTGATAGACGGGCCCTCCTTTCAGAAGCGCTGATAGAGCTTTCCAAAAAACTGATCTTTGTCACCCTGATTCTAAAGACCCCCTCTGCCGCGTGGGCAGTGTCTTCCATTATTACCCCCCCCTCCTCTGACTCTAGAGGAAGGTTCACCACAAGTGTCCTGGAAAGCTCCTTGAGTTTTATGGAACCACATCTTCCCTCCCTTCTGACCTTTGGGGTAAGGTCTGGTAGGGGTGGAAAAACGGACTCCAACAGTAGACAGAGTCTTTCCATCCTGCTCACCCCTGGTAAGCGTTTCCTTCATTTTGGGTCCAAACAGGAAGGAGCCATCGAAAGGGGTGTTCACAAAGGATGACTTAAAGGGCTCTGCAAAGGAACATAAGCACATCCAGGAATATCTCCTAAGAGCAATTCCTGTACCGGTTGCCTTGCTCATTCCATCAGGTGCGTAAGAAATCAGACGCATGGAAGAGTTTACAAGGGAATTTAGGGTAGCAAGCTTGGAAGTTACTTCATCTGAAACCCCTACAGCTACTGCACCCTGTAGAGTATCTCTCAGCTCTTTAAGGAGATCTCTGTGTAGTCTATTAAAATGTGTGAGATAGTTCAGGGATCCAAGAGCAAAGGACGCCGAACTAAACAAGCGCTTACCATATTTGTCCATGATCCTAGAATCCTTGATAGGAGGATGAACAGATGTAGAGGTCTCTGACAACTCCTCCCTGGTGGCTGCTGCCACCACAATAGCATCGACGGGTACTCCTTTGTTTAGGAAAGCCTTGTCCTGGGGGAAATCATAAATTTGTTAGGCCTCCAAGGGACAGGTCCCATGGTATCCGGGAACTTCCATTCCTTTCGAGAGATGAGTTCCATCAGCTCATCAAAAAGAGGAGACACCCAAGAGGCGGAGGGTTGAGACCTGAAAGCCTTCAGAAGAAATGACTCATCATCAGTAGGGTTATAATGGGCTTCCAGCCACTCCTCTGTTTGAGAATTTCCAAGATATCTCCAAACGAGATATCACCAGTGGGGGCCTGTGGGGACCCTTCTGACTCATCTAAGTCAGTATCTGATATGACTGATTCCTGTGGGGAGTCCAGAAGCCTCCTCTTGCAAAGTCTCTTCCAGAGAACCTCCTCAGTGGGAGCTTCTGGTGAGGTCTCATAAGAGCAGGGCTCACCCAAAGGGATGACCTGAAGCTCTGGTTCTCTACACTTTTGAGGGACGAGTGAAGCAGAGGTAGACACAGGCACTTTGGGGGAGGAGGTTGCCGGTTCTGATGATGTGGGACTATACTCTTCTCATGGCATTAAAAGCCCCCCGGCTCTGATGAGAGGAAACCCCTGGATCCAAAGAAGCAGGTGATCTCCCTGGCACGGAAGCGGAGGGATCAGAGCCCGAGGTAGGAGCCAAGCTCAGCCGTGCCGAAGCTTCAAGAGATAAAGTTGAAACAGAGAGGTCAGTTCAACTATCCTCCCCGGACCCAACCGGCAATTGTCAGCTCCTAGACTCCATGGTCGGCACCCAGGAAGTCAGAGTAGTCGGAACCAACAGGCCTGGAGCAGGTGCTGGCTCTAACAGATCCACAATCATCAGCTCCGTACACTCCGGCTCCGAAACCTTGAGTCAGATCGAAGGAGGAACAAAAGTAACGGACTGGGTCTCAGTCGGGCCCGAAGTCCCAAGGGTAGGCCCTGACAAAATCTTAGCTAGTGCTGGTGTCTGCAAAAGCCTCTGCACCACATGATCCACATCCTTATCAGAGAGTCTTGAGGACCGAGAAGAAAAAGCCACTGACTGTAAAATAGGAGACTTAAGGGTAGGAGATACCGGCTCCAGAACCGGGGACCGGCTCCTACCAAGCAGCACAACCGTCGGCTCCAAAACTTGTGGCACCAAGATAGACGGTCTGTCTGATTTTTTTGGAGTCGATGAGCTTGTCTTTGGCTCCAATCCAGAAGACTTGAAGATTTTGAATGTTTGTCTTGGGTCCTCTTGCCCTTATCTAATGAGTCCTGAAAGGAAGACTTAACCAGTCCTCTAGCTATCAGTTTACTTTTTCTTTCATGCAGCACCCTAGTACTGAAAGGGTGGCATATGGGACAATTTTCTTCGAGGTGAACCTCTCCCAAACAATATACACAGTCCAAGTGTCCATCAGTGATGAACATCTTCTGCCCACACTTAGGGCATTTTTTGAAACCCGACTTAGATTTCTCCTGAGATGTATCAACAATCCTACAAAAAATAATCACACTAGAATACTATAAACAATCCTTAAAGCCTTCTAATTTAAACAAGCTATATATTAAAGAAGAAATAGCCCTAAATAAAACACAGGCTCACAAAAAACTATATCTAAGCCTTTTATACTACTAACAATAAACACACCACACACAGATATATTTGTATACAAGTGAAAGCTATAACTATCAAGGCTTAGAATAAATGGGAAAAGGGGGTTAAACTAGGCTTAATAAAAAAACGGCCATGAGAGAGAGAGAGGTATGCTAGCTATAATTCTCTAAACTAACTTGGTTAAACTAACCTTTAACGACTATAAAAAAGATGAAATATTTAGAAAAAAATATATTAAACTTGAGAAAAATACCTATATTCACTGGCCAGAGCTGGTAAAATGGACGATCTGTTGCAGCGGCAAATGAGATCTGGGGGAAGCACCAGTGCATCATGGGATAGGGAGTAGGCCATGAGCTGGTTGAAGACCTCGAGATTTTGCATTTGGCCGAGTCGGAGCCGAGGATCGGCTCAGAACCCATCGGTGAGTATGAAGGAGAGATAGAACAACTTCAAATCACCTGGTTTTATAAAGGCAAGAAATGTCAAAGGTGAATACTAGCTTTATATACGACATTTTTTCTTTGCTTAAAAGATTTTGTTTGAATGAATTGCCAAGAGGAATAAAAGTACTCCCTTTTGGAAAATTACAATGACCTGTTCTGCAGGGATAACATACCTAGGTATCAGGTTGTTTTCTAAATATACTTTTCATAGGAAATCTGAGTTTGGAAACTGCCATCCCAATACTGCTGTTGCTAATAAGTCCAACTTTCCTAACTTGTAAACTTTTACAACAAACTTCTTCCAAGTGCTCATGTTCATCTTGAAAGATCAAGACAAAGAATTCCCTCGCAAGTACGGCAAGTGCACAGGCCCAACACACCTTCAGCAAAATCAAAAATCAAGGTCAGCACTAAAAAGTGGTAATTGTAACTTCTTTTACTGAAGCATGAATGCCACAAGGGGTAGGGAAAAAAAAACCTATAATCTCACAACAAATTCAACCAGACTGGTTTCGGCTGAAATAGCCTTCCTCAGTGTAAAGCATCACCATGTCACATTCACATATTTATACATTTTCAGTTAATTAGAGTTGGTTATTGGTTACTCATAAATGGTTATTTAACCCAGGCTAAAAAAGCCTACCTAATTTGCTAATCCACTTCCTTTCTTTAGCATTAAGGATAGTATGCCACCCAGATTTATTCACCTTATCACCAAATATTTTGTCAATAACAGTGAATCTATATGAAGCATTTCCATGTTTAAGCGTGTGTTTAAATAATGCATTTGATTGTCTCTTTTTCCTGATATCACTCAGATGTTCCCCAATCCGTAACCGTAGGGGCCTGGATGTTCGGCCAATGTAAAAAGCAGAATATGTACACAGGGCCAAATAAATAACCCATTCCAACCCACAAATGGCAAAAATGTTATGTCATAGACCAATGCAGTATTTTGACTACTAAACTGTTTAGTTTTGTTTACTCTATTACAATGTGTACAATGCCCACAGGTTATGCAACCAACACAGTATTTCACTTGTAATGGTACGTTGTTGTCATATTATGGAACCACCCCCCCGATGGTACTTACAAGGACTAAAATATTAACCCAATGTTCTCCATCTCTGAAAGGAAAAAAAGACATCTCCTTCCTAGAATCTCAAATAATCTATGATCTGATAACAGAATGTTCCAATGCCTGTTAATATCTAAAAACGCCCCAGTGTTTCATCCATATGTAGTAACCAACCTCAAATCTAATGTTTTATCCATAGAATGTTCCTTGTATACCAGTAGGTCCTTCCTATCCTGACTGGAGGCCCAGCTGCTGGCAGTAATAATATTACCAATTTTATAGCCCCGATTTTGAAATCGATGTATCATATCATCCCTGAATAGTTCATATTTCTCCAAATTGGAGCAGAGACGTTTGACCAGAAGGAACTGAGATTTAGGAATGCTCCTAATAATAATACATTGTGGATGAAACCTAGATGAGTGAAGTAGGGAATTATATTGTGGGTATTTTCAAAAAAATTTGGTAGCTAGAGTATTATCCTCATTCCTTTTCACCAGAACATCCAAAAATGTAATCTGGTTTGCAAGATAATGAACTGTGAACTGAATTCCCCATTTATTCCCATTTAGATATTCCACAAATTCATTAAGATGTATGCTATCCGCCCTCCACACAAGCTAATAGTCATCCAAACAGCGCCTCCAAATGTCAATTTCCTCTATATACAAATTGTGCCCTGGATCATAATTAAGGTGATCTTCCACATAAGCCATAAACAGGTCAACATAAACGGGGGCAAAAGATGCCCCCATTGTTGCCCCTTGAATTTGCCAATAACATTGGTCCTGAAAATAAAGGACATTTTTGATCAGAACATGTTCTACTAAACAAATCAAAAATGTATTAAATCCAGGCCGATAAAGTTCACTTTTCTCTAACCAGTATTGTAGTGCACAAAGCCCAGCTCAATGTTGGATGTTAGCATAAAGAGCCGTAATATTGAGTGTACATAGGAGCCAACATGGTTCCAATTGCATATCAGAAATAATGCCCAAAAACTGGGTAGTATCCTGTATGCGTGCTCGAACAAATTTCAATAATGGCTGTAAATACTTGGTTAGGAATTGTGAGGGACCCTCTGCCTGATACAATTGGTCTTTTTGGTGGATTATGTAAATCCTTATGTATTTTTGGCAGAAGCTATAAATACTGGGATTTAGGGTCCTGTACTGTTAAATGACAGGTCTGAGTCTGTGATTATACCCTCATCCCTTGTCTGCTTAAGAAAAATGTCTATTTCTTTCTTAAATCTAAAGGTTGGATCTAGATGCATAGGCATATAATACCGGCCATCCTCCAGTTGTCTCTGAGCTTCTTCATCAAACTTCTCCCAATCCATAACCACCACCGCTCCTCCCTTACCAGCAGGCAAAACAACTAGATTCCTATTATTTTGCAAGTTAACTCGACACCGTAAAGCTCCACTGCCAATCATGAGCGGACAGGTGATCCGCTGTGGCGACCCCTAACCGGGAAAAGGCGGAAGAAGAAGATCCTACCTGTAGTTCGATCTTTGAGAGGTTATGAAGTAATAAGCGATGTTCAAGAGTATGAAAATGTAAATCCCTCAGAACACTGGACTGGAAGGAAATAACTTGTGGATGCATGGGTGGGGTGAAAGTAGATCTATGAAATTTGAATGAGTTGGTACTAGTGTCTGAAGCATCCTCATCAAAAAACAATCCTAAATTAAGTAAATGGCAAAAGGCTATTACATCCTGTGCAAAAGAATCTTCCATCACAACAAATCCAGGTACAAATTATAAACCTTTATTTAAAACCTGCATTTTCACCTCAGATAGCGGTTTAGAAGAGATGTTCAAAACATTACAAACCTTGTTTATTTCTGTACCATTAATATGAGCAAACTCTCAAGGTCTTTTCCCCCTCTATGTTTCCTGGCCCTAAAGGGGCATCCAAATTCCATCTCTTTGGGATAGGAGACTCTAAGGAATGGTTACTGTTCACCTCCTTGGCTGAGGAGGATTCATCACCAGATGTACTACTATTCCCGCCTTTTTGTTTTTTGAGGATTGATTTAGGTATTTCCTTTTTGGATTGTAGGGTTTAACCTCTGTCTGACCAAATTTCACCTGTTTCTGGGATCCAAAGGGTTTCCCTCTATCATACTCCCCCATATCACTATTAAAATTTTTTAATTTTTTTCCCTTTAATACCTTTTCCAAATTTAAAAGTTCTGTACTAAGTTGGTTCAAACATGTTGGATAACAGGATAAGTCCTCAAAACACAATTTCCTCGCATAACAAACCAACCTCTATGATATGATGATCAACCCTACGTTCATAAAAGGCTGTTAACGTTTCTACAAAACCCATTGATGCCCTCTATTGGACCAGATCCCATTCCTCAGCCAGTTTATAATCCATATTGTTCACTAAAAGTTGTATTCGAACCCGCAAACCCCTTGGGGTAATCCCCTTAAGCTGATAAGCTTTAAAAAGTTTCAAGTGCCACACGTTAGTGTGTAATGTTTTCATGCACTTAGTAAGCTTCTGAAAAGCCTGGCTGAAATTTGACATAGAGTCATTAACATTTATTTCAATGCTGGTGTTTTCTGATGGCCCTAGTCCAAATAGCCCTAGATCATCCTTGTCCGAGGACAACCCTTTTAAAATTCAGGCAAGATCCATTTAGGTCCAAAACACTCCAAAACTAATCAAAAATTGACTAACTAAATATCTTTGTAGAAACCTATCCTGATTCTCCAGTATGTAAAATACAGAACTTCCCTTAGTGAAGTGTAGTTCAAACGTAAGAAACAGGGAAAACTAATGCTTGCAACTTGACCCCCCAAAAAATGGCTATACTACTTACGCTGAATTATTAAATATTAAACTAGAGAAATAAAAGTGTAACCACTGCAATTATTCTGGAAAAATCAATAAATGTACATATCATGAGACACCACAGTGCTATGTTCCCCCCATGCAATCGATCAAAAACATTGTGATATTCAACTGCCATATGGTTAAATGTTCAATAAGAGGAACAATAATATATACTGCAATTGTTATAGGAAATCACAAAACACCCATATCATAATGTATAGCAGTGCTACGTTCCCCCATACCATCACTCAGAACACTATAAGATGCTCAACTGACACAAACACGAGTGCACAGAAACACTAACATTCATATTCATGTCTTAATCATGGAACAATAATAGCCCCTGCAATTAATACCGTAATACATGCTTATATAAACCGCAGTGCTATGTTCCTCTGAACAAAATAACTCAACAGCCTTAGTTTGCGACCAAAGTGCCAAAAAAGGGGGAACAATAATAGCCAATGCGATATTTGTAACTAGAGATCATTGATCGCACCATGCAGTGTTACACTCCCCTAAAAAAACAAAAAGAAATGCCTATATGTTATGTATAACTCCTCAATTCACAATATTACGGTCACACAAAACCACTGAACTGTTGGCCCCTTATTCATAAATGGCCATTAAGAACAATATATGTAAACTATACCAATTATTGACAATGGCATATAGTTCTGCAAGCACAATATGTAGTAACAAATTAGATGTAAACAATCTCAAACCTGGAACGAGTAACCACTGTCACCCGAACCTCAATACAACATCCTCACATTTAATGAAACTGAAAAATGGTACAGATACATATATGTATACAAACCCATATAAATGCAAGTCCTTATAAGTTCAAATACTTTCATTCAGCCCATGCAAAACATTTCCATTTACTCCTAAACAGCCCAGTCTCAACTGTTAGAAGTAGAAACTCAACACAGTTTATGTAACTTTTCAACACGTAGCTAATTTGTAAACAAAAAAACTTAATACAACTCAAAATGGCCCGTGGTATGCAAGTTATCCCTCTTAATTATGCAATTAGTCCATATCATAAGAAAGAAAAGCCAGAAAGCCCTTACGATCGAAGCATGTGTGTCTTCTGTTTTAACAGTGTCCAAAGAATGGCGACCGCTATTCTTCTATTGGGTAAATTAAAAAAGAAAACACATTCGAGGCCAACAGCATACAAGTTCCATGTCCCAAAAGATATACTTTATGTCCCTGAAAGGCAAAGTCCCAAGTCAAGTAGTCAAAATACTGCATTGGTCTATGACAAAATGTTTTGCCAATTGTTGGTCGGCATGGGTTATATACTTGGTCATGTGTACATATTCTTCTTTTTACATTAGCCAAACATCCAGACCCCTACGCGGTTACAAACTAGGGAACATCTGAGTGATATCAGGAATAAGAGACAATCAAATGCATTATTTAAACACACACTTAAACATGGAAATGCTTCATACAGATTCACTGTTACTGACAAAATATTTGGTGATAAGGTGAATAAATTTGGGTGGCATACTATCCTTAATGCTAAAGAAAGGAAGTGGATTATCAAATTAGGTGGGCTTTTTCAGCCTGGGTTAAATGACCATTTATGAGTAACCAATAACCAACTCTAATTAACTGAAAATATATAAATATGTGGATGTGACTTGATGATGCTTTACACTAAGGAAGGCTATTTCATCTGAAACCGGTCTGGTTGAATTTGTTGTGGGGTTACAGGTTTTTTCTCTACTCCTTGTGGCATTCATGCTTCAATAAAAGAAGTTACAATTACCACTTTTTAGTGCTGGCCTTGATTTTTGATCATCCTGAAAGATGCCACAATCTATGGTCAGTTTTGACAATGTCATCTGATGTTTGATTACTTGGGATGGCAGATGGCAGTTTTTTTGTGTGCAAACAAGTTTCTAAAGTTGACCTGTTAGCAACAGAAGCTATAGTGATGCATTCTCTGCCTACTAACCATATTTTGAAAGCTAACAAGAACCATTTGAAAACAAAATGAGTCTATGACTTCAGGTTAACAGACAGATAATATTAGTGCTGACATTACAGAAATTAAATGTATTACAGAAAAATTCTGCAAAGAAAACAAGATTTGTTTAAAATGGTGGGATCACATCCAGTTTTTGAGTCTACAAATGCTTTAAATTTGAAATCTGTAGAGATGCAAGTTAATATAGTGCCAGGCTGTCCAGGGCTCAGAGCGGGTATGTTTATTAGTGCATTTTGCAAATCTTGCACATTTGTAAATGAAGGCTTTTTACCTCAGGTAGCATGCAACTATGTTTAAGTTAAACAAAAACTGGATTTTAACAAGCATTACACTAAGATGCAACAGTTTTTATGCTGTAAAGAAAACAAGAAAACTACTGCAGCTCATTTGCAAATAAATATTAAGTAAAAAATCTGAAATATGAACATACTGTGCAAGCACTCAAATATTTGAAATAAACTTTTACATTTTTTTACTCAGTGACAGTATTCGAGATGATGGAAGGCGAGGGAAAAGAAGCATGTGTGGCAAGTGCAACTAAATGCTGCATATCCACCACTTCTACGGTTTGATAATTTTTTTTTTTTTTATGAGAGGGACTAAAAAAAAAAAAAAACAAAAAAGTTTTTAAGCTTTCCTGTATTAAGTGAGACTTTTTCTGGTGGTATGTAAACATGACATTCACGCTTTAATTCACACCACCTTCTCCACATTTTTGCTTTCACTACTATTCTTTTTCCTGTACTGCTTTTGGATTGCTACCATGTAAACTTCTACTCCAGAACACACTGGTACTTTAAAGTATATTAAAATCTTGTCGCCTTAAATGTGAATGATTAAATCTCAACCCTATTTTTCTGAGGCTGTAGAAACCAAAGTAATGGCTAATACCCTCAATAACATAGCCTGCAGTTAGATGTTGAAATTAAATTCTACCTTAAACTTACCATTCAGCTGCTTTGTTCTGTCTTTCCTCCTACGTTTCCGGGTAGGTTTCAGCCAAGCACTGTCACTCTTGTTTTTCTTCTTTCCTTTCCTTTTCACACTGGAAATAGAGCTCTATGAATAATAAAAATAAGACACTTAAAGTACTTAGTTGAGAGATTGTTAAATTCTGCACCACAACAAGAAACTGCATAAGAAATACTCTTCTCTCAAGAAGCTTTTTCCATATAATTACTCTGGATTACTTATTCAGAAAGAAGACCCGCGGTGGTGGTGCTGCGGTAGCGTTATCGCCTCCCAGTAAGACGGTGTCCGGTTCGATTCTCAGCTAGAGCGTCTTCTGCGTGGAGACATGCGTGAATGGGCATACCTTCGTTGAAGGTTGTGCGTCAGGCCTGGCAAGCCGGTACGTAAAAATCAACTGCCAATCATTAGCGGACCGGAGTTCCGCTGTGGCGACCTCTAACCGGGAAAAGCCGAAAGACGCATTTAACTTATTCAGAAAGGCATGACAGAGTTGGAATAACAGCCTACACATGACATACTACAGTAAAGCACACAGCAAAAGGATTCAAACAACTCAGAAGTCCTGTTACTTCGGTTAACATATATTATGTCCTCAAACCAAGTATCCTGCTGCAGTTATAAAGACAAATTTACTAAACTTCAGATCTAGGCAACTCTTCTGAAATTAACAGCATAGGCATCTCTACTGCTAACGAATCAAGAAGTAGCATTTTAATTGTTCTTGTAAAAATTCAATTTCTTAATGAAACATTTCATGTAGTTAAAAAAGCAGTTGCGTGAGCCGCTAACCATAACAGTAGATGGTCTACTAAGTTATCACTGCAACAGCAGTACTCCCTACTCGTGGGATAAGCCAAAAGACTTCGAAGCACATTTCCTGTATGTTCACTCAAGCACAGATTTTTCTTGGTCACTGTTAGACTGTCTTGCCATTCTTCAATGCTTTTTTCTTTTTTTTACTTAAAGCTGTTTTACTTGACAAATAAGCAATGAAATCCAAATCATTCTAACATGCACTATGCAAACCTCATGCATGGTGTCAGTCAAATTCTGATGTCAGACCTTCTAATTTTTAATATATTAAATATAAATAGTTCTCAGCCCAAAACCAGGATTTACAATTCAAATTTTAAACATTTCTCTTTTTAAACTCCAAATTTACAAAAATGGAGGGGGGGGGGGGGGGGCAAAAAAAAAACACTGGAATATCTGTTCAAGGTCTTTTTATGTTATGACTCATTACACTAAGTCATTACTTTTGTGTTTCCCGCTCCCTTAATTACTTCCTCCCTCAAATATATTCTTTTAACAGCAGGACAGTCTGCCCTCATAAAATGCCTTTCTTAAGCCTAATCTTTATCGTTCCTTGTTCGAGCTTGGGTTCCAGTTCTTTCAGGTTCTGCATTACATCTAAAAGATTCTCTTAATTTGGGCATTTTATCAGATTTCCAGTTTCTTATTAGTCTTTTAAAAAGGTATCACTACTAACCTTACAAATGTCTTACCACATACAGGCTGTGCCAAATCTAAGGGCCAATTTAAAACTATACAACCTTTATTTAAATCTCATTCATATCCTAAAAGCTTCTTTACCAAAACTTTCAGTGATTCCTTAATCAGGGACAAGGACAGACATGAGCAAAAATGTGCTCCCATCCCTCACTGTACATCTTCAACAAAACTGCACAGCCATACGAAACACTATTTAATCTTCCTGAAGTATAACGTTTCCAGGTGAAAATCCTGAAATTTCCTCAACTTTGTTATTACTTTCAGGGCGAGATATGTCTATCCATTAGCTCTTTGCAACAATTCAAGGGGGATAAAGCAAAAGATGAAGATGAATGGCAAATAGTTCAATATAGTCTGTTAACCAGTATTCTGCTTTTGCCTCTTCCATCTTCGTTTCCACTAATATTCCTATTAATTCTGACATCCTCCAAGGATTTTGCTACAATACATTTCTTCAGTACCATATAAACCCTTATAGTCCTACTGTCTGATGTTAAAACTTGAAATCACTTCAATTCAATAATTCCCTCCCCATTTCTTAACTATTCCTAGAATAGGAACTTTCCTAATATTAATTTTGTGGAATAACCTCGTTGCATTTACCCAGTTGCATTAACCCTATGGGCCGTAGTTTCACCTTCCATTGGGGGACTTCCTAGAGTCAGTCTATTTCTTCACCATATTTTCTCAAAGTCAGCTTTACTGTTATACAGATCAACACTGAGGAAAAGCGTATCACTGCACAAAATTTCAATACTCAGGATTGTACCACAAGAATGACAGTTTACGAAAGGAATACTGATTAAATTAATAAAATGTAAACAGTAAAAATAGAAATCAAAATAAGATATTAAACAAAGTAAAAAATTGAACACTTTTTTACAGCAGAAACAAAGCAAATGCAACAACAGGAACAGAGCCAGGGGAAATATAAGGATATATATAAAAAACAGAACTATATAAATAAATAAAAGAGGCACACAAGTAAAACTTACCCACCACTAATATATGCCATAAACTTAGTTTTTCATAGTGCAGAAAGAGACGTATAAAGTTTCTATCTGCATTATGTCTATTAAATATCTTAACTCTTATTTGGGTTTGGCACCAAATTGTAATAAGCCGGTCTTAAATATGCATTATAAACTTGTACATTTGGCAAAGCTAGAGACTTTTTTAATTGTAACATCATTATCACAGAAACCCATGGCCCCTTATCCTCCAAAACAATACTAACTCCTTTTGTAGTTGCCTCAGAACTGTCAAGATCAAACTAAAACATATATGCTAGGTAAAAATATCTGGGGGACTATAAACATTTTATTAGCTTGAACATTACTAGCTAAATCCACAATTATCCTTTTTTTATTTTAATCATAGCTAGAATTTTCTCCTTAAATTCTTCCCAGATTTCTTTATGCCATGTAGTGTTACTGTTGGCTAGATTTTTTTCTCTAGCTATACACACAGCTAAACATTTCATTCTGTAGTGACCCGCTAAATAACAGGTCATCCTCCATCAATTTAAAGGTGAGTGCAGTAACAGAGTAGGCCAAAATAACCCCCCCCCCAACACAAAAGCTCACACTTACTCAGCCCTGGTGCCTGTGATTTACGACCACCCTCTGCAATTACAGAAATAAGTCCACGGGATGGAGTAACTGGGTGACTTGGCACGAGGGCCAGAATGGTAATAATGAAGGAAGGGTGGGCAGAAAAGGCAAAAAAAAAATGTAAGGGTAGGTGCTGCATAATTTACTGCAATACAGCTTTAGTTTTACTCTCATTAACTTTACACGCAGATCTCTCATCAGATTTTCTCAACACTGTGAAAAGTTTAAGAAGGTCATTTTTCAGGGTAGATAAATGCAAATATCCTCTTCAAATGTAAACTTTTCTTGACTCCGATTCCACTCAACTCCTCTAATATCACCCGGTCTTATTTTCTGTACCAATGACACTAGATATTCAGCAAACAAAAGTGGGGAAAGAAAGCAGCCCATCCTTCTCTGTAGCATTATTTTTTAGGTTAACCCCCCCCTCCCCATTTTAATGGCAAAAAAAATGTAGCCCAATCTATCTCCTTTATCAAATCTATAACGTTATGAGGAAACTCACATCTACGTCCACAGCAACCAACCTCAGCAGGTACGGCAAAGGCACGGCACTAAAAGGAATATCAAAGTTAAAAAAAATTCATGCCAGCCCAAAGAGGTGCGTAAAAAAAGAAGTTATGTACTCACCATAACATTCCATACGAGTAGTTATACTTCATTTTCTGTAACCTGTGGGTATTCAGATCCATAACGGATCTGAGCTGGCAATATTTTTCAAGCATCTGCTCCAAGCTCCAAACTCCTCCCCTTACCCACAATCCCTCACATCTCCTACCTTCCCTCAGATTGAGTTTGCCACTATTCAAACTATTAGCAACTCAGTAACAGCTCTAACTTAGTACAGGTTCGGGGGAAGGAGGCGGGACGGTTGCAGAAAATTAAGTATAACTACTCATATGGAACGTTATGGTGAGTACATAACTTCTTTATCTGAAGTACTTAACTTCATTTATCTGCAACCTGTGGGACTGAGTCTCAGCTACCAAAACTCCTGGGAGGCCCTCAAAAGGATATTCATGAGCACCGCAGAGCCAAGGGATGCTCTCCCTCTAGAGAACAAATCCAACTTATAATTTGAAATAAATATGTAACCTTGCCCAGGTCGCTGCTGCACAGATATCATCCAGTGAAACCCAAGACCAAAAGGCAGCAGAAGTTGCCACAGATCTGGTAGAATGAGCTTTAATAGGATCAGGTGGGGACAGACCTTTATCCTTATAGACTTGCAGTATACATTGCGTAATCCATCTAGATAAGGAGACCTTGGAAATGGCCTTGCCCGAAAAGGGTCTGGAAAAGGACACGAATAACTGGTCAGACTTACGAAATCATTCAGTCCTGTGTAAATAGAAATGAAGCTGTCTATGAACATCTAGCAAATGCAGCTTATATTCACCCTTGTTCTAAAAATTTGGAAAGAACACAGGCAGATTAATCATCTGGTTAATATTTGATTCAGAAGCAACTTTTGGTAAGAAAGAAGGGTTCGTGCGGAGCGAAACCCTGTCTTTATGAAATATCAAGTAAGGGGGTATGGCAGACAAAGCTTGGATCTTAAAAACCCTTCTGGCCGAAGTAATAACCACTAGAAAAGCTGTCTTTCAGGACAGGAATTTCAAGTCTACTGACACTACTGGTTCGAATGGGGGCGCCACTAACACCTGTAGAACTATGGTAAGGTCCCAAGGAGGGATGGAATCCTTAACCGGGGGATGTAAAAGAAAAGTACCTTTCAGAAAAGCTTTACACAATCTCAAAGAGGCCAGAACATTCAGATTTTCACCGACATGAAAATTAGATATGGCTGCCAATTGTACTTTAACCGTAGAGGAACTAGTCCCTTGTTGGAAAATATAGGACAAAAACTCCAACACTGCAGGAACCGGGGCTGTAAAGGGATCTAGGTTCCTCTAAGCCCAAATAGAGAAGCATTTCCATTTGCTGTGATAAATCTTCCTAGTGGAAGCTTTGTGGGATGCCACCAAAATATTCTTTACTGAAGATGACAGACCGGGAGTCCTTGCAATCAAGGGAACTGGAGCAACCAAGCCATCAGCTTGAGGCTGTCTAGATCGGGCGGACTGATGCCCGAGGGGTGAGAAATGAGATCCAGGCAGGGATCCAGAATCCGTGGAGGAGTTAGAGCATGAGACCAGAGGAAGGGGAACCACACCTGACGAGGCCAGAACGGGCCAATGAGGATCACTTTTGCACCCCAGTTGGCAAGCTTTCTGAAGAAACTTTGGAATGAAAGGTAATGAGAGATAAGCATACAGTAACCCGGGAGGCCAAGCATGGACGGAGCATCTCTGGGGAGTCCCCTGGTAAGGGGATCAGAGCGAAGAACTCGCTGCACTTCGCATTGGAAGAAGATGCGAAAAGATCGCAGCAATGCTGACCCCACGCAAGGAAGATCTCCTCCGCTATTGACTGTTTCAGAGACCACTGGTAAGGCATTAGGATAGCCCGACTCAGTCTGTCTGCTAAAATGTTGGAGCATCCCGGGATGTGCTTTGCAATCAGAATCCAAATGGTGGAAATCGCCCACTCTCACACTCTCATGTCCTCGCGACACAGAGGGTAAAATCTGGATCCTCCTTGTTTGTTGATGTACCAAACAACAGACATGTTTGTCTGACTGAACTGCAATCGACCCAGGAGGAAGAACAGCATGAAAGGCTTGCAATGCTAAAAGCACTGCCCTCATCTCCAGAACATAGACATGCAATCTGGTCTCAGTCAGACACCACGTGCCTTAGACTGTCCTCCCTAAATAGTGCCCCCTACCCGAGCTGGGAGGCGTCCATGGTCACTGTGACTTGGGCTGTGTGTGTTATGAAAGGACGACCTGCCAAGATTTCCAGCGGTTGGAGCCACCAAAGAAGAGAAATCTTGCAGACTCTGCTGATTCATACTGGAGAGTCCATGGGGAGGTCTAACCAAGACCACTAAACTGCCAGGGTCCACTGAAGAACCCATATGTGAAGGCGCACACAGGGTAGGATTGAAATTGCTGCAGCTATAGAGCCTAGGGCACAGAGAACATCGCTCACCGTTGGCATCCTGGGGCCGAGGATCACTGACACATGAGCCTGCAGGTTCTGGACTCTGCCCAGAGTGAGAAAAACTTGCAATAGTAGAGTGTCAAGCCATGCCCCTATAAATTCCAAGGTCTGTGTCAGGTTCAAGAGGAACTTGAGATGTTGATGGTAACACCCAGGTTGACTGCAAGATGCAGGAAGTAGTCTCTGGCTATGCAAAGTAGACATATGGTGGCAGCAGCAAGGAGCCAATCGTCTAGGTAAGGAAACACCTGAATTCCCGGAAGCCTCAGGTGAGACACTACGACCGCCATAACCTTGGTAAACACCCTAAGGGCTGTGGTGAGACCGAAGGATAGGGCTCTGAACTGGAAATGATTGGCTCCCAGCCGGAAGTGAAGGAATCTCCTGGAGCTTCTGCAAATTTTTATATGGTAGTAAGCGTCCTGGAGGTCTATCGAGCACATCCAGTCACATCCTCAGAGGTAAGGTAAAATGGACTGCAAGGTGACCATCCAGAATTTTTGCTTGGCTACAGTCAGGTCCAGGGTTGATAGGTCCAATATGAGCCTGAGGTCCCCTGTCTTTTTTAGCACTAAAAAGAAGATGGAGTAAACGCCTAATATGGACTGATCTGGCGGGACCGATTCGATGGCCCGATTGCAAAGCAGCTTTGAAATTTCTAGCTCTGCTGCCTCCCCTTGAGCGGGAACATCCAGGAGGCGCTTTGGTTGGACGGGTGGGGCAACAAACGGGATGGAGCAGCCTCTGGAAATTATTTGGAGCACCCAACAGTCTGTCGTAATGGACTCCCAAGCCATTAGGTGCAATGACAATCTTCCCCTGACTGTCTCCAGAATAGAACAGTGGGGCAATCCCTCAGGGTTGCTGTGCAGGTCTATCCGAGAAGGTCTCCCTAGACAGAACAGTTGTGTACACTTACCACAAATGTAGATGTTCGAGTGTATTCACTGTTGCAGTCATTACATTTGGGTAATCTGTTTGCAGTTTGCCCTCAGTCAGCCTGATTAACAAAGTCTTGGGTCCTGCGTCGGTTGCTGTCCCTTCTTCCACGACGTCAGGTCATCAGGGGTATAAAACATGCAGCCAATGCCATTACATCAGTTTTTCTTGCCCCAGATGTCAGGTGCCCCCCTAATGGGAAGCAATTAAACATAAAAGCACAAAGATATACCTCCAACAGAAAAGCAAATAAATAAAAAAGGCTTTTAAGCATAGTAAAGGAAAGTAGAGGTATACCAAAAAGAAGTTAGGGGGCTGGAGGGAGGGTAACCAAGACTGCAACAGGGAATACACTCGAACATCTACATTTATGGTAAGTGTATACAACTGTACTATGTTCTTCGTGTTTCACTGTTGCAGTCATTACATTTGGGTAGATTCCCAAAGCTATGGTTGGGAGGAGGACTTTAGATAGCATTAGAGCCAGCTATAAGGCCCTGCAAGACTGCAGTGGCAAAGCCAGCTCTGGATTTAGAGAAAATTGGCAAATGATACTGCTTGGTGAAAGTATGTACAGAAAGTACAGTTGTGTACACTTACCATAAATGTAGATGTTCGAGTGTCTTCACTGTTGCAGTCATGACTGTAGGGTTCTCCCCTGATGGCAGGCAGTCCTCGGTTGGCCAGAATCCCAAAGTCTGGGTAGGGCGTCGGCTGCTCAGCCATGCTCCCTGACGTCAGAGCGCCAGGAGTACAAAGCTGACAGCCAACGCCATGTTCTCTAGTTTTTCTTGCCCCAGATGTCAGGTGTTCCAAAATGAGTAAGATCCCATACCCTTTGCAAATACACCTCAGAAGAAGGGTGAAGAAGGGAACCACACAAAAGAAAAAATAAGAGGGAACACAGCTCTAGCTTGCAAACTGGATCTTCAAGCTCAGTTTCTACCAGGGAAGCAAAACTTCCTGGCAGACAGTCTGAGCAGAAACCTGTCGAACCCACACGAATGGATGCTGGACACTGAAATATGTTACAGTGGTACCTAACAAGTGTATGGTCTCAGCATTGCCTGCAACAGTGAAGACACTCAAACATCTACATTTATGGTAAGTGTACACAACTGTACTATGTTCATCGTGTTTCACTGTTGCAGTCATGACTGTAGGGTTGAATCCCAAAGCAGAATAAAAGGGAGGTGGTCATAAAGTAGAGGGGGCGGCTAAAAAGGCCCTGCAAGACTGCAGAAGCAAAGCCTGCCCTAGACTTAGAGTAGAGAGGTAGATTGTAGTGCTTAGAAAAAGTATGGACTGAACTCCAAGTCGCAGCTTCCAAAATGTCTTTGGTAGGAACTCCCCTGAGGAAGGCAGCTGAAGTGGCAGCAGCTCTGGTAGAGTGAGTCCTTATACTCCCTGGGATTTGCTTTCCATTGTGTGAATAGCAAAATCTGATTCCATGTGCCTGAACCATTTAGAAATGGTCTGTTTTGAAATGGCTTTACCTTGGGAACTTGAAGCATAAGAAACAAACAATTGTTCTGATTTCCTGATGTCCTTGGTTCTGTCCAGGTAAAAACGTAGTTGTCTGTGTACATCCAAGGAATGCAAGATCCTTTCCCCCTTGTTTTGAGGACTGGGGAAAAAAGTTGGCAAGTGCATAGTTTGATTTAAAGCCACTTTGGAAACCACCTTAGGCATGAAAGAAGGATTAGTCCTTAAAGACACCCTGTCTTGATGAAAAATAATATAAGGTTCCACAGCCATGAGAGCTTGCAACTCCGAAACTCTCCTGGCAGAGGTCAGAGCTAACAGGATGGCAGTCTTCCAAGATAAAAACTTGATGTCAGATGTGGCAGCAGGCTCAAAAGGAGGTAAGGTGAGTTTTTCCAAAACATAGTTGAGATCCCAAGCAGGAATGGGAGGAGATCTAGGGGGCCTTAAGTTCTTAGCTCCTCTGAGAAACTGTCTCATGAGCTGGTGGGAAAAGATTGGAGGGTCTGTATTATAATGAGCAGAAATAGCAGAGGCATGTATCTTTATGGAAGAGAAAGAGAGACCCTTATGTAAGAGGTCTGTCAGGTAAAGTAAAATCAGAGGAATGTTAGGAATAAGAGGATCCGAATCCTGAGACTGCATCCAGGAACAAAATCTTTTCCATTTTCCTGCATAAGATTTTCTAGTGCTAGGACGTCTGGCTTCTAAAATGACATCCATAACCTGCTTGGGTAGGAGAGAATGAATCATAGACCCTGGATTAACCAGGCTGCCAGGCTGAGAGTTTTGACATGGGAGTGCAGAACCTGACCCTGGTGTTGGGACAGAAGGTTCGGAGTCTGAGGTAAAACCCAAGGGGGCTCCAGAGAAAGGTTTTTCAGTGTTGGGTACAAAACCTGTTGAGGCCAATTTGGGGCCAGCAAAATTATCATCTTGGGCTTGTCTTGTTTGATCTTTAATAACACCCGTGGAAGAAGAGGTAGAGGCGGGAAGGCACACCCCGAGAGGTTTCTCCAACTGAATGATAGTGCATCCACTTTCCAAGCTAGTTCGTGGAATGTCCTGGTGCAAAAAATCTGTAGTTGATGATTGAGGTGGGATGCAAAGAGGTCTATGTGAGGACATCCCCAGACTGCTGTAATCATCTTGAATATTTCAGTGTCCAGCATCCATTCGTGTGGGTCCGACAGGTTTCTGCTCAGACTGTCTGCCAGGTAGTTTTGCTTCCCTGGTAGAAACTGAGCTTGAAGATCCAGTTTGCAAGCTAGAGCTGTGTTCCATAGATTCATGGCTAGTCTGCAAAGGGGATAGGAATGTGATCCCCCTTGCTTGTTTATGTACCACATAACTGTGGTGTTGTCTGTCCGTATCAGTAGCTGTCCTGGTTGTAGACGAGTCCTGAAGGCCAATAGAGCGTTCTGAACGGCTAACATTTCCTTTAAATTGATATGCAGGTGCTTTTGATCCTGTGTCCAAAGGCCCTGCAGACAGTTGCCCTGCAAATGGGCTCCCCATGTATAATCTGAGGCGTCCGTGGTTAGTATCTGACTGGCTGGAGGCAGACTGAAGGGTTTTCCTTTGTTTAGAGTACATGCCTTGGACCACCAAAGGAATTCCTTTTGAAGACAAGGCAGGACGGTGATCTGTATGTCTAAACTGTGGCAATGCTGAGACCATACACTTGTTAGGTACCACTGTATTTTCCTCATATGTAGTCTTGCATATGGTACGAGAAGGATGCAGGAGGCCAAGTAACCCAAAGCCTGCAGGAATTTCCTTGCAGATAGCTGAGTTAATGTTGCCAAGGTTTTGAAAGTTGAAGCCAGCTGTAATTGTTTTTCGTATGTCAGAAATGCCATCTGGGTTGTTGTGTTTAGAAGAGCACCCAGAAAAGTACTCTGTTGTGAGGGTGTCAAATTTGACTTTTTTATGTTTACAGTGAATCCCAGGAACATGAGAAGATTCTGAACAAATTCTAGATGCTGGAGTAAGACATCCTTGCTGTCTGCCTGAATAAGACAGTCGTCCAGATAAGGGTAAATTTGAATTCCCTTGAGTCTGCAATAAGCTACTACTGGAGCCAGGCATTTGGTGAAGATCCTGGGCGCAGTAAACAATCCAAAGGGCAGCGCAGAGAATTGATAGTGCCTCGATCCGGCCTTGAACCCGAGGTATTTTCTGCATTCCTGCCTGATGGGAATGTGTAAATATGCCTCCTTTAAATCCAAAGTTACCATCCATGCATTCTTGGTCAACATTGGAAGTAGCTGCTGTAGAGTAAGCATCTTGAATTTTGGTATCTCGAGAAAAGTGTTCAAGACTGACAGATCCAGAATGGGTCTCCATGAATTTTGCTTTCTGGGGACTAGAAAGAGCCTTGAATAAAAACCTTGTCCCATTTCTGAAAGTGGAACCAGTTCTATGGCTTTCATAGCCAAGAGAGCTTCCACCTGGTTTAAGGCCTCTAACCACTGATGTTTTGGAAGATCTGGCCATCCGCTTGGTCTTAGTAGAGTATGAAAATGGAATTTGTAACCTCTTGAAACCACATCCAGAACCCACTTGTCTTGGGTTATATGAGTCCAATTTAGGTGAAAAAGAGAAAGTTTTCCTCCGAGAGGGGCTTCCAGGCAAGAAGTTCCTGCAGCCCAACAGAGGGAGTCATTGAGCCTGTTTTCTATGAACTTGCGACCTGTCCTCTCCTCCCCTAGGGGTGGAAGCAGTCCACTGTCTTGGTCTATAAGAGGCTTGCATTTGAGGCCTTCCTCGGGAGCGTCTGTATCTACTCCTCTGAGGCCTGTCTGAATTGGGAAAGGACCAATTTTTTATAGGCCAATTCCTACTAAATCTGGGTGGCTGTACTTGTAAGAAATCTTTAACCGTTTGCATGGATTTTGCCTTGTCCTCCATCTTCTTTATCACCTCTTCAGCCTTAGATCCAAACAAAACATTATGCTGAACAGGAGCATCCAATAACTTCGCTTTTACTTGATCTGGCAAGTTTTGTTCCTTTAACCAAGCATACCTTCTAATGACTGTGCCAGAGGCAACAGCCCTACAAGAAGCCTCCAAGGCAGCAAATCCACAGTGTAAACCATGCTTCCCAACTTGTTCAGTGGCATGCATTAAGTCATGTAATTCCTTATCTGCACAGGCGGAAATGGAAGTTAGCTTTTGTTTTAAAACAGACATAAGAAATTGCTGGTATTTCAGCATATGAAACTGACAGTTTAAAGCCCTAATAGATAAAGTAGCAGAAGTGTACAGTTTTTCCCCCATCTTTCTAAAGATCTGGAATCCTTCTCAGTGGGAATGGGGTTTTTAGCAGTACCGGCCTTAACCCCCTTAGGGCCTTGAGAAATGGTTTCAGGATCAGCAGTAGGATTCTTGTATAAAAACTAGTGGGAATCAGGAACCCTATAATATCTGTCTAGCTTAACAGGAGCTGGAGGAAGAGAGTCAGGAGTTAACTTAGCCTCCGAAAAAGCATCATCCACAATATCCAAAATAGGAGGGATAACCAGGGGTCTATGTTGGGGAAGAAGAAGAAAATCCCTAAGTATTTTCTTAGATTCCGAGTACTCCTGTCCTTCCCAGTGAAAATGTTCCCTCATTTCATGTAAAGTTTCCCCAAAAGAGAAATCCTCAGGGGAAGAAGCTGAAGGAATGGATTCCTCAGCATCAGAATCCTCATAAGGAGGGAAAGAATATTCCTGGTCAGAAGAAGAAACTGAAGAAACAGAAGCCTGATCAGAGGAGTCATAATACACTTCCTGCCTTGGCCTTTTATCTGGAGGGGGATGTGAACCCCTAATCATAGTAAGCAAGTCCTCTGCCATCTTAAGTAACTGTTTCTGAGACTTGGGTGCTGGATCAGAAGAGGCCTGGGCTGTAGTCTTTGATTTGGAAGGAATCTTTGCCTTTGTCTTTGGCTTTGCCTTTATTAGAAGCTGAGTAGGCCTGAAAACCCCTTCGGAAGCCGGTACCTGCACAGCGGCTCAGGACCCATCCGAAGGAGCATTGTCCGAAGGTCCTGCAACAGAAATATTCAAAGGCCTAGTTGGCTCCTCGTGGGAGTCCGTTTCGGCCATCAGTTCCGAAATGGCCGACGACAGGGGCTGCAATAGTGCTTGTACAATATCGTCTGATTTGGGCCTCGGAGGCCTGTCTTTATCCTTGTGTCGCTTGTGAACTCCGGTAGCCGGAACCGTGTCCGACGACATTTTGTAATTGAAACGCCTACCGAAGTAATGAAATGCAAAATTGTACCTTCGTTTAATCGTACGCTGATTAAATCTAGCACAAAACCGACAACTGGCTATGTCGTGGTCAGGGCCTAAGCAAGGAATACATTAAGAATGAAAATCCTTATGAGGTAATTTGCTTCCCACATGAAATACAATTATTAACTTTTTCTGACATCGGACTGGAGCAAGAAAAAGGTTTCCCCAACGGTGTACTTAGCTTTGAGTAGGAGAAGAAAGTCTTCGGACTGAAGTACGTTTAGAAAAAATTGTCAGGAGTCAGCCGACCGGCACTTGCGAACTGCTATCACCGCACGGCAAGAAAGACTAGAGAACATGGCGTCGGCTGTCAGCTTTGTACTCCTGGTGCTCTGACGTCAGGGAGCATGGCTGAGCAGCTGATGCCAGACCCAGACTTTGGGATTCTGGCCGACCGAGGACTGCCTGCCGGCAGGGGAGAACCCTACAGTCATGACTGCAACAGTGAAACACGATGAACATCTCCAGGTAGCAGCTTCCAGGATGTCCCTGGTAGGGACGCCTCTGAGAAAGGCTGTAGAGGTAGATGCAGCCCTGGTGGAGTGACGTCTGATCCCCTGGGGGACAGGTTTTCCATGGTGCCTATAGCAGAAATGAATGCAATGGCCTATCCATTTAGAGATGGTTTGCTTTGAAATAGCCTTCTCCTCTGCCCCTGCAGCAAATGCTACCAACAGCTGGTCAGATTTCCTTTGAGGTTTAGTCCTGTCAAGTAGAATCTAAGTTGTCTGTGCACATCTAAGGAATGCAGTATGCGTTCCCCTTTATTCTGTGGATTGGGAAAGAAGGTTGGTAAATTAATGGACTGATTAGGAGCCACACTGGATACCGCCTTGAGCATGAAGGATAGATTGGTTCTGAGTGACACTCTGTCCGCATGAAAGATGATGAAAGGCTCCACTGCCATAAGGGCCTGTAATTCAGACACCCTTCTAGCTGAAGTGATTGCTAAGAGGAAAGCTGTTTTCCAAGAAAGAAATTTTAAGTCTGCAGTAACTGCTGGCTTGAAAGGAGGTAGAGTGAGTTTCTCCAAGACAAAGTTAAGGTCCCAGGCTGGTGCTGGAGCTCTCCTGGGTGGTCTCAAACTTTTGGTCCCTCTGAGGAATTGCTTGAGCAGTGGATGAGAGAAGAGGGGAGGTTTCTGTGTTATAATGAGCTGAAATGGCTAAGGTGTGGATTTTAATGGAGGAAAAAGTCAGGCCCTTGTGAACCATCTCAGTTAAGTATTGTAAAATCTGAGGTAAACTGGGCGCTGCTGTGCTCATCCCTTGAGATTGGTTCCAGGCACAGAATCTTTTCCATTTTTCAGCACAAGATTTTCAAGTACTAGGCCTTCTTGCCTCTAACATGATATCCATTACAGGTTTGCTGAGGGATGGTAAAGGAGAGATTAAGTAATTAGCCAGGCTGCAAGGTTCAGTGTTGGAAGCTGAGGGTGCAGAATCTGGTTCTCCTGCTGAGACAGCAAGGAAGAAGTCTGAGGCAGGTGCCATGGAGATAACCGTGACACACTGCGCAGGAGGAGGTACCAGTGTCAGCACGGCCAGTCAAAATCAAAATCATCCTTGGTATGTCCTGTTTGACTTTTAGTAGTACTTTGGAGAGCAGAGGCAGAGGGGGGAAGACATAGACTGATAGGTTTTTCCAGCTGAAGGACAGAGCATCCACTTTCCAGGCTTGTTTGTGAGGAGTCCTTGTGCAAAATTTGTCCAATTGGTCATTCTGGGGAGAGGCAAACAGGTCTATATCTGGGCTCCCCCATTTGCTTGTCAACATGTCGAAAATCCTTAGTTCCAATTTCCACTCGTGTGGGTCCATGAAGTTCCTGCTTAGTCCGCCTGCCAGTGTATTTAATTTTCCTGGCAGGAACTGAGCTTGTAGGTGCACCTGGTAGCTCAAAGGCTGTGTTCCACAATGCCATGGCTAGTCTGCAGAGGAGGTAAGAATGTGTACCCCCCTGCTTGTTTATGTACCACATAATAGTGGTGTTGTCCATCTTTACCATTAGTTGTCCTGGAAGAATGTGGTCCTTGAAGGCTGCCAGAGCATTCTGTACAGCTAGCATTTCTTTTTGACTGATATGCAGGTGCATTTGAATTGCGTTCCATTTGCCCTGAATGCACTTCGCTGCCAGGTGAGCCCCCCATGTATAGTCTGATGCATATGTTGTTAGGGTTTGGGCGGCAGGGGGTGGTGTGAAAGGTAGTCCCTTGTTTTGGTGGCAGGCCTCTGCCCAACAAAGGAGCTCTAGGCATAGGCAAGGTAAGACAGGAATCATTGTTTCTAGGTTTTGAGAATGTTGACACCATAGGCTTTTTAGATACCACTGTAGTTTCCTCATATGCAGTCTTGCATAAGGGATTAGAAGAATGCAACAGGCCATGAACCCCAAGGTTTGCAGTATTTGTCTTGCAGATAGGAGGGTTTTTGTGGCCACTTGTTTTAAGTAAGTTGTCAAATGAATTTGCTTTTCTGGCGTGAGGTAAGCCATCTGGGAAGTTGTATTCAAGCTTGCTCCCAGGAATATAATTTGTTGACAAGGTACCAGTTGTGATTTCTTTTCGTTTATGGTGTACCCCAAACAAGTTAGAACCCTTTTTACAAAGGCCAGATGATTCAAAAGTATGTCCTGGCTTTCTGCCTGAATTAGACAATCGTCCAGGTATGGGTATATGTGAATACTGCTTTGCCAGCAAAATTCAATAACTGGAGCTAGGCACTTTGTGAATACCCTGGGTGCAGTAAATAAGCCAAAGGGCAGTGCAGAGAACTGATAGTGTGTGTAGCCTGCTTTGAAGCGTAGGTATCTTCTGCAAGATTCCCTGATTGGGATGTGCAGGTATACTTCTTTTAAATCTAGTGTTGCCAACCAGGCATCTTGGCCTAGCATAAAAAGTAATTGGTGAAGAGTCAGCATCTTGAATTTTGGAAACTCTGAAAAGGTGCTTAGAGTAGACAGGTCCAGAACAGAACGCCATGAATTGTCTTTCCTGGGTACCCAGGAAAAGTCTCGAGAAGAAACCTTGTCCCTTTTTCTCTTCTGGTACCAGTCGAATAGCCCCCATGCTAAAGAGAGAAAGTACTTGTTTTTGGGCCTCTGCCCACTGATTTGGGGGTAGGTCCGGCCACCCACTTGGTGTTGGCAACATGTGGAAGTGAAATCTGTATCCCTGGGACACTATTTAAAACCCATTTGTCCTGGGTAATGAGTTCCCAATTCTTTGCATGAAAAGCAATCTTTTCCCCCAAAGGGGCAGTCAGATGATAAGTGCTTGGAAATTTTAAAAGGAAGTCATTGAGACAGTTTACCATAGGTGGGAGTCTTATTATTTCCAGACTTGGAAGTGGAGGCCCCACCTCACTGCTTAGTTCTGTGAGCCCCCTGGGACTGAAACCTGGGGTTTTTGCTGTGTCTGGGTTTGGCTTGAGAAGACCTGGAAGGGGCTGGAAAGGACCAATTCTTAGACGGCCAGTGCCTACTAAATCTAGGAGGCTGAACTTGTAAAAAATCTTTAACAGTTTGCATAGATTTAGCTTCATCTTCCATCTTTTTAAGAACTTCTTCAGCCTTGTTGCCAAACAGGCGGTCCTGATTTAAAGGAGCATCCAACAATCAGGCAAAGACGGCTCCTTAAGCCAAGCATGCCTTCTGAGCACAGACCCAGTAATAGCAGCCCTGCAAGAGGCCTCTAATGAATCAAACCACATTGCAAAGTATGTTTTCCAACTTGTTTGGCAGAATGCATTAAATCCTGTAATTCTTTATTTTCCACATAGTCAGGAATCAACATCATTTTCTGTTTAAGCAGTCCAATAACATGTTGCTGATATTTTAACATAGGAAACTGGCAGTTCAAAGCCCTAATGGCCAAAGCTGCAGAAGTGTAAACCTTCTTACCCCATCTATCCAGCGCCCTGGAGTCTCTATCAGAAGGGATAGGATTTTTAGCAGTAGAAGCCTTAATGCCCTTGGGCCATTGTGAAACAGTCTCTGGATCTGCAATAGGATTTTTGAAAAGGAACTTGTGAGACTCAAGGACCCTATAGTATGTCTGGTTTTCTGGGAGCAGGAGGCAGGGAATCAGGGGCCAAACTAGATTCTGAGAAAGCATCATCAACAATGTGTCTGGTACAGGAGGAATAGCTAAAGGCCTATGCTGAGGTAGGAGAAGGAAATCCCTAAGCCTCTTTTTTGAATCAGGATAATCCTGGCTTTCCCAGTGGAAATGCTCCCTTAGAGAATGTAAGCTTTCCCCAAAAGAAAAAACCTCAGGAAGGGAAGCAGAGGGAATACAGTCCTCTGCATCAGAATCCTCATAAGTGGGTAAGGACAAATCCAGGTCATCAGAAGAGTCAGAAAAAACAGAATCCTGATCAGAAGATTCATAATCAACCTCAGTCCTAGGCCTCTTAGAGGGGGGGGGGGGGTTGGCTACCCCTGATTAGAGTTATTAAATCTTCAGCCATTCTTCTCATTTGTTTTTTAGGCATAGAGGCCTGAGCATGGGGCCTGGGGGTTGGTATTTTAGACATGGATCGAAATTTAGGCCTAAGTAATGAAGGGGGTGTTGATTCAATATGCAAGTCCGTAGGCCTGAATACACCCTCAGAAGCTGGTGCCTGCACAGAGGCTCCAGACCCATCCAAGGTAGAGGCAACCGCAGGTCCCATAGTTGAAGCATCTCGTGGCATACTGGACTCCAAATGGGTCTCAGTAGAGGCCTGCGAATCAGAAGTGGTGGGTATCAGGGGCTGTGAAAGTGCCTCACTGAGTAATGGCAAACTGGTGACTGGCTTAGGAGAAGCGTAGTAGTCAGTTTTGGACCTCAGCGGCCTGTCTCTGTATTTTTGCATTTTTTCAGAATCCCGGCAGTCGGATGGCTAACCGACATTTCTGGATAATTAAACCGAGAACCGAAATATTTAGAGGCAAAAATATACAGACGACGGATAGTGCGTTGATTAAATAAAGCACAAAACCGACAGCAAGGTACGTCGTGGTCAAGGCCTAGGCAAGGAATACAGTACGAATGAAAATCTTTATGAGGTATTTGCTTTCCATAAGTAATGCAATAAACTTTTACTGACATCGATAAGGAGCAAGAAAAAGTTTTCCCAACGGGATACTTAGCTTTAGTTGAAGACTTCGGTTCTGAAACTCGAAAACGAAAATTTCAGGAGACGGCTGACCGGCACTTGTGAACTGCTTCTGCTTAGGGCACCAAATGGCAAGAAAGACTGATGTATTGGGGTCGGCTGCATGTTTTATACACCTGACGTCATGGAAGAAGGGACAGCAACCGACGCAGGACCCAAGACTTTGTTAATCAGGCCGACTGAGGGCAACCTGCAAGCAGATTACTCAAATTTAATGACTGCAACAGTGAAACACGAAGAAAGTACAGTTTTGTACCTACCATAAATGTAGATGTTCGAAGATCCACATTGCTGCAGTCATAACCTGTGGGTAGTCCGCTGTCCTCGGTCGGCCCGAATACCAAAGTGTTAGGCTGGCGTCGGTCATGGTCGCTTAGATCGGACGTCAGTACGCCGTGGTACTAAAGCGCATGACCGACGCCATATCCTCAGTCTTTCTTGCCCCAGATGTCAGAAGGCCTTAAAAAGAAAGGCCATAGCCAAAAATAGAAAAATACCCAAACACCAAAAAGTAACAATAGGTACACCCTAAACCACACAGTCACCCCAAACTACAGAGGGGAAGGAGGGAGGGTAAATTGGACTGCAGCAATGTGGATCTTCGAACATCTACATTTATGGTAGGTGCAAAACTGTACTATGTTCTTCATCTCACATTGCTGCAGTCATAACCTGTGGGTAGAATCCCAAAGCAAAGGTAAAGGGAGGTTGGTAAAATCAGATAGCATTAGGAGCTGCTAAACATGCCCTGTAAAACTGCAGTGGCAAACCCAGCCCTAGATTTGGAATAAAGAGGGAGATGACAATGTTTAGAAAAAGTGTGCACTGAACTCCAAGTAGCTGCCTCCAAAATATCCTTAGTAGCTACTCCCCTTAAAAAAGCAGTAGAAGTGGCAGTCGCTCTAGTGGAATGAGGTCTGATTCCAGCAGGAACCTCCTTACCATGATGAGAATAACAAAAAGCAATACAGTGGCCAATCCACTTAGAAATAGTTTGTTTTGAAACAGGTTTTCCTTGTGAACCCAAGGCAAAAGAAATGAATAACTGTTGAGACTGCCTGAACCCTTTACTTCTGCTCAAATAATAACGTAACTGCCTGTGAATATCCAAAGAATGCAAAATCTTTTCCCCCTTATTTTGGGGATCAGCATAAAAAGTAGGCAAATGAATAGATTGGTTTAAGGCCACATTTGAAACAACTTTAGGCATAAAAGTAGGGTTAGTACGCAGGGATACCCTATCCTTATAAAATATCAGGAAGGGTTCAACTGCCATTAGAGCCTGTAATTCAGATACCCTTCTAGCAGACGTAATGGCCAACAAAAAAGCAGTCTTCCAAGACAAAACTTCAACTCAGATGTAGCTGCAGGTTCAAAAGGAGGTAAAGTGAGTTTTTCCAACACAAAATTGAGATCCCAGGAAGGAGTAGGAGCTCTACGTGGGGGTCTTATGTTCTTTGCCCCTCTAAGAAATTGCTTAAACAAAGGATGAGAGAAAAATGGTGGGTCACAGTCATAGTGAGCAGAAATGGCTGCAGCATGAACTTTTACAGAGGAGAAAGACAAACCCTTGTCTAATAATTCTGTAAGATACTGAAGTGAAACACTCAAATTAGGCACTGAAACATCAAAGCTCTTTGCTTTGCTCCAAAGAAAAAATCTCCTCCATTTATCAGCATAAACTTTCCTTGTACTCGGCCGTCTGGCCTCCAAAATGACATTCAAAACTTGAGAAAGCTGCGACCCCCCAGGGTCTAGAACAGAATACGCCAGGCTGTCAGATGCAGGGACTGTATCCTGACATTGAGGAAATGATTGCTTGCCTGGGACAAAAGGTGTGGAATTGGTGGCAAAGGCCAAGGAGGCTCCCGTACTAAACTCCTCAGTAGAGGGTACCAGTGCTGACGTGGCCAATCTGGAGCTATTAGAATCATGCAGGGCTTGTCCTGTCTGACCTTCAAGAGCACCTTGGGAAGGAGAGGCAGAGGAGGAAAGGCATAGACGTGAAGATTGTTCCAACTGAATGATAGAGCATCCACTTTCCAAGCTTTTGGATGAAACATCTTTGTGCAAAACTTTGGCAATTGTAAATTTAGTGGAGAAGCAAACAGATCTATGTCTGGAGTCCCCCAAGTCACTGTCAACTGCTGAAATACATGAGGATCCAATTTCCACTCGTGGGGATCCACCATCTGCCTGCTCAAAACATCTGCTAAGGAGTTCTGTGCTCCTGGCAGAAACCTTGCCTGAAGAGTGAGGTTCAAACTGAGAGCAGTCTCCCACAAAATCATAGCTTGTCTGCAAAGAGGGTACGAATGGGTTCCCCCTTGCTTGCTGATGTACCACATGACTGTTGTGTTGTCTGTTTGAATCAACACTTGTCCTGGGTGAAGTAGATCCTTGAAGGCCATCAATGCTAATTGGACTGCTAACATCTCCTTCATGTTGATATGTAAATGTTGAAGTCTGGCAGGCCACGTGTCTTGAACCCATTTCCCATTGAAGTGTGCTCCCCAAGCCATGTCTGAGGCATCTGTCGTTAAGATCTGACTCGCCTCTGGTCGGGTCACAGAGAGTCCCTTGTTTAGGTGACATTCCTGAGCCCACCACAAAAATTCCCTTTGTATGCAAGGTATTATCTGAATGACAGTGTCCAAATCATGGCAGTGTTGAGTCCATACGCTTTTGAGATACCATTGTAGCTTCCTCATATGCAGTTTGGCATTGGGAAGCACCAGAATACAAGATGCCATGAACCCCAAGGCTTGAAGGACTGTCCTTGCAGTCAGCCTGGACCGTAGAGACAATTGTTGGAAGTAAAGCGTAAGATTTCTTTGTTTGTCCGGGGTCAAAAAAGCCATCTGAGAGGCTGTATTCAGTCTCACACCCAGAAAGCACATGTCCTGAGAGGGTACTAGACTGGACTTTGTTTCGTTCACAGAATACCCTAGGCACCTTAACACTGCCATAACATACTGTAGATGGTGAAGTAACTTGACTTTGTCTTGAGCAAGAATCAGGCAATCGTCTAGATAAGGATAAATTTGTATGCCCCTTAACCTTAAGAAGGCTATCACTGGAGCCAGGACCTTTGTGAACACCCTGGGCGCAGTAGATAAGCAAAGGGCAATGCAGAGAACTGATAATGCAAAGTCCCAGCCCGAAAACGCAGGAACCTCCTGCAGCTGAGCCTGATAGGAATGTGAAGATAAGCCTCTTTGAGATCCAGAGTTACCATCCAGTGATCTTTGCCTAGCAGAGGCAGAAGTTGTTGCAAAGTTAACATCTTGAATTTTGGAATGCCAGGTATGTGTTGAGAATAGACAAATCCAGAATTGGCCTCCAAGTGTTTCCTTTCTTTGGTACAAGAAACAGGCGAGAATAAAATCCTAGGCCCACCTCTGACGGAGGGACCTCCTGGATAGCCCCCATTTTTAGAAGTAAAGAAATCTGTTTGTAAGCCTCCACCTTTTGCTGAGGAGGAACATCTGGCATGCCTTTGAAAGGAGGCAAGGTGTGAAAATAAAACTTGTAGCCTCGATTTATAATGTCCAACACCCATTTGTCCTGGGTGACTAAAAGCCAATTTTGCCTGAAAAGTGCCAACTTTCCTCCCAGAGGAGCTGCCAGACAGGAGGGATCTGGCAGCTGAACATACCGGTCATTGGGTCTGTTTACGAAAAGGCTGACCCCTGCCCTCACCTGAAGACTGTGCAGGGGAACTCCATGTCCTCGGTCGAAAAGAACCCTGAGCATGAGCTCTGCCCCTACCACGTCTAGATCTGCCCCTAGACTGTAAATCAGAAGAAGGATAAGCCCATCCCTTAGCAGGCCAATTTCTGCTAAACTTAGGGGGCTGCACCTGTAAAAATTCCTTACCTGTCTGCATGGACTTAGCTTTGTCTTCCATTTTCTTCAAAACTGTCTCCACAGGAGAACCAAACAGAACTTCAGATTGAAGGGGAGCATCCAAAATTCGAGCTTTAACATGCTCTGACAAATTCTGATCCTTAAGCCAGGCATGCCTACGAATAACTGATCCAGTGGCAGCCACCCTGGAGGAAGCCTGAAGAGCATCAAATCCACACTGCAAAGAATGCTTACCCACTTGATCAGAGGCATGAACTAAATCTTGCAATTCTTTACACTCAATACCCTCTGCCAAAGCATCTACCTTAGATTTTAACTGACTTAAGAGAAAATTCTGGTACTTCAGCATATGAAACTGGCAATTCAAAGCCCTCATCGCTAGAGTGGAAGAGGTATACACCTTTTTACCCCACCTATCCAAAGCTCTAGAATCTTTATCCAGAGGAACTGGATTCTTTACAATAGAAGCCCTGACCCCCTTAGGTCCCTGGCTAATAGTCTCCAGGTCAGCTCTTGGGCTCTTATACAAATATTTATGGGCCTCTGGCACTCTGTAATACGTGTCTGGTTTAACAGGGGCAGGAGGTAAAGAATCAGGGTTAAGTGAAGCTTCAGAGAAAACATCCTGTACAACATCCAAAACAGGGGGAATAGCCAAGGGCCTATGCTGTGGTAAGAACAAAAATTCTCTAAGCCTCTTTCGAGAATCTGAGAAATCCTGACCTTCCCACTTAAAATGCTCCCTCATGGAATGCAGGGTTTCAGAAAAGGAAAAATCCTCTGGAGGGGAAGCAGAAGGACAAGAATCCTCTGCATCAGAATCAGAATAAGGAGGAAAATCCTGAATGTCCTCAGCCGAAGACTCAGAGTAATCTGAGGAATGCTCCAATCCTTCCACCTCTGGCTCCACCCTAGGTCTCTTATCCGGGGGGGCATAGAACCCCTGATTAAAGTAATCAAATCCTCTGCCATCTTCAGCATATGCTTTTTAGGTACAGAACTAGGGCTGACACCAGTGGAAGACAAACCAGGCCTGACCTTGGAAGGTGCTTTAGAGACAGAAGTGGAAGGCCTAACCACCTTATGCAAAGAAGGGACTACAGAGACCTGAGAGGCCCCCTCAGCCTGACCTGACTCCTGAGAGGCCACATCCTGCAAAATTAAAGGCTCCCCCTGAGATTCAGCTGAAACCTCGGCTGGATCCACAGATTCCACCGTAGTTTCCAAAGAACCGGCGTCCGTAACGGACGGCTCATCCTGCTTGGACTTTAACGTTCTTTCTTTACGCTTCTTAGCGGTAGCGGGCGTCGGAAGATCCGACGGCATATTGTAATTACACCGCTTACCGAAGACAAGTCTAGCACAATCTAACCTGCGTTTAATGGTGCGCTTATTAAATTTAGCGCAAAAGCGACACCCGACTACGTCGTGCTCAGGCCCCAAGCAAGGAATACAGAGAGAGTGGTAATCCCTATGAGGTATCTGTTTCCCACAAGAAATACAATTATTTACTTTTTCTGACATCCGGATTTAACTGAGGCAAGAAAAGACAAAAATATTCCCACGGGTACTTAGCCAACTTGGTCTTGGTCTGAAACTCAGAATACGAAAATTTCAGGGCCTTGACGGCACTTGCAAACGCTGCTTCTGCTTCGGACCATGCGGCAAGAAAGACTGAGGATATGGCGTCGGTCATGCGCTTTAGTACCACGGCGTACTGACGTCAGATCTAAGCGACCATGACCGACGCCAGCCTAACACTTTGGTATTCGGGCCGACCGAGGACAGCGGACTACCCACAGGTTATGACTGCAGCAATGTGAGATGAAGAACATCATCCAAAGTTCCTCGGGGCCCCCTCTGCCTCTGGGGTGGCATCTGTATTGTCACACTCTACCTCTAGGGGATGAGTTGTTCCGAGCGTCTCGGGAAAACTCGGATTTTCGGAACCACATCTTCTTTTGCCCGCTCGGATTCCTAGAAAAGGATCTTTGAGGGCTAGAGAAGTGAACTCCGACGGCAGACAGAGTCTTCCTGTCCTTCTCGCTCTGGACCAGGGTGTCACGAACTGTCTTCCCGAACAGGGAGGAACCATCAAAGGGAGCATTTGTGAATGACACCTTGAAGGGGTCTGCGAATTGAGAAAGTCTGAGCCAAGCGTGCCGCCTGATAGCTATGCTGGTTCCAGCCATCCTAGCTGCTCCTTCCGTGGCATGGGAAAGAAGATGCATGGACGTGTTTGAAACAGATTTCAGAGTCGACATTTTCGACGAGAACAGTCGCTTGTCTTCTGGCGACAAAGACTCTAGGGGTGACGCAATGAATTCCGGGACTATTTCTCGCTGGAGTCGAATGACGTGTGCCAAATAATTCAGTGCTCATATAGAAAAGGTCGCTGAAGAAAAGACACGCTTCCCAAACCGGTCCACCACCACAGACTCCATGTCCGGAGGGTGGACTAAAGAACTTTCCTGTGCCAGTTCTTTCTTGGTCGCAGCTGCAACCACCATAGCATCCACCGGGGATCCCTTGTGCCAGGCATGTCTGTCCGTGGGCGGAGAAAGGATCCTGTCTGGGTGTTTGGGTATTGGTTCTATGGTGTCAGGTTCCTTCCATGCCCGCATGGTAATGAGATCTACTAACGGATCTATAGGAGGGGACACCTAGGATGTAGATGGGCCCGTGCCAAAGGCCTCCAGGAATACTGACTCGTCCGTAGAGGGTTTTGGGGCTGACCAAACCTCCCCTCTGGCGGAGGATTTCCATGATGTCTCCAAAGGAGACATCTTCGGGAGGCGAGCTGGAGGAACCCTCACCTTCATCCAAGTCGGTATCTTTTGTGAGGGACTCGGGGGAGTCCATGTGCCTCCTCTTACACCAGTGCTTACAGGGAGCCTCCTCAGTGAGACTCTCTGAAGAGGGCTCGTAAGTCAAGGAGTGTTCCATGATGGAATCCACCTGGGGGTCCTCCAGCATGGGCTGTCCCTAGGACAAGCTGATGGGAGTCATAACCAAATCCACAGAAGCCTGGGTGGAGTCCAAGGCAATGGGCTGGGGTCTCAATCCTTGGGAAAGAACCCTCTCCACCATGTCTAAGGCCGAAGAACAGTGCACCTCCTTACCAGCCAACAAGGAAGAAGCTCTCCCCGGCTCCATCGTGAGGATCAGGGCCGAGGCCAAAGTAGCTAGGGTCCTGAAGGAACGGCTCGGATCCGACAAAGTTGGAGCCGAAGACACCTCCGTTCCCTCGGATCCAGCTCCCCATTCTCTGCACCGAGAGTTGCACGGATCTGAACAAGTCTGATCCGAGGAACTCAAGGTTATTGCCGGCGTCGAGGTTGGAGGAACCATCAGTGCCAAACCCCCGGCTCAGAAAATCCTCGGATCCATAAACCCCAAAACCGCAGGTCGAATGGGGGAAGGAGAAATTGGATGGAATAAAGGCATAGAGGTCCCCTCTCCAGCCGGAGAGGGGCCTGGCAAGACTCCCACTTGAACTTGGGTCCAAATGAACCTCCGCATCATCCTGTCCATGTCAAGCTCCGACAGACTCCAAGTCGACAGTGAGAGGCGACCGACTCGGATCTGGCTGGTCTGCGAGACGACCTCGAATAGGGCCTCTGGTCCGAGGGCTCAGTCGGCTCTGTGGAGAAAGTACAGTTGTGTACCTACCATAAATGTAGATGTTCGAGTGTATTCACTGTTGCAGTCATTACAATTGGGTTATCCTGCTGGCAGGCTACCCACAGTCAGCCTGAATTCCAAAGTCTAGGTCCGGCATCGGTTGCTGTCGCCTCCTCCCTGACGTCAGTGCACCAGGGGTATAAAAGATGCATCCGACGCCATTTTCTTCAGTTTTTCTTGCCCCAGATGTCAGGTGCCCCTAAAATGGTAGGCTAAATTATGCCAATAAGCATGCATGCACAAAAAACAACTTTACCTTCATCTACAAGCAAATACACCGCATAGATTGTATAGAATAGAAAAGTACAGATAAGTCCCAGCAAAGGAAAAGGGGGATGGTGGGAGGGTAACCTGGACTGCAACAGTGAATACACTCGAACATCTACATTTATGATAGGTACACAACTATACTATGTTCATTGTGTTTCACTGTTGCAGTCATTACAATTGGGTTGAATCCCAAAGCTAAGGTTGGGAGGCCGGTGTTAAGTAGGATTAGGAGAGTCTATCAGGCCCTGCAGAACTGCAGTGGCAAAGCCTGCCCTGGATTTAGAGTAGAGAGGTAAATGATAGTGCTTTGTAAAAGTATGCAGTGAACTCCAACTTGCAGCCTTTAAGATGTCATTGGTTGGCACTCCTCTGAGGAAGGCTGCTGAAGTGGCTGCTGCTCTGGTTGAATGTGGCCTAATGCCCTTAGGCACTGATTTGCCAAGCTGTGAATAGCAGAAAAGTACAGTTTTGTACCTACCATAAATGTAGATGTTAGAGCGTTCACACTGCTGCAGTCATTACACTTGGGTTATCCTGCCGTCAGGCGGTCCCGCAGTCGGCCAGAGTTCCAAAGTCTTGGTCCGGCGTCGGTTGCTGTCGCTTCTTCCCTGACGTCAGTGCGCCAGGGGTATACAAGAGGCATCCGAAGTCATTTTCTTCAGTTGTTCTTGCCCCAGATGTCAGGTGCCCCCCAATAGGAGGTCACTACATATTGCCAATAAAACATGTAAAGAACATACAAAGCATACCTTCATCTATAAGCAAATACACCACAAAGGTTGTATCAGATAGAAAGGTATAGAAAGCGTTCAGCTAGGTCCGAGGGGATGAAGGGAGGGTAACCTGGACTGCAGCAGGGTGAACACTCAAGCATCTACTTTTATGGTAGGTACAAAACTGTACTATGTTCATCGTGTTACCCTGCTGCAGTCATTACACTTGGGTTGAATCCCAAAGCTAAGGATGGGTGGTGGAGTTAAACAGGGTTTGAAGAAGCTAGTAGGCCCTGCAAATGATAGTGTTTGGTGAAGGTGTGCAGTGAACTCAAGTTGCTGCTTCCAGAATATCCTTGGTTGGTACCCCCCTGAGAAAGGCTGTTGATGTAGCTGTAGCCCTGGTGGAGTGGGACCTAATGCTAGCAGGAACCGGTTTCCCATGATGAGTGTAGCAGAAACGTATACAATGTCCTATCCATTTTGAAATGGTTTGTTTTGAGATCACTTTTCCTTGAGTTGCTGCAGCATAGGATACAAAGAGCTGGTCAGATTTTCTGAAAGCCTTAGTTTTATCCAAGTAGTAATGTAATTGCCTGTGAATGTCCAAGGAGTGCAGGAGTCTTTCTCCTTTGTTCTGGGGGTTGAGAAAAAGGTGGGTAAATGAATGGTTTGGTTTAGGGCCACACTGGATACCACCTTTGGCATAAAGGAAGGGTTAGTTCGTAGAGAGACTCTGTCTTGATGAAAAATGAGGAAAGGCTCCACTGCCATTAATGCCTGTAGCTCTGAGACTCTTCCAGCTGAAGTTATTGCTAGCAGCAGGACAGTTTTCCATGATAGAAACTTTAAATCAGCTGAGAAAGCTGGTTCAAAGGGCAGCGGTGTAAGCTTTTCCAGAACAAAGTTGAGATCCCAAGTTGGTGTCGGTGCTCTCCTGGGCGGTCTTATGTTCTTAGCCCCTCTGAGGTACTGTCTTAGGAGTGGATGTGAAAATAAAGGAGGATCCGTGTTGTAAAGAGCTGAAATCGCTGAGGCGTGGATCTTAATAGATGAAAAGGAAAGTCCTTTGTGCAACATCTCAGTTAAGTATTGTAGAAACTGAGGAATGTCTGGATCAAGGGGATTTTGGCCTTTAGCCTGGTTCCAGGCGCAAAATCTTTTCCATTTGTCTGAATAGGCTTTCCTGGTGCTGGGCCTCCTGGCCTCCAGGATGACATCCATAACAGCTTTAGATAGAGGAGTTGGCTGGTTATTTAGGTGATTTGCCATGCAGCCAGATTTAAAGTCTTGAGCTGGCTGTATAGAATCTGACCGTCTTGCTGGGTGAGCAATTTGTGGTAAAATCCATAGGGGGCGTGGGCCATGTTCCTTAGTACTGGATACCAGTGCTGGCGTGGCCAGTCTGGAGCAATGAGTATCATTTGTGGCCTCTCTAATCTCACTTTCAGCAGCACCTTTGTTAGAAGAGGCAGTGGAGTGAAGGCATACACTGTTAATGTTTTCCAACTGAATGTGAGGGCGTCCACTTTCCAAGCTTGTGGGTGGAATGTCCTTGTGCAAAATTTTTGAAGTTGGTAGTTTTGGGGGTTGGCAAACAGATCTATGTCTGGGCGCCCCCATTTTTCAGTTATCATTGCAAATACTTGTGGATCCAGTTTCCACTCGTGGGGATCCAAGATGTTTCTGCTTAGGTCATCTGCCAATGTGTTGTTCTTTCCTGGCAGGAATTGTGCTTGTAATTGAACTTGGTAAGTCAGTGCTGTGTTCCACACGGTCATTGCTTGCCTTCATAGAGTGTAGGAGTGTGTATCCCCTTGCTTGTTTATGTACCACATTACTGTGGTATTGTCTGTCTTTATTATTAGTTGTCCTGGGTGTAAGAGGTCCTTGAAAGCTGTTAGGGCATTCTGTATAACTATCATTTATTTCTGATTGATATGCAGATGCCTTTGATCTGTAGTCCATTTGCCTTGAATGCACTGTCCTGCCATGTGTGCTCCCAGGCATAGTCCCGATGCATCTATTGTCATAGTTTGCCTGGCTGTGGGTAAGGTAAAAGGCTGACCCTTGTTGAGGTGACATGCCTGTGCCCACCATAGAAACTCCTGTTGAAGGCAGGGAATGAGTGGTATCATTGTTTCCAAGCTGTGGCTGTGTTGAGTCCATACGCTTTTCAGGTACCATTGTAATTTCCTCATATGCAGTTTTGCAAATGGTATTAGTAGTATGCAAGATGTCATGAATCCCAAGGCCTGCAGAATTTTTCTTGCAGGGAGTTGGGACTTTGTTGCCATTATTTTGAAGTACTGAGTCAGTTGTTGCTTGTCTGGCGTGAGGTAAGCCATCTGGGCCATTGTATTCAAGCTGGCACCCGGGAATATTATGCTCTGTGAGGGCACTAGTTTTGATTTCTTTTCGTTTACTGTGTACCCTAGGCAACTTAGAAGGTGTTCGACAAACGCCAGATGTTTTAAAAGAATGTCCTTGCTTTCTGCTTGAATAAGGCAGTTGTCCAGGTATGGGTATATTTGAATTCCTCTTTGTCTGCAGTATGCAGTTACTGGTGCCAGGCATTTTGTGAAGACCCTGGGCGCAGTAGATAAGCCAAAGGGCAGTGCAGAGAATTGCTAATGGGTTGAACCTGCAATGAAACGGAGGTATCTTCTGCAATTTTGTCTGATAGGGACATGCAGGTATGCCTCCTTGAGGTCCAACGTTACCAGCCAAGCCTTCTTGCCCAACATGGGAAGAAGTTGCTATAGTGTTAGCATCTTGAATTTGGGTACTTGCAGATAGGTGTTTAGAATTGAAAGGTCCAGAATGGGTCTCCATGCTTTGTCCTTTCTGGGGACTAGAAAGAGTCTGGAGTAAAATCCTTGTCCTTGCTCCTGTGTAGGTACCTGTTGAATGGCTCTCATTGTCCATGAGAGCTGTAATTTGTTTTTGTGCCTCTGCCCATTGATTAGGTGAAAGGTTTGGCATTCTTTTTACCCTTGGCAAGGTGTGAAAGTGGAATCTGCATCCTTGTGAGACGATGTCTAGGACCCATTTGTCTTTTGTGATGATGTGCCAGTTGTCTGCAAAAAGTGCTAATTTTCCTCCCAAGGGAGCTGCCAAGAGAGATTTGCTTGGCAGTTTGGGGGTTAGTCATTGTGTTTGTCTTCTGGTAGCTTGGGGCCTGTCTTCTCTTCCTTTCTGGGTAGAGGCACCCCATTGGCAAGGTTTGTAAGGGCCCTGTGACTGACCTCTGCCCCTTGGGCGTCTGTATTTGCCCCTCTGTGGTCTGTCAGAAGCTGGAAAGGACCAATTTTTTGTTGGCCAATTTCTGCTGAAACGAGGGGGTTGTACCTGTAAAAAATCCTTGACCGTCTGCATAGACTTTGCCTTATCCTCCATTTTCTTTAAAACCTCTTCTGCTTTTACACCAAATAAGACATCCTGCTGTAAAGGTGCATCCAATAATTTTGCTTTAACATGATCAGGCAGGGTTTGTTCCTTTAACCAAGCATGTCTGCGTATGACAGACCCAGTCACAGCTGCTCTACAGGAAGCTTCCAAAGAATCAAATCCACATTGTAAAGTATGTTTGCCCACCTGTTCAGCTGCATGCAACAGATCCTGCATTTCCTTGAATTCAGACTGTTCAGAATGCATGCTCATCTTTTGTTTTAATTGAGACATTAGGAATTGCTGATATTTCAGCATGTGAAACTGACAATTTAATGCTCTCATAGCTAGAGTAGCTGAGGTGTAAACCTTCTTCCCCCATCTATCTAGTGCTCTGGAATCCCTTTCAGAGGGTAGAGGATTTTTAACCATAGAAGCCTTAGCCCCTTTGGGACCCTGGGGAATTGTTTCTGGGTCAGCTACAGGGCTTTTATAAAGGAATTTGTGTGAGTCACGTACTCTGTAGTATCTGTCTGGTTTGGCTGGAGCAGGAGGTAGAGAGTCTGGATTTAGACTAGATTCTAAGTAAACATCATCCACAATGTCTAAAACTGGAGGAATAGCAAGTGGTCTGTGCTGGGGAAGTAAAAGGAACTCTCGGAGCCTTTTCTTTGAATCAGAGCAGTCCTGGCCTTCCCAGTGGAAATGTTCCCTCATGGTATGTAAAGTTTCCCCAAAGGAATAGTCTTCAGGGGGGGGATGCTGACGGGATAGAGTCTTCAGCATCAGAGTCTTCATACGGGGGAAAGGAGTAATCCTGTTCCTCAGAAAAATCTGAGGAAATTGAAACCTGGTCAGAGGAAGCATAATCCTCCTCTTGTCTTGGCCTTTTGTCTGGAGGGGGATGGGAACCCCTGATTAGGGTAATCAAATCTTCAGCCATCTTAAGCATCTGTTTCTTAGGCATGGGGCCTTGAACTGGAGACTGAAGTGCAGCCTTTTTAGGTTTTAGTGGAGTTTTAAGCTTAGCATAAGATTTAATGGTGAGTGTAGTCAGTCTGAAGACACCTTCTGCAACCGAAGGCGTTTCTACTGCACCGGGATCTCCTTCTGCTCTGGTGTCGGAAGGGCCTAATGAAGATGGCTGCGTCGGCCTAGTACTGTCCGTTTGAGAATCTGAAGCTGTCTGGGGTTCCAATTCTGCAGTAGTCAGGGGCTGCGTAGGTGCCTCACTGAAAAAATGGAGAAACGGCGACAGGCCCAGCAGAGGCCTCGGAGTCTGGCTTAGTTCTAGGCTGCCTGTCCTTATCCTTGCGTTTTTTATGCATGCCGGTCGTCGGCTGCTCCGACGGCATGGTATAATTAAATTTCCTACCAAAGTAATGTTGAGTGAAATCAAAACGACGTTTGATAGTTCGTTTATTGAACCTAGCACAAAACCGACAACCTGTGACGTCGTGGTCTGGGCCTAGGCAAGGAATACAACAAGAATGGAAGTCCTTATGAGGTATTTGCTTCCCACAAGAAATGCAATTGTTAACTTTTTCTGACATCGGACTGAGGCAAGAAAAGGTTCCCCAATGGGGTACTTAGCTTTACTGAAGACTTCGGACTGAAATTCGATTCGAAAATCTCAGGTGTCGGTCAACCGGTACTTGCGAACTGCTTCTGCTTTGGGCACCTCACGGCAAGAAAGACTGAAGAAAATGGCGTCGGATGCCTCTTCTATACCCCTGGCGCACTGACGTCAGGGAAGAAGCGGCAGCAACCGACGCCGGATCAAGACTTTGGAACTCTGGATAACTGCAGGACCGCCTGACAGCAGGATAACACGATGAACATCGTATGTTCTTTTAACCAAGCATGTCTTCTAATAACAGAGCCTGTAACTGCAGCTCTGCAGGAGGCCTCTAGAGAATCAAAACCACATTGCAAAGTATGCTTTCCCACTTGTTCTGCTGCATGCAATAAATCTTGCATTTCTTTAAAATTAGGAGGATCTGATTCTGGAAGCATTTTTTGTTTTAACTGAGACAGTAAAAATTGCTGATATTTTAGCATGTGAAACTGGCAATTTAAGGCTCTCATTGCTAAAGTTGCAGACATATATACTTTCTTTCCCCATCTGTCTAATGCTCTGGAATCTCTGTCAGAGGGAACTGGATTCTTGGCTGATGAGGCCTTAACTCCTTTGGGTCCCTGAGAAATAGTTTCAGGGTCAGCGACAGGGCTTTTATACAGAAACTTATGCGAGTCAGGGACTCTGTAGTATCTGTCAGGTTTAACAGGGGCTGGAGGTAAGGAATCAGGATTTAAGTTAGATTTAGTATGGACACCATCGACAATATCTAACACTGGCGGAATAGCAAGGGGTCTGCGCTGAGGTAATAAAAGGAAGTCTCTGAGCCTTTTCTTGGATTCTGAGTAATCCTGGCCTTCCCAGTGGAAATGCTCCCTCATGGTATGTAGGGTTTCCCCAAAGGAGTAGTCCTCAGGTGGTGAGGCTGATGGAATTGATTCCTCAGCATCAGAATCCTCATAAGGGGGTAAAGAGTATCCTAAGTCTAAGGAAGAATCAGAAGAGATGGACACCAGGACGGATGAGTCAGTCTGCATCCTGTCTAGGTCTTTTATGAGGAGGGGGATGGGACCCCCTGATCAGAGTAATTAGGTCTTCGGCCATTTTGAGCATTTGTTTCTTAGGCATGGAGGCCTATCCTGGAGAAGCTGAATTTGTTTCTTTGACTTTAAAGGAGGCTTAGACTTAGCTGAGGCTTTAATGCTTAACTGAGTAGGTCTGAAGACACCCTCTGTAGCTGTGGGTTGCTCAGCTACTCCGGATCCCTCTGAAAGGTTAGTCTCGGTAGGCTGAAGAGCTTGTGCATCTGAAGGCCCAGCCATCTCCACGTGGGAGTCAGAGGCAGCTTGTGGTTCTATAGAAGCGGTCGTCAGGGGCTGCGAAGGTGCCTCGCTGAAAACCGGAGAACCGGTTACTGGCCTAGAAGAGGCTTCGTTGTCAGTTTTGGGCCTTGGATGCCTATCCTTGTCTTTGCGCTTTTTGTGTATTCCGGTCGTCGGAAGTTCCAGCGGCATGGTATAATTGAATTTTCTACCAAAATAATGTCGGGCAAAATCAAACCGACGTTTAATAGTGCGCTTGTTAAACCTAGCACAAAACCGACAACCAGTAACGTCGTGGTCAGGGTCTAGGCATGGGATACAATAGGAATGGAAATCCTTATGAGGTATTTGCTTCCCACAAGAAATACAATTATTAACTTTTACTGACATCTGTCTGAGGCAAGAAAAGGTTTCCCCAACGGGGTACTTAGCTTTGTAGAAGACTTCGGTTCTGGATTCGGAATGAAAATCTCAGGAGACTGCCGACCGGCACTTGCGAACTGCTTTTGCTTTGGGCACCGCGCGGCAAGAAAGACTGAAGAAAATGGCGTTGACTGCATCTCATATACCTCTGTCGCACTGACGTCAGGGAGGAGGCGACAGCAACTGATGCCGGACCAAGACTATGGAACTCTGGCTGACTGCGGGACCACCTGACGGCAGGATAACCCAAGTGTAATGACTGCAGCAGTGTAGCACGATGAACATCTACACGCCTACCAAGCCAAATGCTATTAACTAACATTTTTAAAAATTCTCTCTTGAACTGTTTGGGGTCTAGAACAAGAACTAACATCATTCCTAAAACACATTATGTTCCAATCACAAACTCCTTGCTCAAAACTTAAGTCACTTCACACTCGTTTTAAGTTGTATTTATTTTTGTAGGAAGATACACAAATGCCAGAGTAATTATCTTGTCCATCTAGTACTCTCTTATGACATACCTACCCCCCAGAGTCTCTACTCTCTCTCTTCAATATGGATCAGAGCCCCTTTCTCAACTAGAATGAGCACTCTTCTTTTCCTAACCACCTGCGGTTTGGAAAAGTACACCACCTTAAAGACCTTTTTTAATCAGTTGAGCAAGTTCATCTACTCAGACAAGTCTCCTGCAATGCAATTATTTCAGGATGAAATTTCTCAAATTTATAATAATCCAGTCTAATTTCCTTTGTAATGTATGGCCACTGGCATTCCATGTAAGTATTCAACTGCAATCATCCATAATTCCCCAGAGTCTTGCATATATACTGCAACTTCCCCAGTGTCATTTTTGCATTACCTTTAAACTTATGTAATACATATTAGTCTTTAACAATACTGCAAATATTTACTCACTTGAGCACATTTTCACCCCCCAAGCAGCTTAAAACAGTAGACAGACAATAACCCAACTTCCTTAAACACCCAAATTCATCTCCAGTTATTTCTGTCATTAAAAACACGACTGTGCCCTCGGCAGGGGTGATGAGAACTTCCCTTGAGACCTCTGTCTGTAAAGCTCAAGAGAGCTCACCAAAGAACATGCATACCTAGGCACACACACACACATGGAACACACAGTTGTGTTGTTCACAGTTCACCAAGGCAGTACCAGTAAATCCAGGTAGACACCAAACAAATTCAAATAATTTTATTATTCAGAACCATATAATAATACACAGCGCTTTGGCTCAGAGAGGAATTCTGAGTTTTATCAAGTGACACCATGGAAAAAAGCAATTTTATTACAAAGTTAAACAAGCACTAACAATTTGGTAAGCATTTTTTTTTTTTTTTTAATAGCATTTATTTTTTTTAGTTACACATTTTTGTTTTATTTATATTTTTTTTTTTTATTTTATTTTTTTTTATATATTTATTTATTTTTTTTTTTTTTTTAATATTTTTGCATATTTTTATAGTTTTTTGTTTTTTTTTTGTTAATTTTTTTTTTTTCCTAGGATTAAGCAGGTATGTAAGACTTAAGATTCAATTATATGGATATTTGGATAATAATAAAGCTCTGAATATTTAAAGAAAAAATTCAATTCTGTCTTTTGTGGTTCTGAAATTGATAATGAATATTTGTTAAGTTTGCTGTGCCCACCTGATTGAATCTGTCTCTGGAATTTTCAAACAAGCTGTTCCATTTCCTATTGTGTGTTGCATTACTTCCCTGGTTTGGTTCTCTGCTGTTTGTTTGACTTCTAACATGCATACCTAACAGACAATGCAGTTCACAGCTATAGAGATGCAACTCTCCAAAAATCCAAGGCTAGCAGTGTGTGTATGTGTGTGTGTGTGTGTGTGTGTGTGTGTGTGGTGGATAAACCTTAATTCCATGGAATGGCAATGGTCCTCAGTCCCGCAAGACCAGCTGATAAACATAGCACTAATCCCAGAGAACAGGAAAGTGGAAGCTTATACAGCAGTGGTGGGCACTTACTTGAATATCCATTGTTTGCTTATGTGACGCAGCTGCACAACGTTCAGTTTGCTCATGTGGGCGGGCTACCTTCACCATTGGCTCAAATGGCCACACTATGTTCAGTTTCTCACACAGCTGCACTACATTAACCGTTTGCTCACAGAGAGAGGCTGACATGTAATGGGCCTTATTTTCTGATGTATGCCAACCCTCCACACACACTGATCACATGGCCTCCTTTCTCCTAATACATAAGCACCTCCACATTACACTTAGTGTTCATTGGGGATTCTATAGTGGACTAAGTGTTTTGGGCAGGTTTAAATAATCTACTACATCCTGGACAAACTTCAACCCCAATCCCTGCTACTACTATTGATAAAACTCCTGAAGATGTTTCTGACAGTTTTAACCAATTCTTTACTGAGACAATTCAAGCCCTAGCTAGCCAACTACCTCCTAGATCCCCTGGTCCTGAAAGTAGCATAACTAGAAACCTATTCGCGTTCAGCTTCCAACCAGTCGCCACTTCACTTATCCATACCGTGATCAAAAAATTAAAACCCACTACACTTTCTGCTGATCAACTCCCTGCAGAGTACCTACAAAAATCAGCTGATGCTATTGCTTACCCCGTCTCAATACTAATCAATCAAACCATAGTAGAAGCTAAAATTCCCACCATTTGGAAAATATCCTATGTAATCCCACTTCACAAAGGAGGCAGCTCTACTGAATTCTCCAATTATAGGCCAATAGCTATACTCTCTCCACTTGCAAAGATTATGGAAAAATTTATTCATAGACAACTCATGCACCACCTAATCCAAAATTGCCTTATGGCAAACGCTCAGCGTGGCTTCCGTCCTCATCACAGCACTACTTCAGCCATCCTAGCCTTTACTAACACCATAAACCATAATCGCAACAATAATTATACATCCTCAGCCCTCTTTTTGGATCTTTCCAAGGCATTCGATATGGTTGATCAGCAACTTTTAATCCACATCCTGCAAACATTCTGTCTAGATACTGGAGCCCTCCAATGGTTTCAATCCTACCTGAATGGTCGACAGCAGGCTGTCCTCTGGCAGAACAAACTCTCTAACCTTCTACCGAACACTCTTGGAGTACCACAAGGCTCTATACTAGGGCCCTTGCTGTTCCCCATCTTCATTAACGACCTTTATACTGTCATCCCAAAAGTCAGCTGTATCCAATATGCTGATGACTCTACTCTGATTTGCTCGGCCACATCTCCAGTAGAGTTATGGTCAGCTACCCAGACCACCTTTAATACAATAGAAAACTGGCTTTCTGAACATCGTCTGATCCTTAATCCCAAAAAAACTAAACCAACACGTAAGTCTACCGCTTTCACCTTTACCATAAAATCAAATGATGGCACAATAATCTCCCCTGACCCATCTACGAAACTATTAGGTGTCATCATAGACAATAATCTAAAATTTGACCTACATGTTAACCAAACTATTAAAACCATCAATAAAAAACTAGGGTCACTTTACAGAATAAAAGCCTTCCTACCCCCTCCAGCTAAAATTGCCATAGCTCGCTCTCACCTTCTTTCAACCCTTCTGTATGCATCCCCTGTACTCTCGAATTTAAACAAGACTGTCCTTAAACTCTCAATTTGCTACAACCACATTGCCAGGTTTGCCACTGGGCTGCCTTTTAGGATACATCATTGCATCAATCTAAATCAGCTTGGGTGGCTTGAACTACCCAGCCTAATCCAGTATAACCAACTGATTATGGCCTATAAAATCCTCTATAATCTGGACAATACTCCTGCACTTAAAAGTATTATCACCCCCTAAAACAATCCTAGACCGCTTAGATCCTCAACAAACTACTAATTCAGACTAGCAAAATTAATAACACAGCCGGTGATTCTCTCTTTGCAAACTCTGTAAGTAGATCCTGGAACTCTCTTCCAGCTGATATTACCTTAGTTTCCACTAAAGGTCAGTTTAAAACTAGACTCAAACAACATTTGTCACTTAACTGGCTATGTCAATGTATCAAGCCTGGCTAACTCTCCCTAGAATATGTAAAAATATGTTAACCAGTTTACTGTGTAATTTAATTTAACCCTGACTTGTGCTCAGGATTAACTGTAACCTGTGGAACTTGTTTAACTTGCTTACTTATGTAATCTCTGTAAATAGTCTGTTTGTAATATGTAATTCTGGTATTATGTAATGCTGTATCTGCTTACCCTTGGAGCTTTTCTCCCCGGGCCTCTGCTGAAAATGGACATGCATCCAGTCGGACTATCCCGGTCAACAAATGTAAAATAAATAAATAAGTGCCAACAAGCAAACTCAACTTCCCCTGAAAACAGGTGTGAAGGCTTAAGCCACATTATTCCGCTCCTCCCTCTGCCAGCTCCAAAAGCCACTTAAGCTATTAGTTGAATTCAGGTCACCTGGGATACAGAGCTTTACCCCTCTGTGTTAACAAAGCAAAAAAAAAAAAGCCTAAAGCTGTTGCTGCAGCAGTGATGCTCTTTGTTGAATTCATAGCAGAGAAGAGTGCAATTAGCCAATCATGTAGAAAGGGTCCTCATGGAGAATGACCACCAACTTTTTTAGGCATGCAAGAGACAAGCAATTGGTCATTACAGTCAATGTCTCTGCATCTGGAAATGTAACATGCAAGTTGCTGGTAGGCATCTAAGGACAGGAACATTCTGCCTCCTTTACCGTAAGATTAAGACAGGAGGCTGGTAGCTGGTTTGTTTGGTTCAGTACTACTCGGAGACAAAAACTGCATGAAAGATTGTCACTAGTAACATTTCCCAAAACAGGACCTTAAAAAGGACTGAAGCATTGTGCTCAAAGGATGTCAGCATGAGCTTTTACAGCACAGTCTAAGTTACAGGGTTAAGGAACTGGCTTCCTAAGTGTTTTTAAATGCAGTACTTCTCTTAAAAGCTACTTTACTAAGCTAGTAAGCAAGCATGAGGTTAACACATGCTATCATGCTTGAAAAGTAAACTACCTTCTTTCCCAAGTGCTCTGGCTCATACTGTTGAAATCTGTGGTATGGAAGAAATGTCCACTGAAGTACACTACACAATGTCTTTTTCCAGCTATGCCACATATGACTTGTGCTGGGTCTTTTGCCTTTAAGCAGTATCTAAACTGGCCTGACAGCTCATCCTGGTGTCGAATCAGGCCGACAGGTGCCTGCTGTTAGCCATATACTGCCTTTATGCTTGGATGCACCAGATTCCTTTTTCTTACACAAACATGCTCTGCTGAGGAAGAAGAGAGAGTTATGTATTTACCATAACTTGGCATCTGTGTTATCCTGTGTCACTATTCATTACTCTTGGGTAGTAGGATGAGACATTAGATTTGAGCTGGCAACTTTACAGACAGCTTCTAGGCTCGAGTTCCTCCCACTCCCGTGATCCCTTGCTGCCCTCTAATCCCTCAGATCGAGTTTGCCCTAAAGCTAGAAAGCAACAATGTAAACCTTGACCACCAGATAGAACATATCCGCCTCCTCTAGATCCCACAGGACAGTGGACAGAGGGAGGGATACTGATGAATAGTGACATATGATAACACAGATGCCAAGTTATGGTAAGTAAATAACTCTATCTGATGTTATCCATGTCACTTTTCCTCACTCTTGGGTCAGAGCCCCAGCTAACTGAAATCCGGGGTGGCCTCATGGAAGCACATGCCGAAGAAAGGGTTGGGAGGATGGCCTAATGGTTAAGGTGTTTGCCTTAGAAACACAAGGTGCAGGGTTTGAGTCTCACAAGGGATAATTGGCTAGGCTTAAAATGGCTCGCAAGAGCAGTTAGCTTAGTACTAACCTATGAACCTATGAAATGTGGAGCCAAAGGAAGCCCTGTTCATGGAGACAATGTCAAGCCTGTAATAGTGACACAGGTGTGAAGAGTAGACCAGGTGGCTGCCGCACAAATGTCATCTATGGAATGATGGGCAAGATACAGCTGGTCAGATCTGCGGAAATCCTTTGTTCTACCCAAGTAGAATCTTAACGGTCTACTAGCATGTGCAAAAGATATTCCCCTTTATTAGAAAAATTTGGGAAGAAAACTGGCAATTGAACTGACTGGTTCAGATTTGCTTCTGTGGCAACCTTAGGCATGAATGAAGGATTAGTTCGAAGGGCCACTCTGTCTTTATGAAACACCATGAAAGGCAGTTTGATAGAAAGAGCCTCCAGTTCTGAAACTCTTTTAGCTGAAGTTATGGCTACTAGAAAAACAGTCTTCCCTGACACGAATTTGATATCACATGTGGCAGCAGGCTCAAAGGGGATCTGGGTCAGAGTCTGCAGCAGAAAGGAAAGGTCCCAAGGTGGGGAAGTATCCTTGGGAGAAGGTCAGAGCAGAAACACCCTTCAAAAAGGCCTAACACAAGTGCGAGGAAAAAAGTAGGTTCCTCACAAACATGAAAGTTGGAAATAGCGGTCAACTGCACTTTGATAACAGAAAAGCTAGGCCCTTCCTGAAACAGTGAAGATAAGAAGAGTAAGATATCCTAAAAGGAAGCCGAAGCGGGGTCCAGATTATGTTGCCTGGCCCAAATAGAGAACTTTTTCCACTTACTCATGTAAACCTTTCTAGTGGAAGCCTTTTGAGAGGCCAGGATAATGTTCTTGATGGGAGAAGCAAGCCTGGACTAACTCAAGATTACTGGAATTGGACAAACCATGCAAGTCAGGCGAAGAGTCTGGAGGTTGGGAACCGGAAGCTGAGAGGGATGGGAAATCAGATCCGGAATGGGATCTAGTACTCATGGGGGCACTTTAAGTGAGACTGTAGAAGAGGAAACCATACCTGTACAGACCAAAAGGGGGTGATGAGGGTCAAGATGGCCTTGTGGCGACAAGCCTTCTGAAGTACTCTAGGAATGAGAGGCAAAGTAGGATAGGCATAATAGAGACCTGGGGGCCAATCGTGAACCATCCTTGGGGACTTCCCGGCTGGGAGAATCAGGGCAAAATACCGGCTGCATTTGTTCCTGAGAGGGGAGAGAAACAGATAGCAGCTTGGCTGACCCCAGCAAAGGAAGATCTCTTTCACCACCGGAGGATTCAAAGACCACTTGTGAGGACTCATGCTTGCCCTGCTGAGTCTGCCCGCCACCATGTTGGCCTCTCCAGGAATGTGTACTGCAATTAGAAAGCACCCCAAGGACATTGCCCATTCCCACACCCTCACAGCCTCATGACAAAGCAGACAGAAATGTGTGCCCCTTGCTTGCTGATGTACCACACAACAGCTGTGTTGTCCATGTGAACTACAATGTTACCCAGAGGGAGGTAGTCCTGAAAGGCTTGCAACTTGAGAAGGACTGCCCTCATATCTCCAAGATGTTGATGTGCAGTTTGGTCTCTGCGGAGGACCACATACCTTGGACAGTCTTTCCCTGAAAATGCCCCCCACCCCACCCCACTCCAACAGGGAAGCATCCCCGGTCATTGTGGCACTGGGGGGGGGGGGATCTGCCTGCTAGGAGGTCAGGAGACTGGATCCACCAAAGAAGATGATGTCTGCACACTGGAGTGAGATGGATAAAGGTTGTCAATGGATCCCGATGAATTCCAAATTTTGAAATGGAGAGAGGTTGGATTTGGGGAGATTCACTGTAATCTCTAACTGGTCAAACAGCTGAAGTACATACTGAGAGGCAGTGGTCAGTCTATGCTTCGTGGGAGCTGTGAGGAGCCAATCATTGAGGTATGGAAACACCTGGAATCACCACAGTCTCAGGTGAGCTGCGACTACTGACATGCACTTGGTGAACACCACGGGGGCTGTGGTGTGACCAAAGGGCAGGGGCCTGAATTGGCAGTGACTGACCCCTACTTGAAAGCAGAGGCATCTCCTGAAGAGTCTGTATTTTTATGTGACAGTATGCATCCTGGAAATCCACAGAGCACGCCCAATCGTCCTTGTGCAGAAGAGGCATGAAGGACTAGACAGTGACCGTCTGGAACTTGGATTTCTTGACAGAGCTTGAGCTCACCGAGGTCCAAGATCAGACACAGGTCCTCCATCTTCTTTGGCACCGAAAAGAAGCGAGAGTAAGTTCCGGATTCTTGTTGTTCTGGGGGTACCTATTGGAAGAACCTCTTCTGAAGTAGCTTGAGTACCTCTTTTTGAGCTAGCTCCCTCTGATGGGGGGGTGCATCAGGGAGGTATTTCCTGATTGGAGGTGGAGTCTTGAAAAAGAGAATATAATAGCTCCTGGAAATGTTTAGCACCAACAATCTTTTGTAATACTTGCCGCGGCCAAAGGATGCAGTGACAATTGACCCCCCAACTGCCTCCACAGCAAGGCAGTCGGGGCCATATTTCAGGACCGCTACTGAGGTTTCTCAGAGTAGCGGTCCCTGGAACCCTGATTTTGTGAACCCCCTCTGCCTCTGTGGTGGTGTCTGCCTTTGAATCCTCTCCCACAACCTCTAGTGGACAGCTCATCCTGAGCATCTGGGAAGGCAGACTGCAACTTACGAAACCACATTTCCTGGCACCTCACTGTGTCTTGGAGAAGAAAAGTTGAGGGGTGGAAAATCTGATTCCCATGGCCGACAAGGTCTTACCTTCCTGCTCATTGCTTGTAAGGGTCTCTCTGACTGAAGGGCCAAACAAGATAGATCCATCGGAGGGAGCATTGGTGAAAAATGCCTTGAAAAACTCCGCAAACCCATAAAGGCGCAGCCAGGCGTGATGCCGAATAGCAATGCCCATGCCAGACACTCGAGAGGCACCTTTCGTAATGTTGGCAATCAGCCTCACAGATGAAACTACAGTTGTGTACACTTACCATAAATGTAGATGTTCAAGTGTATTCACTGTTGCAGTCATTACATTTGGGTAATCTGCTGGCAGGTTGCCCTCAATCAGCCTGATTAACAAAGTCTTGGGTCCTGCGTCGGTTGCTGTCCCTTCTTCCATGTCGTCAGGGGTATAAACCATGCAGCTGACGCCATTATGTCAGTTTTTCTTGCTCCAGATGTCAGGTGCCCCCCGAATGGGGAGCAAATAAAATTAGAAAACACAAAAAATATACCTCCAGTCCTAAAAGCAAATACACCAAAAGGGCTTTTAAGCATAGTGAAAGAAAATAGAGGTATAGTCAGAGAAAAATAGAGGGCTGGAGGGAGGGTAACCGGGACTGCAACAGTGAATACACTCGAACATCTACATTTATGGTACGTGTATACAACTGTACTATGTTCTTCATGTTTCACTGCTGCAGTCTTTACATATGGGTAGATTCCCAAAGCTATGGATGGGTGGAGGGAACTATACAGAATTAGGACCAGCTATAAGGCCCTGCAGGACAGCAGTGGCAAAGTCAGCTCTGGATTTTGAGAAAAGTGGTAAATGGTAATGTTTGGGGAACGTATAAACTGAGCTCCAGGTAGCAGCGTCTAGAATGTCCCTGGTAGGAACACCTCTGAGAAAGGCTGTAGAAGTAGAAGCAGCCCAGGTGGAATGGAATCTGATCCCCTGGGGGATAGTTTTTCCATGGTGCATATAGCAGAAACGAATACAATGGCTTATCCATTTGGAAATGGTTTGCTTTGAAATAGCCTTCCCCTCTGCCCCTGCAGCAAATGCCACCAGCAGTTGCTCAGATTTTCTTTGAGATTTTGTCCTGTTTAAGTAAAATCTAAGTGGTCTGTGTACATCCAATGAATGCAGAATCCTCTCCCCCTTGTTCTGTGTATTGGGAAAAAAGTTGGCAAATGAATGGTCTGATTAAGAGCCACACTGGATACTACCTTAGGCATGAAGGATGGACTGGTTCTGAGAGATACCCTGTCCGGATGAAAGGCTCCACTGCCATAAGAGCCTGTAATTCGGAAATCCTTCTAGCTGAAGTGACTGCTAAAAGGAAAGCTGTTTTCCAGGAGAGAAATTTTAAGTTTGCAGTAGCAGCTGGCTCGAAAGGAAGGAGAGTGAGCTTTTCCAATACAAAAATTGAGGTCCCAAGTAGGGGTTGGAACTCTCCTGGTTGGTCTTAAGTTTTTGACCCCTCTGAGATACTGCTTTAGCAGAGGATGAGAGAAGAGGGGAGAGGTTCTGTGTTGTAATGAGCTGAAATGGCTGAAGCATGGATTTTTACGGATGAAAAGGACAGGCCCTTGTAAAGCATTTCAGTTAAGTATTGTAAATCTGAGGAATGTTGGGCACTGCTGTGAGGGCATAGAATCTTTTCCATTTGGCAGCATAAGATTTTCTAGTACTAGGCCTTCTTGCCTCCAAAATGACATCCATCACAGGTTTGCTGAGGGATGCTAAGGGTGAATTTAGGTGATAAGCCACGCTGCAAGATTCAAAGTTTGGAGCTGTGTGTGCAGAATTTGGTTGTTCTGCTGAGACAGTAAGTAAGGTGTTTGAGTCAGGTGCCACGGTGGAAGGTGTGACACATTGTGCAGGAGTGGCAAGGCCAGTCTGGAGCAATCAAGATCATTTTTGGTTTGTCCTGCTTGACTTTTAGCAGAACTTTGGAGAGCAGAGGAAGAGGGGGAAAGGCATAGGCTGATAGGTTTTTCCAGCTGAAGGATAGAGCATCCACTTTCCAGGCTTTTTTTGTGATGAGTTCTTGTGCAAAATTTGTCCAACTGAAAATTCTGGGGTGAGGCAAAGAGATCTATGTCTGGGCTCCCCCCATTTGCGTATCAACATGTTGAAAATCCGTGGTTCCAGTTTCCATTCATGTGGGTCCATGAGCTTTCTGCTTAGTTTGTCGCCAGAGTATTCAGCTTTCCTGGCAGGAATTGAGCTTGTAGTTGTACTTGATAGGTCAAGGCTGTGTTCCACAATCCCATGGCTAGTCTGCAAAGGGGGTAGGAGTGTGTACCCCCCTGCTTGTTTATGTACCACATAACCATGGTGTTGTCTGTCTTTATCATTAATTGTCCTGGATGAAGATAGTCCTTGAAGGCTGTCAGTGCATTCTGTACAGGTAGCATTTCTTTTTAATTGATATGAAGGTGCATTTGATTTGGGCTCCATTTGCCCTAAATGCACTTCCCTGCCAGATGTGCCCCCCAGGCATAGTCTGATGCATCAGTAGTTAGGGTTTGGGCGGCAGGGGGTGGTGTGAATGGCAGTCCCTTGTTTTGGTGGCAGGCCACTGCCCACCATAGGAACTCTAGTTGCAGGCAAGGTATGATAGGAATCATGGGTTCCAGGCTGTGACAATGCTGACTCCATAGACTTTGTAAGTACCACTGAAGTTTCCTCATATGCAGTTTTGCATATGGAATTAGAAGAATGCAGGAGGCCATGAACCCCAAGGCTTGCAGTTATTTGCCTTGCAGAAAGCAGGGTTTTTGTGGCCATCTGTTTGAAGTAAGTCACCAAATGACTGCAACAGTGAAACACAAACAACGTCTAGCCAGGGAAGAAAGTGTAGATAAGCTTAGGGGACACCTTAGTTTCCCAGCAGGCAGTACCACAGAAAGGGAAGTGGTAAACTCCTTGAAAAAGTCCCTCTGTAGCTGGGTGAAATGTGCCAAGTAGTTAAGCGCCCACAAAACTAATGTAGCTGAGGTGAAAACCCGCTTACCATGCCTGTCCATCGCCCAGGACTCACTGTTAGGGGGATGAACAGATATACTCTGTTCTGCCAGCTCTTTCTTAGTGGCAGCAGCTACCACTATTACACTGACTGGCACACCTTTGGACCAGAACTGCTTATCAGAACGAGGGGCTGAGAAATGTCTGCTCATTTAGGAACAGGCTCCATGGTGTCTGGCTCCTTCCACGCCCTGCTGACGATAAGGTCTACAAAAGTTCATCCACAGGGGGAGAAACCCAGGAGATAGACGGTCCCATCCCGAAAGCCTTCAGGAACACGGACTCCTCAGAGGATGGGGGGAAAAGGAAGACCTTTAAGCTTGAGGATTTATAAAATGTCCTCAAATGAGATAGCTTCAGGTGGAGATCTGGGGGACCCAGTCTCCTTCATCGAAGAACGTATCCTCCGTAACAGACTCAGCAGAGGAGTCTAGGTGTCTCCTCCTGCATGATCTCTTCCGAGGGACCTCATCTAGGGGTGGCTCGGGGGAGAAATCAGAAGAGAGAGGAACCCGTGAGGCAACCCCCAGTTGAAGGCTAGATTGAGAGGGCTGACCTGGAAAAGGATGAGAAGCGTCTGCTCAGAGGGGATGGGATGGTCCCTGAAAGGCTGGTGAGGAAACCCTCTGACCGGAAAAAGTCCTCTCTAAGACCCAGAAAGCCGAAGGACTGGACAATGCCCCGTCCGCACTCCCAACAAGAAAGCCTGCCTGGGATGAAGGACCAGAGGAGGCCAGCACCTCCTGGCCTCCAGACAGTACTGGACCTGAGCTGTCTGGGGCCAAAGTGCCAAGGGGAATGGACTGGTCTGAGAAAACAGGTTCAGAGCCCCCACCCAAGGACTCCGGGGGACAGGTTGGGCCTGGGACTCCGCCTGCTCAGGGGGAGGCCGAGCAGAAGCAATCAGGGACCCCGATGGAAGGTCCTCAAGGACCCCTCCATGTGATCCAGGGCCTGAAAGTCTGAAACAAAGCGAGTCTGAGAAGGAGACACCAATGAAGGGGTAGTGGATGGTCCCCTGGCCAGATGGCCAGGGGACGCAAGAAGCTCCAACTCAATCGAAGCCTTGAGAAAGGACCTAGTCATCCTGTCCATACCGGAAAGGAGCAAACTCTGAGTGACCTACAGGAGGTGGACGACCTAGCCAGGGATGGACGTCTAGATCCAAAAGATCTCCCCTCTGAGGACCAACCCCTATGCTTGGAGGAAGGAGGGGACTGCCCCAAGCCAGAAACCGAGGGAGAATCCTTTATAATAATAATGGGATCAAACACAGATCCTGGATACAACCACTTTGGATCAGATGGCAAGCAAGGATTCGAATGTTTGGATCCCACGTGACTCGAATCAGAGGAAGCCGGACCTGTGGCTGGGCCGGAACCGAAGGCCTCGATCCAGAGACCTTGGATCCAGGAGTAGACTCATGCAACCTTGTATCCAACAGCCTCAGGGCGGAACCTCCAGATCCATAGGGATAGTCGTGAGGCCTAGGACCACAGGATACTGGATCTGACTGGGACGAGGCTGGAGCCGGATCCAAGGCACTGAGATCAGACAGACTCATCTTTTCAGAGGAGGAAGTCCCTGGGAGTGAGGAAGCCTTCCTTTTATGCTCAGAAGATCCAAGCTTGGCAGGAGACTGTCAAAATGCTAAGAAAGTTTGAAAATAAAGCTACTTATCCACACTAGAGACGCAAGCCAGAGAATCTGCATCTGATGCTGAGTGCAGCAAACGAGATCTGGGAGGTTAGACGGCAGCAAGTGATCATGGGAGTGGGAGGAGATTGAGCCTAGAGGACATCTGTAAAGTTGCCGGCACAGATCCGTGTCAAATCCTACGCCCCAAGAGTGAGGAATAGTGACACGGAGAACATCAGATCAGAAATTTTTCTGAAGCCAAGTGAACATGAATGGTGAAAGTACAACTGTGTTACTAACTTAGCATAAATATAGATGTTCTAGTAGACTCACTGCTGTATTCCCTACTTTTGTGATTCCCGCTTGCAGGCAGCCTGACTGGCCAACCTGACTTCCAAAGCTTTACCTTGTTCAAGGGTACTGGATGACACTTTCCTACCATTGTTCAAGGACTTCAGCAGCATAAGAGGAACTCAGTCTGTCACTATCTTCAGCTACGCTAGGTATAAGACCCTAAAGCCCACTTGAACCAGACAGTAACAGCCCCAGTGCCCCAGATTACTCCAGAGGTCCCCAGATAAAACAGAGAGGAGGCCTGGAAGAGAAGTACTACTGAAGATTCAGATAAATGACTATGGTGCCAACCCAACCCACAGTTTCATGGGAAAAAAAAGGGACAGAAAATGAGAGAAAGTAGCAGATGTAGGGTAGCTGGATTCCAATAGTGAATTAACCTGAAAATCTACATTTATGTTAGGTTCTCAATATAAATGCATTAAATTCACCACAGTATTCACTACTGTAGTCCTTATTTTTGGGTAGAGTACCAAAGCATACATAAAGAGATGATTGGAAGTAGCCAAGAGTTAAGGTCTTGCAGGACAGCAGAAGCAAATCCCACTCTGGCCCTGGCAGCTTCCCCTAAGACTGAGTGTCTTCAGAAGATGTGAACAAAAGTCCGTGATCCTCCAACAATATCCTGCACTGTGCCTCTCTAAAGAAGGCTACGGTGGCTGGAGTGGCTTGAAATGAGTGGGATCTAATATGTCCTGAAACACCATTTTCCAGCTGCTGTACAATAAAAGAAGCGCAATGAGTCAGCACACACATTCAACTTAAGGCTGGATAAATGCGAGGTAACAATGAGTTACCTGTCAGGAGCCAAGATAGTAGAATTTAAGGGCCCTCAAATACTTTAAATCAGACAAATTTGATTATGAATGGTAGTGGCCCATGTGTGGATAAACAACCTGGTGAACAAACTCCAGATAGATATGCAGAGAGACATGTCAGAGCTCCCTATGCATGTCAAGAATGCAGGAAAGACCTTAATAATGAGTGGAATCCTTCCTTCACCAAGGATGATGCCGAAACACACAGAAAAGATGAATAGTTTTACCAATTAGACAATGTCATTCTTGAGGGATCTAGTATGTGGCAGCATGGGATGACATGTTGACAATCAAAACTGCTTTGCCAGGAATGGATTGCATCTCTCAATCCAAGGCTATTGTATATTGATAAAAGCTCTTGCTACCCTCACAGAGCCTTTTTACAAAAGGTCCAGCTAACTGAACTCCCAACCTAACCAGTAAAACAAATCAAGCACAAGACTACATGAAGGTGGCTCTCCAATGCTATGAGTCTACACAAGAAATTACTGAGCCCTCAGGCCCTCCAACATTTAAAGCACATTGTGTGTGCCTGCGTGTGTGTCTGTGTGCCTGTGCGCGCCTGTCTGTGTGTCTGTGTGCCTGTAAGCGCCTGTCTGTGTGTGTGTGTGTGTGTGTGTGTGTGTGTGTGTGTGTGTGTGTGTGTGTGCTTTGCTACAAAAACTTGGTTTAAATACTCAGACAGTACACCCAGAGTTTTACACATACAGTGCCTCTAGAATTATTTGAAACTGTGGAGCATATCAATATTTACTAGTGACATCATCTAAAGGCAAAGGCCAAAAGACCCAAAAGGAAAGATAAAAATCACACTGCCTTGAAACCAGGTTACATTTTTAAATACTCTGGATGAACTAAACAGTAGCTCTGCCATCTTAGGAGACCTTAAAGACCATGTTTAAAGGCACAAAATGCGCTTTTCTGTTCATACATAAGAGCTGAGGCGCTGCTTAACAGAAGCCTGGACTGCAAGGGTGGTTCCATGAGTAAAAGGTGGCAGAAATAACAGACTCATACACTTTACAAAATGGTCTTATCTTACGCATGTTTTAAAGGTCTGACAGGTACTCCAGTACATGGCCACTTTATACTTGTTTGGGTCTAGATTCTTGGTCTGGCACCAGAGGGATAATATTTTCCATTTAGCCAGGTAGGCTTTGATTATGTTTGGTTTCCTAATCTTGATCATTTTATTAGCACATTCCCAGAGTACTAGAATCAGTATGAAATTATTCAACTGGTTAGCCTGGGGTGTTAAGAGGAACCCTTTGTTTTGAGTCTGAAGGTCTGTAAGCTGAGGTGACATTTTCATTTCCCTCTTGCTAGATTGTGCAGAAGTGGGAACAGATGTTGCCTTGGTCAAAATGGGGCTACCAAAATGACTTCTGGCTTTTCTGCCTTGAATGTTTAGAGGATACAATGGGGATCAAGGCACATAGGAGGGAATATGTAAAGAAATAAAAAAACTGTCCAAATCAGAAAGAATGCATTTATTTTACAAGCTTCTATATTTGCTGTCCTGCAAAAGAACCGTCTCAGTTTTCCTGTCTAGAGGACAGGTAAACACCTCTATTTCTCATACACTCCAGATGCTGTTCAGATCCACAAAGACATTCCTGTTTAGCATCCATTTGTGGGGTCCAGCTACCAGATAATGTCGTAGGGGGGTGCAGGCTGCCGTCAAGAAGTCATGCATGCCTGTCAAGCTATTTCTCAGGCTCACATAACTAGCTTGCACATAAGGTTACGAGTCCCACCTTGTTTAATTTCCATTACCTGAAGGACCCCTTCCTCAAACATGTCGTTGAAGGCCTTCAGCGCTAGAATGACCACCATCATCCCTTTCACATTTAAATGCTTTTCTTCACTTTGCCATTCCATGCCTCATCAACTTGGATTATCTCTATGGGCCTCCCAGACTAGGTATGAAGAATCTGTGGTGACGGTCATATTGGGCTTGTGCATTCTAAAGGGCAACTTTTTACTTAGCTTGCATCATACTATCAACCAAGAGCTATCCTTTCTGATGCAAGGGAGAAGTGGAATTGTGGTCTTCAATGAATGAGCACACTGACACCATTTGCTTCTTAAGTATCAGTGAAGTATCTTCATGGGTAGGGGTAGGCAGGCAAAGGGCACCCTTAGGGTGCAGGATATCATGTAACCCAAGAATCTGAGGAACTTCCTTTCCAATAGTGTCTCCTGCTGCAAAATGCTTTGAAAAAATAGGGTAAGATGAGATAAATTTATCTCTGGGAGGAGGATTCTATGAATGGCAGTGTCTAGAGAATTGCCAAAGAAAAGCAACTTCTTTGAGTTGATTTGTTTTTGTTACCAGCAAGACCCAGAGTCATGATGCAGTTCAGGGTGGACACCAAAGTCTTGATCATTACCTGTCAACTCTGAGACAGACATCTAGGGATCATGCCAAATGTGGATGTTTTTTGTTATGCAGTAAGCAATTACTGGAGACTGCATTTTGTGAAGATTCTGGGTGAAGTACACCAGCCAAAGGCAAGGATATGAAATGGAAATGTTCCCCTGCTGCAAACCTAAGAAAATACCTATGCTTTTTGACAATGGGAATATGAAGATATGCAGCCTTTAGGCCCACATGACCATGATGGCCTGCAGTGGCTGGAGTGCTAACAGGCTTTGGAGAGTTAACATTCCGAATTTTTTTGCACAATGAGAAGCTTGCTTAAATACAACAGGTCAAGAATGGGTGTATCATCTTTTCTCGGGAAAGAAAAAAGTCTGAATGGAACCCTAGTCCTTCCTCTCCAGCTTGATCTTCTCAATGACATTGACTGCATAATTTCATTTAAGACTGCAGTGAGAAGGTCTAACTGATCCTTGGAAACTGGAGGAATTGTAATTTGTGGCCCTAGCAAAGAATGTTCAATACTCACTGATGTTTACTTTTTTATTTTACTTATTTTTTTTTTTTAGAGGTGGGTGCTCCATAAATGCACAGCTTAATGGAGCCTCTGGGACTTCCACAACAAGAAAATTAGACAGTGCTCTAGGTTCAGGCAGTTCCACTGAAAGTTTTGTATCAGAGTCAAGTCTCAAGAGTCTTGCTTAGTCTCCCATTAGAACTCCTCCTCAATCTTATGAAGACTGCTACCAAAGATAAAAATCTCTGCTGGAGAAGCAGAAGAAAGGTGTTCTGGTGTCTAACTCGCATGCATCAGCAGAAGAGATGTGGCCAACATAAGCCAGGTCCATCTGTTTCTGAATCATGGGCATCAGAAGCTTCAACTTGAGGCTCCACTCTTCTCTTTTTAAAAGCGGCTCCCGACAACTCCAGAATTTCTAATTTTGGTCTTTTACATTTAAAAAACTATACAAATACCTTAACTAGTTGGACCAGCTGGTCAACAGAAGCCTGTAAAGTATATGGGACTGAGGCACTGCCCAGACAGACACTGGAAAGCTGACTAGACTAGTACCAGTTTGGTCTTCAGTGTCTTCAGACACAACTATCTTGGAGGCCTCAGGTAATGGGCACAAGGCAGATCTAAATCCGGCCTCCAGGAATCTCCTGTATATCCTGCCTTGAGAAAGCAGGCCTTCAAAAATGATGGGCCCGTAGTCTCAAGAGGTGCATCAGACACGTCTGTCAGGGAGTTCACTTTAGAGAAAGAAGGTGTGGTGACTTGAAATGCACTAATACAACAGGCCTCAACAAAATCAGGCTTGGCAACCCAAGCCTCAACAAAAACAGGCTTGGGTAAAGGGGTCTGTGACAGTACCTCTCACAGCATGATGCTACCATCCCCAGAAGACAAGAGTCATCCACTCTGATATCCTCAGTCTCCTGACACGTCTCCCATGTCATTTTTTTGGGTGGTAGGTTCAAGACACCTTGACTGACACAATAGCAGCCCGGAAACAGGTTTATGCCCACCATTTTATAAACTTTTAATAAGCTCTCGTGTTTATATTTGGTATCACAACTGGGCATGATTTAAAACATTACTATGCAACAAAACAAAAAAATAAAAATTCCCTACTGACTACCTATCTAGGTTCTGGAAGCAAGCCAACAGACAGAAAGAGAATGCTACAAAACTTGTTATGTAATACTACTTGGCAAGGAAGTTACGAAGATGATGCTGGCCAAAGTCTCTCTTATACCACCAACAATCCTTGCATAGCAGTGGGAGGGTAATCAGCCAATAACCTAGAGGAAAGTAAAGCTCTAGAAGCTGGGAGAGAGTCTGGCTACAGGTGGGCAGGAATCCCAAAACAAGGACAGCCACAATTAATAATATGGGAAATATGCATAGTTTTTGGAGCCAGAAGTTGGAGACCAGCAAAATCACTGCCCTATCTGACCAACTTTCGCAGCAGCTTCGGAATTGCTGACAGGTCAAGCTGCAGCTAACCCACTGCTAAAGCCTTCACACTAGGGACTCTGAAAAAAAAGGGCTTTCAGTTGACTTTCTTCTAAAGTGATGAGCTCTGCCACAGCAGAAGACTCAGCCTCTTGAAAAGGCTCTTAAATCTAAAGCACTGGCGGGCCCAGTTTCCATTCACAGTTGTTGATCCATGGACCTAACATATTTAATCAACAAGCATGTTTTTTGGCATCGCAAGGGCTGACAACATGCAAGTGAAGTACTAAATGGACTGCAGTTTGCCCACACTATCATAACAAGTCTGCACAGTTAACGAGGGTGTACTACCCTGTTTGCTCACTGCTATGTTACTGTACTTCTGTTTGTCATTACAAAAACAAGGTTTGGCCTGAACTCACTTGACGGCTTTGGGGGTCAGAAGTAGGGTCTTCTTTTCCTTCATATTCATGAGCTTTGCTCCCTATTGTCCTGGCTTCAAAGATTCACTCACACTGAGATACTCAAATGCATCACCCATACCAGCTCAGAAACATGCATGCGGTTTGGGGTCTGCCCCCCCCCCCAAAGACAGTTACAAGATTCCCTAGTAGATGCAAGGCCCTCTACAAGAATGTCATTATGGCTGGAATGGATGGAACATACCATCACAGCAGCAATGTTATACTCAGACTCGTTAAGTACCACTGATATCACTGAATTTTCAAGTGTAATCTGGCTTGGGGGAATCACAAGGGCAGATGCTGATTTTTATCCCTAGGCTTTTTAAATCTGCCTGACCAGAAGTTAAAATCTCATGGCAAAAACTGAGCTCTTCAACACAGGCACACACTGCTAGTGCAGAAAGATCTAATCCCTTTTTTGTGTCCAAGACTGTCAATTGGCAACTACTGCTGGTTGTGAAATAAGCACTATTCTATACCCTTAAAATATCATTGTCTTTGCATATCTGTCAGACAACAGTCCAAGCCAATTCTCTTTCAAACATGCTAAATGGGAAGAGCAGCAAAAGACAGAAAAGAGGACTGTGTAGTTAGTACTGCCCATGGGACACTAGGGTGGGAGGCAACTTCTCCCCTTCATCTTGCCTTGCTGTCTCCATCTTCCACGGTCACGCTTACCTATTTTCAGACACCTACTTCTGCTTATACTGACCAGCTTTTATATACTTCTTGTAAACCAGCCAAGATCTGTTAATGTAGTTCATAAGTGCACATCCAAACTGGCAGATGAGTTAAATGACTGACTAGGGTCTCTTATTTCTCCTGCAAATGTTTAAACATTTCCTGAAAGGGAGGCCCAAACAAAAATTCCTTGTCCAATGGTACATCAAGAAGCATCTTCTTAATGTCTTCTGCTAAGTGCTGCAACCTGATCCAGTTTCATTTCTTCAGCGCAGTCCCAGAGGGTGCCAACCTGCTGGTGGCCCACTGGGTTATCACCACACTTCACTGCATATTTAATCACTAAAAGCTTGATTCTCTTTCAACATTTTCATCCAGGACATCAATAAAGATGGTCTTTGATCTGTCTAAGAATTTTACCTTGATGTTAACCATTCACCTCTAGCAAAATGCCAGTGCAGCTGAACTGTACACCTTTACTCATAAGGAGAAAATAATCTTGAGCTTCTTATCACTCGAGAGAATGTTGAATCCTGCAACCAGACTGGACAAAGACGGTCTACAAAGAGACTACTTGCCAGGTCCATGACAAAGGTTTTGTATAGGTACTTAGAGTAGTCCTAAACACTGCATTATTGGTGAGGCATTTTGGGTATGGGAAATTGGGAACCTGGACTTAAGGAAACTGAATTAAAGGCACCCTCAAATGAAGAATGGACAGGCAAAAATGCATTTGGCTGGCCTCTTCCATGGTCACTAATTCAAGGTCACTTCTTAGATACAAACACTTCACTAGAGCCTCACCAGAAATGCTCCCTTATTAAAAGCAATATACCGCCACAGGAGTTGTCTTAGGGGAAGAGCCAAAACCAAGAGTCTCTTGATCATCCATGTTGTAGCCTATACCCCACTGAGGTGGGAGTCACAAGGACTAAGCCACACCCTCCCTCTGAAGATCAAAACTTGGACAAACTGCCTGGAATAGTCTCCATTTAACTTTTATATGGTTAGGCAGTAACATTCTGGCAGGTTTACCCGGTCTATATCACGTAGTCGAAGTATAACAACTTTGAACGTGATATAGTCGAGACCATATGTTCGAAGTTGTCATACTTTGAACTCAAAAAAAATACAAAATAAAAAACAGGAACAACGTCCTGACAGCTGTAAGCAGAGGGGCAAGCCCCCCCTGCACTCCCCGTTCTTTAAATATACCAACTCCGAGACTGCTCTACAATGCAATAAAGGGAAAATTCCCTTTACCGCTTCCCGCCTGCTTCCAACCCTTTATTTTCTTTTTCGTTGTGTTTTTTTTTTTTTTTACGTATTCGGAATTCTGTAAGTTCGAGCATTTAGGTTCGAACATATGGTGTTCGAACTTGCAGAAATTCAACTTTGTGATATAGACCCGGTTTACCTACTAGTATGTGAACATTCTGCAGACAAAAAATGGTGACAGAGAGTAGAGATGCCAAAGTTTCAGACACAGTGTCTACCCTTGTCCAAGGGAGGTGTGGATTTCGAAAGCCCTAGCCTTGGTCAGAACAGACTGAATACCTATTCTGTTGAATCATTTCAAGAGGAGCTGACAACATTTAGGAATATGGCATCTTCTGTAGACAACAGAGAACCAGCATCTGACCAGACACTAATGACATCTTCTGAGATGTCTGTAAAACAGCACAGGTAAAGCAAGAATAACACATCAAATTCAAGCAGTACCGATTAATGAAGCTGTCCACAGATAAAATGGTTATGGTGCACACATCCTGACCCCATGTGCAAAGATCAGAAAATGAGGTTGATGATGGATGGATGATCTGCCATTTACTCATATGAAGAAAGCTCTACAGACAGCCATGGCTCTCTGAAAAAAAAATTGTCTAGAATGGGACTGCTGTATAATTAATAGCAGCATTCAATATTAACCAACTAAGAAATATCACTTTTGAAAAGGAGCGTGCCTCAATTATCATTAGTTAAAACACCTTCTTCCTGAGGTGGCTCAGTAGGGATACATATGCTCTCTCTGCACATCCAGAGAGAGGAAAGGTATTCCTTATTCTGGGCAATGGAAGCAAAATGAGTAGTCCACAGTGCTCAAGCAGATTCTGGTATCCAATCAGTGACCCAAGAGATTAAAAGGACAAATGCAAAAAGAATACCATGGTTGAGCTCAGAAGATATCACCTTAGCTTTTAGGTCTAGGAGAATGTTTCTAATCCTCTAACAGCAAAAGGAATATGATGCCTTGCTCATTTTTAGGACTGTATTCAAGTCAGTTAAGTGATCTGATGGATGACCATTCCCAATCTTGGATTATACCAGTAAAGTTTTGTTACTTAAAGGCATTCTCAAACTACAGTGGGAGGGGTCCAAGGGTACCGAGTGGTAGAAAATGGAGTAGGAAGGGAAATAATTGGACCAATATGAGAACTTGGGGTTGAGTACTTTGTTCCAAACAAACCAAAGAAGGATTTCCAGCTCATCCTGCAATTTATTTATTTATTTTTTTTTAAAAGGTAAAACGGGCAAATATTTACTACGTCTGAGTAAGGAGACAAAACTAGTTTAGTAAAAGGACACTTTATAATGTTACAAAAAAGATGTTATCTACTCACCATAACATTCCGAGTTCTTGTCTTTCATCTGTCTTCAACCCATGTGTTTGGATCAGACTCTGCCGCATTTTTACAGCTTGGATCCAAGAACTGAGCTCCTCCTCCTCTACCCACAATCCCCCACTCCACCATCACTGCCTCAGATCGAGTTTGTTGAAAACAGTCAATCCAGCTATATAAGACAAAGGCACTATTGTATGATGGAACACGCTCAGGAGCTCAGGCTGACCAAGTTGTGGTCTGAACTATCATCATCCAGGTCCTTCAACAGGCTGGTGGAAGTGGTGGGGGGGTTGAAGACAGATGAAAGACAACAAATTAGATGGAACGTTATGGTGAGTACACAACTTCTTTATCTAAAGTTGTTAGCTACAAAAAAAACCTGGGTGGCCCTAAGGAAGGATGCTCCGGAGCACGGCAGAGCCAAAGGAAGCTCAGCTTCTGCAGATTATGTTCAATTTGTAGTGGTTAATAAAAATATGAGGGGAAGCCCAAGTGGCTGTTGCACATATATATCATCCAACGAGACTTTAGAACAGAAAGTGGAAAAGGTAGATATGGACCTAGTGGAATGGGCTTTAATTTTGTTTGGTAAGGGGATGCCTCTAAATTTGTAAATCAAAGCAATGCACTTAGAGATCCAATTAGAAATTGTTACATTAGAAACTGGTCTCCCCAGTCTGGACTTTGAAAAGGAAACAATTTGAAAAGATTTAGTTCTGTCTAGATAGAACCTCAATTGTCTGTGAACATCCAGAGAATGGAGCTCGTATTCACCTCTGTTTTGAAATCTGGAGAAAAAGACCGGTAGATTGATCTTTTCATTAATATTACTTTCTGAAGCGACTTTAGGCAACAAAAGAGGGGTTAGTACAAAGGGTGACTGTGTCTTTGTGAAAAATGAGGTAAGAAGGATTGATGGACAAAGCCTGAAGTTCTGAAACTCTTTTTGCAGAAGTAATGGCTACTAAAAGGGTGGTTTTCCAAGATAAAAGTTGTAAGTCCACTTTGGCTGCCAGTTCAAAGGGGGAGGATGTCAAAACCTGCAGGACTAAAGTAAGATTCCAAAGGGGAATGACCTCTTAGCGGGACTCAAAACAGAAAACAGCTTTTTAGAAAAATTTTAAAAAGTAGAGAAGAAGCCAAGGAAGAAGAATTAAACCCAACATGGTAGTCAGAGATTGCTGCTAACTGGACCTTGATGGTAGAGAAGCTGAAACCTCTGTGGAAGAGGTTTGATAGGAAATCCAGAATAAATGGAATAGGAGCCGAGAAAGGATCAACTTCATGCTGATGAGCCCAAACAGAAAATCTCTTACACTTGCTGGTATAAGTTTTCGTAGTGGAAGACTTCTGATCTGCCAAAAGGATATGCTTGACTGGGGAGGACAGCCCCAGAACTCTAGCCATCATTGGAAGTGGAGTAGGCATGTTGTCAACCTGAGATTGACAATGTCCAGATGAGGACGACCGGACGGGTGAAAAAAGTTCCTGAGACAGACGCAGAGTCCAGGGAGGACACAACAGATGAGACCAAAGTGTGGGAACCCAGACTTGCTGAGGCCAAAAAGGGGCAATGAGGATTACTTTGCACTTCAACCTCATGGCTTTCTGAATGAATTTCAGGATCAGAGGCAGAGGAGGAAAGGCATACAGAAGAAAATGGGGGCCAAGCGTGAACTAGAGCATCTCTTGGGGATTCCCATGGAGGTAGGATTAGGGTAAAAAACTTGCTGCACTTTGCACTGGAAGGAGAGGCAAAGAGATTACAGCAAGGTTGACTCCATTTGTGGAAGATCACTTCTGCCACTGCTGGACTAAGAGACCACTCGTGGGGCATCAGCAGGGTTCGGCTGAGCCTGTCCGCCAGAAAGTTGGACATCCCCGGAATGTGCATTGCCATCAGAAAGAGGTTTGATGAGATTGCTCATTCCCACAATCTCATGGCTTCTTGAGAAAGAGGTTAGGACCTGGTTCTCCCTTGCTTGTTTATATACCAGACTACAGCCATGTCCATCTGGATAGCAATGATCCCCATCTGAAGAGGGGTCTGAAGTGCTTGCAATACCAGAAGCACTGCTCTCATCTCCAGGATGTTTATATGCAAGTTGGTCTCTAGGGAGGACCATGTGCCTTGAACTGTCTATCCCAGATAACTGGGAGGTGTCCGTAGTCATTGTGGTCGTGGGCGGAGGAGGTAAGAAGGGGCGACCCTTCAGGGGATTTTGAGGTTGGAGCCACCACGTCAATGATTCCCTGCAGAACTTCAAAAGTCAAACTGGGTGTGACAGAGGGAGATCCAAGAGAGACCACTGTACCGCTAAGGTCCATTGCAGTATTCTCATATGAAGACTAGCAGTGGGGAATAATCGTAATAGTTGCAGCCATGGAACCCAGGGCTTGAGAACTAGACTTGCTAGGGGCAATGGTAGTTGTACAAATTTGTCTTACATGAAGCTGTAATGACATAATTCTTTGTGGCAGTAAGGAATTGCAGAGTGTCGAGGCATGCGCCTATGAAATCTAGAACTTGTACTGGTTGAAGACTCGACATGCTGAGATTGATGGAATTCCCAAGGAATAAGCCAGCTTAAGGAATTAATCCCGGGCTAGTAAAAGCCAATGTCTGGCGGAAGCAGTGATGAGCCAGTCATCCAGATATGGGAAAACTTGGAATCCCTGCAGCCTGAGGTGAGCTGTTACTATTGCCATGACTTTGGTAAACACCCTGGGGGCTGTGATGAGACCAAAGGGGAGTACTTAGAACTGGAAATGACTGGCTCCCAATCAAAAGCAGAGAAATTTCCTGGAGCGCCTGTTTTTACATGGTAGTACACATCCTGGAGGTCTATGGAGCACATCCAGTCGCTCTCCTGTAACATGGAGAGAATGGATTGAATTGTGACCATCTGGAATTTTGTCTTAGCAACTGATTTGCTCAGATCAGTGAGGTCCAGAATCGGTCTGAAGTCCCCAATCTTTTTTGGCACTAAAAAGTATCTTGACTAGATGCCTAATCCGGACTGGTCTGGTGGGACTGGCTGGATGACTCTTTCTTAGCAGACTGGCAATTTCCCTGGCTGCTGCCTCCCTTTGATCGGTTGGAACACTGGGGAGGGCTCTTTTTAGTATGGGTTTGGAGAGGAAAGGAATATTGTACCCTCTGGATATAATGGTCAACACCCAACGGTCTGAGGTGATGGCTTTCCAGGCTGCTGGGTGAAGTGACAGACAGCCCCCAACTGCCTCCAGAGTACAGCAGTCAGGCAACCCTTCCGGGTTGTGGAAGGGCTTATCCGATAAAGGTTCTCAGAAACCCTGGTTTCTCTGAACCCCTCTCCCCCTGGGGTGGCATCCATAGTTTCCCTCCTCTGCGTGAAAGAAAGAGTTCTGGGACTTCCGGAACCACAACTTTTTACTATGCTGATTCCTGGAGAAGGATCTTTGCGGGGTAGCAAAGTGGATCCCTATGGCAGAAAGCATCTTCTAGTCTTTTTCGCTCTGGGGAGAGAAGGTCACGAACAGAATGACCAAACAAGGCCAATCCAAAGGGGGTGTTAATGAAGTACACCTTGAAGGGTTCCGAAAAGTCGCACAGTTGCATCCAAGCATGGTGTCTGATAGCAATGCCGGAACCAGCTGCTCTACAGGTTCCTTCCGCCGCATGCGAAAGAAGTTTCAGCGGTTTCAGAGATGGCAGTAAGGGTGGCCTCTTCAGGTGTGGACTCTGCAGGAGGCTGAGGAATTTCCCTAATTAAATTCCTCTGGACACCCTGGTGATGTGGGCTAAATAGTTCAGTGCCCACAGAGCGAAGGTTGCTGAAGAAACCCGCTTTCCGAATCTGTTCAATGCCCTGAACTCCCCGTTAGGGGGATGAACAGTGGAACTCTTCTTGGGGAGTTCCTTCTTGGTGTCTGCTGCAACCACCATGGCATCGACAGGGATACCCCCTTGGACCAGTATGGCCTGGCTTGCGGAGCACTGATAACCTTGTCTGGACAACAGGGAATAAAGCTCTACCATGTCTGGCTCCTTCCATGCCCTGCAAGAAATAAGATCAATCTGGGGATCCACAGGGGAGGACACCCAAGATGTAGAAGGTTCTGAACCAAACACATCGAGAAATACCGATTCCTCCGGATTAGGGCTTTGGGTAGACCACCCACCTTTCTGCCTGAGGATTTCCATAATGTCTCCGAAGGAGACATTGTCAGGTAGGGATCTGCGGGACCCTTCTCCTTCCTCAAAATCTGTGTCGTCGGTGAGGGACTCCGGTGGCGAGTCCAAGTGCCTCCTTTTGCACTTATGCTTTAAGTGGACCCCCCTCAGTGGGAAGATCTGAGGAGCCATGGAAAGGTTGTTGAGATTGCAGCTGTGGAACAGAGTTCGAGGTCTGAGGAACAGGCAGTCCCTGAGAGGGCAGGAGGGAAGCCTACTGCACAGATACTGAGGAAGCAGAAACTATGTATGCAGCAAACAGTGTCGAGGCTCTCACTGAAGTGGAGAGGGCTCTCTGCACCATGTTGAATGCCGAGGGAGAGTGATTTCCTGACAGCAACTCCACCGAATCCAAAACAATCAGCATTGAAACTCCTTGAGTCTCACCTACCCCTGGCACCGAGGAGGCTGCCAGAGCTGAGCTGTGGAATGCCAAAGCATCAAGAGGTAGGGAAGGGTCCGAAAGCCTCAAACCTGATGCCCACTCATCAGACCTGGCGCCGAAGCCTCGGTTATGAGAGTCTGTCGGCCCAGAGACGGTTGGAGTCGGCACACTCAGAGCAACTGTTGGCATTGAAGTAAGAGTACCCATCGGCGCCGATGACTTGACACTTGGGAGCTTCAGACCAGAGGGTTCCGAAGCAGAGGGTCGGATCGGAAGAGGAGATAAAGGCTGGAAGTGGGATTGGGAGCTCATGGCTCTGGAGGGAGACTGAGCACGCAGAACCCCATCTGCATCTGTGCATGCAGAAAATGCAACCTGTCCATCTCAGTGTCAGATAGGGAACGAGAGGTCCTGAGTGACAAAGCTACCAATCCCGGTCTAGAATGATGTCTGGGAGTGTAAAGGACTGGGGAAGTCCAGGGAGGGGCTGGTTCAGGTGAGAACCTTGGGGTGGTGGGACAGGAAGAAGCATGCTTTATCTTGGGAGGAGGAGACGGAGAGAGGTCCTGGATTCAGCAGACCATTTTTGGGGTCTTTCTCCTGTGGTGACTTGTCGGCCTGGTCTTTTGTCTTGGCCGACTGGTCCTGGGCCAATTTAGAGGAGGCCTGGGCTCCCGAGGTGGAGGTCTGAGCAGCAGAGGAAGAAGGAAGTAGGCCCTTTAAGATTAATTTATTCCTCCTCTCTATCAGCGTACACTGATTAAATCCCGCGCAGACAGAACAGGGGGAATCAAGGTGATGAACACACAGGCAATACATGCACAGGGTCTGGGCATTGGAGGGGGTATCATGCCCACACCCTGTACACTTCTTGAAACTAGCTTTAGGGGCTTCAGACATGGAAGGAGACAGAAAGGGGATAAAAAAGAAGAAAAGCCTACCAAGAAAGTTTTTTTTTTTTTTTAAATACAAAACATGTGAAAATTAATACAAAG